>NC_052632.1:76967783-77270814 GCF_016161935.1 Mauremys reevesii | reverse complement strand
TTATTCTGGCTTTGCCCAACTTCTGAGTGCATGACTTTGCAACCTTAACATTCTTTTACCTGTTTCTCTGTGTGTGTAATTTCCTAGGGAAAAACGCAAACTGAAAATTGCTTCATGCAGCATCATATTGACAGCCACATGGATCATCAGCAGGTTTGCAAGCTTTAGCTCCACTGCACAGACCTCTACCACTTGAGCTAATGGAGTCACTTATAGCAGTAGTAGGTTGTCATCCTCTATGTGGACCAGCACTAGAAGGGAATGAGATACACACTTTACCCCAGTGGGTTTCACAGGTGTTTGCCGACAGCAGAGGAATGGCGAGACTCTACAGTCTTGAGCTCCATTCCAAGCTCTGGAAGTGGACACAGACCCTTTTTTCTCCCACTTCTTCCAAAGCTTCATCCTTTCTCTCCATCCTGTACCCGGCTCAGTCATGTCTCTTCATCCCAGTCCTGGCTTCCTTGCCCAGATATTTTTAGTCTCCCGCAAAGTCCCATTCTCTCCCCTACTTCCAGTCTTCTTGCCCATCCAGTCCCAATTCCTCCCTCCTGGCTCTCTGTGAGAGCCATCTCTCCCCTTCTAGTCACGGTTATATTCCCCTGCCTTCCCAGTTTCCTCCTCTCCACTTCCAATCTCAGTCTCCTCAAACCCCACCCCAGTCCAGGGCTTTTATCCCCCATGAATTCGAATCAGGCAGCTTCGTCCTCCATGCTGGCTGGGTGCCAGCTGCGGGGGGTGTAGGGAGGACTGGAGGTGTCATTGAGAACACAGTATGATGTCCTGGGTCTCGAACCAGGTTTGGGAGTCCCCAGACAGTCGCCATCACCACATCCTGGCCTCCACCCAAGGTCTACTGAAACCTGGTGGGCTGAGAAGCTGCTAGGACTATAGCCCCAGCCAAGGTACCACCCCTGGGAGCTCTGATTGGAGGACTGCTCGGCTCCTCCGATTGGTCCAACTACACTATTTAAGCCAGGAGGAAGTTCGTCAGAGCAACAAAGTGGTTTCCGGTTGTGGCTGTGTTGGACCCTGCTCGTGCCTGCCTCCTGCACCCAACCCTGTTCCTGATTCCTGCTCTGCTCCTGCCTTGCCCCCGTTCCCGCCATGCTCCTGCTCCATGCTGGGTCCTTGCCTCTCCTCCTGCCCTTACACCTCGTCTCCAAGCCTCAGTGACCAGTCCTGGCTCCAACTCTGACTTCTGACCTTGACTTCGGCTTAGCCCTTGGCTCTGGCATTTGGCATCTGACCTCGGCTCTGCCCTTCAGCGGTGATTTGTGGTTCCGACTCTGGCTTCACCCCTGGCTCTGGTGACTGGCAGTTGATTCTGGTGCTGACCCGTGGCTTCGTTCCCCAACCTGGACACCTGCTTCGCCCACTAGACCTGACTCCAGCTCTGACCACTAGGCCAGACCCCCTCCATCCTAGTCCATAACACACAGGAGAGAGAGAGAGTCAGTCTCTCTACTCTTAGTTATGGTTGCCAGCCCCATCCGTGCCCGCTGCAGCCCTGAGGAGAAGCATGTTCAGTCGCTCCGATGGGAGGGCACATGCACAGTTCTGTCAGCACTAGGAACTATGAGAGGCTCGAGCACGCTCACTGAGGACGGAATCTTCGTGAACGTAGGCATTAAACTCTAACAAGGCTCTACCGGGCGTGTGTAAATCAAAGTTTTTCAAAGGCTAATATCTTGGCCAGATTTGAGCAGATTTTTTGGGGGATGGCACAAGACACAAGACCACCCTGCTACCAAATTTCAAGGCACTTCTCAATGGCTTGGAGGCATTAGAGCTTTTCAAAGCAAAGGCTGCCAGGATTTTTTTTAGATGGCAAAGCAATATATTTCCCCTTAGCCTCGTTCTTGGAAAAGGCAAAGCCATTTTATAATAATAATAGGAGATATACCAATCTCCTAGAGCTGGAAGGGACCTTGAAAGGTCATCAACTCCAGCCCCCTGCCTTCACTAGCAGGACCAATTTTTGCCCCAGATCCCTAAGTGGCTCCCTCAAGGATTGAACTCACAACCCTGGGTTTAACAGGCCAATGCTCAAACCACTGAGCTATCCCAACCGTTTGGCTGGTTTATTTTTTTTAAATTCTTCCAGAGGCAGAAACCCAACATGGAAAGTTTCAGCCCAAATGGTTAAAGTTTGGCAAAGTTATAAGCAACTGACAACAGTCTTATAATGGGAAGTGTCAAGCAACCTTAACAATAGGCATTACTACCAGCCCAGCTTGTAATGTCACAGTTTCTTGAGTCAGCAGAACATCTCAAGCTCCATTAAAGTCAATGGAATTTAAGCACATGCTTCAGTGCTTTGTTTAATCAAGGTCCAAACGCTTATAGTAGATTAATATGGTACTGCATAAGACCCTGATCCAGCACTGGGTATCCCCAGCAGCTGCACGGTTTGTCCTTCACAGTGTCCCATTGAAATCAGCGGGCTTATGACCCTTTGCAGCATCACTACCTGTGTCATTAAACATATAACATAAAGATACTGAATAGGAATGTACAATACAATCCCATTCATGTGGCTTTGGGGGCCTTCTCTTTTATCGGTCTTGGCTTTTTGTGTGTGCGTGCGATTTCCGCTTTGCAACCTAACATTGCACCAACCCCGCTTCTTGCACGTAGCACAGGGATGTGGGTAGATGCATGAATTGGTTATTATTATTGCCATGTGTTCACTGTGTGACTGAATCTGACACAGCCAGAGGCCAGAACATGAACTGCATTTTTCAGATGGAAAGAAACATAGAAGAGATGATTTTTCCATGTTCATTCATTCCACCCACAGCAATAAGCAGTTGCATCTTGCCAGTCTGCCATTACCTATCCCCTCCCCGCCAGTCTCTTGGGAGAGAGACTTACAGAGAGGTCTTAGTTGTTCAAATGAAAGCTTTGCATGGCATGGAAGTGCCACTGATGATGCTGGGAAATGAGACGGGATTTTTCTTCAGTTCATCTCCGATGCAGCATCTGGTTTTCAGTGGAGTTCCTGCCTTTTCTTCCCCATTTTTTCTCCTCTCTCTTTCTCCCCCCTGTTTTTTAAACATACATGATTTTTCAGCTCCATGGATGAGGCAGAGGGAGGTCAGGCGACTTTCCTGAGGTCACACAGCGACTCGGGGCTCAGCCAGTATTAGACTCCAGGCGCCTCCTTTGTTCCCGTCACGACACTCCCCATCCGATGCTACCTGTGCTGGTTGCAGCCCGGCGGCGACAGAGATCCAGAGGCAGGAGAGGAAGGGACAATCTCGTTTGTAAGAATTCAGAGGACAGGGTGGTAACAAGACCCCCGCACCTGGTCTTCACAGCGCTCCTACCCCTGCCAGAAGTAATGGCACTGTCCCCGTGCCAAGAGCAGTGGGAGGGGAGCGGCTGAAAAAGCCCCCGGCCCGGACACTACAGAATGAAATGAAAACCGGTTCTGAGAGGTTATGACAGAAGCCCCTTCCCCACTCCACAATGGCAAGAAAGGAGGCTTCATGAGGCATCAGCTGAAGCAAGACACCAGGAAGTTCAGCCAGCCTGAATAAGTGGCCATCTGCAAGGGGCTCTCTCACCAGCGGTCCCATGCGTTAGCGACCCCGAGAGTCTGTCTGTCTTGGGGAGGATTTAATGGTGTTTGATCAGAGTGCGCCGGGAGGTCTCTTCTCCTCAAAGGAGCTTTGCAGGACAGAGGATGGACTATCACATGGGCTGATTGCAACCAGAAGAGCGCGTGCAATGCAGATTATATAGCTGACGGCGTCGAGCATAAACCCTTCTACCTCAGTTTAGGGAAGGCACAAAGCAACGTGAACAGCATATGTCCCTGGTTTCTGTTCTCTTCAGGAAGCGTGGAGATTAACTTGCATAAAACCCAGGACTACTCAGGCTTCAGAGAACCAATCTCCAGCCCCCTAGACCATGCGGACCTACAGCCCAAGCCCCCCAACCCCTGTTGCTCACCACCCACCACACCCGACAGCTTATGATCAGAACAGGCCCTTATGCAGCGGTGGAAGCAAGGTGGCAAACTTGGGCTTTAAACCAGCTCCCACAGACACTCCTAGAAAACTGCCAAGGTCTTCAGGGGCAGCACCTAATGGGGCAGATCCCCAGCAGACGCAGAGGAAAGTGGCTCCAGTTTGCACACGGACTGGGTGTTGCCAGGGTGCAGCTGTGGCTCTTGTTCATTCAGTCTGGTGGGGCTGACAGGGGTATCAGAAGCGGAGGGGAAGGCTGGCACCAGCTGCCAAAAGGTGGCAGCAACTTAGCTTCACTGCTGCTCAGAGTGCCAAGTCCACCGGACCCAATTCACTCCCAGGACCATTGGATGTAGCAGGTTCAGCAGGACACTGCAGCAGGATTTCAATGGACGGGCTGCAGCAGGCAGCACCAGGGAAGACGTAAACTGCCTCCCCCCACCCCCACACACATCTGGGCATGGAAAAGAGCTCCCCCTATGGAATAATGGGTCAGCTCATCAGAGGCCAGAGAATGCCTCGGCAGCAACCAGGAGCCATCCTGGGGTGGGTGAGCGTAAAGCCTTGCGTAAGGGACGTTAGGCAGGAAGAGGTTAGGGGTCCCTAGTGAGATGCGGGTTCCAGACACTAGAAAGCAGTAGACACCCCTTGCCAACCATCCCGAGAGACACGCCCGCCAACAGGACGCCATCAGCATGTGACTGGCACGAGTGGGCTAACCTGGACTCAGCTTTGCCAGCCCTTTAGCCGGCAGGGCAATGCCTCTGAACAATGAGGGCTGTTCTGGGCAGTATCAATACTAGGAAGCCTCCAAGCAGGGAAAACAATAGAACAGGCAGCACCAGGGTGGGGGATGGCGCAAACGGCTGCTGTGTTCCAGGGATCGCCAGCCGGGCAGCCCTGGAAGTCTCACATGGGCTTTCCCTTCGAGCCCAGGATTTTGCTTAACACTTCTGTACATTCAGGTGCTAAAACCTGGAAGAGATCAAATCGGGAATGCTGCCTGAGGAGGCACATGGCGAGGGGGGCGGGAGAAGGAGGGGAAGGGGAGAGAGACACACACACAGACAGACGGCAGCAGACCAGTAACTCTGCACCTTTGTTACTTTGCATTTATTCAAACACTTTGGATTCACAGTCCCTTTCTGAACACCACCTTCCTCCACCCTTTCAGCTTTCATGTCCAAGCAGCAGAGATTCCCTGACAGTGTTCCCAAGTTACTGGGACACTCCCCACCTCCTGCCATCCAGGAATATGGGAAGGGCAAAGTGCTCACGAACCCTCCCCGCCCCCGCAAGTCACACCTGGCAGGCTGAGAAGCTGGGCCTTAGACAAACACACATCACAGGCTGAGCTGGTGTAACTGACACGGTGCGCAGCCACAAGGAAGGGGTGTAACAAGATCAGCAGCTACGGGCAGGTGTGAGAAGGTGCAGGTCATGTTATCCACACCCTGAGGGGATCAGCCTGTCAGGGACACCATGAAGGTCTTTGTAACCCACCGCTTGGAATCTATCTGCCCACCCAGTACCTGAGCACCTCACAGTCTTCAGTGTATTTAGCCTCACAACACCAGAGCAGAGCCATTATCCCCGTTGTACTGATAGGGAAACTGAGGCACAGGGAGATGATGTGACTGTCCCAAGATTCACACAGGAAGCCTTTGGTGGAGCAGGAAATTCCGACTCCCAGGTTAGTACCCTAATTAGCAGGCCTCCCTACTCCCAGTGGCATTTCTGCCAGCTCCTCTATATTCTGCACAGAAACATCACTCTAATAATGATTTATCACCGTGGGAATCTGTTCTTCATCCAGCCCCAGGGACTCTACTTAAGGGCTTCTGTGCCCCTGCACAGGACTAGCCAGAAAGTTGTCCAGCTGAGGTGTGTTTTATAAGCTGCCTGACTGAAAAAAAAATAAATAGGAACTTCACTAATGCCACAACACCCCATGCAGAGCCTCCTAGTGTCAAGGTGGGTGGGTGGGAGGTGGGGGAGAGAAATCAGAAAAAGGCCAAGATCCCCCGAGACGGCAAAGAACATGGAATGGCAGCCGGGGAAGTTACAATTCTGCTGTAACAGGGAATTCACAAACCAATCAGGGAGACAGAGCCATTGCCGGGTTCCAGCATCCATCCCCTCCTCTAGCCCAGGAAGGCAGCTCCAGCTGTCACAGCTTTACTGCAGGGGAACTTGGCTGTCTGCAAACCAAGGAGGGGAGTCCAGCTGGAATGCACAGGACGCCTCCGAGCTTGCCCCACAGCCTAGGGTCTTGAGATACTTTGGCACAACAGGCCTGTTGAACTCAGTCAGGAATGGAAGGCTGCCATCGTACACGCACTATCAAGTAGTCACCACAGTGCTATATATCCTACAATGTATATAATATCCTACAGCTCGCGTTCCTGCAGAGAACCGGACCTCGGAGAGGAGCTAATTTAGGAAGACAACCAGAGATGAAATGTTAGATTTAAAGGTTACCAGGAGCAACCCCTCGACCCCATAGGTAGGTTTGGGAGGCTTAGATTTTTCATTGGTAAAGGTCAATCTCACACACACACACACTTCCACCGATAATAACTGAAATCTACAGATTGGCAAAGGAAGAAAAATGGTGCTTGAGAACTTAGAGTCTAAATCCAGCGAGTCAGACTTTTGAATTAGGCTTGTTACAAAAAGGACTAGCAAATGGATGGCAAAAACAGGTCTGATCCATGCCACCCCCACCAAACGTGTGCTCGCCTCTTCTCTCCCTCACCCAGTGGTGGCTCCTAACCCAGCAAGCCTTGGGAGCAGCTCATATATACAGGTCTGCAGCCTCCTGCTGCCCCAGCCTTCTCCTCTGCTCCCATGGCACTTAGCTCGGCCAGGACAGCATGTGCAGCCCAACCTGATGGGGCCCAAATCGAGCATCCCCAGCCTCCGTCCTGAGCAGATGAGGAGCAAAAGGAGGAAGAGATCTAAGCACTAGAGAACAGAAGAGAGAAACATTCCTCCTCCCTCACTCTGTCGCGTGTGCAGTGAGGAGAGGGAAGGGTGAACGTACAGGGCAGGGCGGTTGAGGGGCACAGGAAAGATACATCAATTCATAGCAACATGGGCTGCAAGAACAACTTGAGAACAACTGTCTTAATAGCTTCTGCATTAGCTTACAGGGTCACTGGGTGCCCACTACCTAACTCACCCCTTTGGGACACGCCAGGAGTATGGAAGATACAAACCATCTCTATGAAGACCACAACCAGCACGTGGTGCTCCCGTCCAGGGCCCTTTCTGAGCTAATGGGGCAAAGCACAGACATTTCTAGCCAGAGTCTGGATTCTCTTCCTTGATTCTTTCTTGTTTTCCCATCTCCCAGGGCTCCAATTTTCCCTCCCCATCCAGCCCAAACTTCATCCTGGAGAGATGAAGTTATATGGTGTCAAAGTTAGACTCAGGACTCACAGTTTGTCAGACCACTCTGTTTTATTAGCACAGCGCTCTGCTAATAACACCCAGATAATGTGAGCACCATGCAAGACACAAACTATCTTATTTATACAGATAAAAGGGTGAGAACTTAACAAGATAACAAAGGAAGCAGAATCAGATACGTTTACCTGGGCTAGGCATGCATATTTTATTTCCTTACTATTACCCATCTTCTGTTAATGTTTCGCCATTAGCACCATTGTTTATGCCTAATGTTTCTTTTCCTGGCACCTGTATTTCAACATTTCTTATTTCTGCTTAAAGGTACATACAACATTTCTTTAATCCATTCTTATTTTTACAATATAATTCATTCTACTTTCACAATGGCCAAAAGCATCCTGGAGCCCTCTCAACTCCAGTCAGACTCCTGCGATTCACAGCCCAGGATTCCCCTGCAGCAGTGACCGTGGCTGAGTAAGAGACTGAGCGACATCAGATGACTTTTCATGCCATGTTGTAAAGCTTTGCCTATGAGAAACGGAATGGATTGAAACCCATTGACTTTGGGAATGAGGGGGGGAGCCATTCAATTAACTGACCCGAGATCAGCTTTGGAAGTCGTGGCAGAAAAGCGAGTAGCCATAGTGGGCTTTTATGCAGACGTGGTGGTTGACTGAGTTTGCCATGTGTAATGAAGTATCTCTACATTTTACATGCAAGACATGGCCTCAGCGTCTGGGTCCCTCCCGGTTGCTATTGCTTGACAGAGGCGCAGTCTATCGGGGGAAATTTACAAAGGATTCCACCAGTGCTGATGCTGCGTTAACGTTAATGGTGAATCAGTGCATTCCTGGCACTGGCAGGAATTATTTGTCTAAGACCAAGACCTTAGACTCCCCAGTGAAACTTATCAGGCAAGTTTCCCGAGCACACATTCCAGCTAGTTCTGGATGGTTCCAGAAACTCGCCCATGGCAAAGAGATGATAAATTTGAAATTAACCAAGCAGGGCGGCAGGGAGAGGTGCAACATCGGCAGGTACGTTAGGCGCAGGATGACCATGTCAGGGATATAAACCCTCTTGCATCAGGGCACAAACAAACCGCTAGCTGACGGGGTGAGGAGTCAGTTCCCCCACTGAGGATCCTGGCTCCTTCATCTGAAGCATGTCTCATTTCAAGACAAGCTAGGAGCACAGGGGCACAATCTCAGGCCTCGGGATCACTAGGAAAAGAGATGTGTTCTCACCACGTTAGCGAACATCTGGTAACTAAGGAGGGAAACACCTAGGGTGACCAGATGTCCTGATTTTATAGGGACAGTCCCGATTTTGGGGGCTTTTGCTTATATAAGCACCTATTACCCCCCACCCCTGTCCTGATTTTTTACACTTGCTATCTGGTCACCCTAGAAACACCTAGTGCAGGCAAGGTCAAAATGTGCTACTGAGATTCCGGCTGCATTACCTAAGTGAGCTCTGAATAGCTTCGTAGCTCCTAGGAGCGGAATTGGTGACATCATGGAGCCGGGATCGTGCTTAGGAGCCGATCTCAGGGCTACAACTGAGCCTTGCAGAACAGATGCAGGAGTAGATCTCCTTGTCCCCAAAGAAGTCGCCCCTGTCAAAGCAGTCCCTGCAGGACGGAAGAAAGTGAAGAGACTGGGCCACCTTCTCCTCTCCGACACGCTCCTGGCCTTGCTGCAGTGCCGAGGGAGGGTGGAGTCAAAGGCGGAGAAGCAATCTCCATAGCTAATGAATCCTGAACTTGCGTCAGGCAAGCTGAGCAGCGCCTCACCTTTGCAATCAGTCATCAGCAAGATTCAGTTACAGCCAGGTAAACCAACACTTTCCACACAAGGCAGTCAAGGGCTTTGGCCTCTCACCACAAAACCCAGATTCTAGCAACACATCAGCTCAGCCATCCCCACAAGCTGTGGTCAGGCACTTAGTGAGCTGAGAGATCAGCTTCTTCCATGAGCTAAACCGTTACAGAAGGGACGAGAGGCAGGGCAGAAGAGAGGGAGAACGTGCATCTCAGAAATCTGATGAGCAGATACGTGACAAACTGCCGTTCACTGACTAGCTATCAGATCAAAGGGCTCTGCTCCTTTATGAACTCTGGTGGCTCGGTCTGAAGAAAGCGTATTTAGCAGATCTAGTCTTTGCATCAGGACAGTTTCCTCTTGCATCGCTGTCTTGTGCTAGTACCCTGGGAGTTTATTGCTTTGTCAGGTACCTCCAAAAAGAATTTCACTGCGTGAAAAGAAATACATGCATATATTTCTCTGAATGAGAGGTTTTCCCCTCCAGACACAAACAACAACCCTTCCATTCAGAATAACCTTTATTGTATATGGAGAATACCCACACAAGAAAGAACACAAGTAAGATCCCTCAGAGATAACACAGTGTGTTTGTGCCCTCTGCAGCAGTTTTCACCTGAACACAGAATGGCTGCTGAATTCTGCATGTGGGTAGAGTGATAAGAAAGGGACAGGTTCAGGACACAGAAAACAAAGAGCCATCATGATTTCATAGGTAAAGAAACCCACCGGGATTTCAAAAGCTCTGTTCCTTTCAGGGTACTGGTTTAAGTGAATCACACTGTGCAGTGGGGTGAATGATTCAGATAAGAGAGGATAAGAACTTAGTATCAGAACTCTTGAACTTTCACCTAGAAATGAAATGGAACCTGAATCTTTGGTTAAATGAACTAACTCTGCTGAATCACCACAAAGTCATTTTCACATACCTCTCCTGCCCCTACATGGGCTCTGCTGACGCTGTAGGAGACTGGGGATCAGTTACAAACTCTTGGGTTGTGAGTGCTGCAAACCAATGTGACTGAAAAATGAAGCGCGATTCTATTTGGTGCCATCCCAGCTCACTGGTAAGTTTCCCCCTTGGCCAGCTGAGAGGTTGAATCCCTGACTTCCCTACCTGTGCAAGGTCCCCTTTGATCCTCTCTTACACAGATATTCCAAAGCAGGAATCGCTCCCTCTCCAAAGGACGGAAAATGAATGGTCACCCGGGATGGGTGAGATCAGAACAAGGTGCTTAAGCTCGCTACCAAGGCAATTCAAGCATTTATTTTCATCGCCTGAAATGGTGGCAGATGCACAGGGGGGAGTTCAGAGGGGACTCGAAGGCCATGCTTACGCTATGGGTTCTTTGCCAGGACAGCTATATGGGATGGGGTGTATGCCCCACATCGGCCCCGAGAGAGCGGAATCAGGCCAGGCAGGCCCAATCACTCAAGTATGCGGAAAACGAGGAAGATTTAGGCTGTGTGGAGAGCTTTGATCAGAAAGAAGCACACCTGTGAGGGAACAGGCAGGGGATTCTATAAAGCCAGGAGGCCACAAATAGTGTAGGGGGGCAGCAAGGAGGAAGCCTGTTGTCTCTCTCCCTGGAGTCAGGGAGACTATACTAAGTATACTAGACGTGATAAATCGACCCCCGCTGGATCGATCGCTGCCCGCCAATTTGGCGGGTAGTGTAGACAAGCCCTAAGCCAGCAGCTCACTGGTGACCCTTTTCACACAGCAAGCCTCTGAGTGCGACCCCCCCTTACACATTTAAATCACTTTTTTTATATATTTAACACCATTATAAATGCTGGAGGCAAAGCAGGATTTGGGGTGGAGGTTGACAGCTCGCGCGACCCCCCATGTAAGAAGCTCGTAACCCTCTGAGGGGTCCCGACCCCCAGTTTGAGAACCCCGGCCCTAAGCTCTCTGGGAGCAGGGATGGTATTACTCTGCTTGTACAGCACTCGCCGCAGTGGTGCCCCCACCGTGGCTGATCCCAAGGTAGTACTGCAATAAACGTGTTAATGTGCAACTTGCAGACACGCCTTTCCTTTGCACATTACCTCCTGAATTTGGCCCTCTGAACGTAAGGGAGTCTGAGTCAGGGCAACTAAGCAGCTGAGGGGTCAGAAGAGAGGAGTGAAGCAAGAAACACAACTAAGAGGATGATGTAACGAGGTGTAAAGCAGCCCTCCCACCCCCAGCTTTTTCTGGCTCCTTGGCATGTGAATCACAGATGCATCAGTAGGTCTAAGGGAGTCTGACCAAATAAAATGGAATCTAAAGCTTTGTCTACACTGCGGGGGTTGCACCATTACACTCCTTTACACACCTCCTCTGAATTTAGTTCCTAGTCTTACAAAATGAAACAAATCGAGCCCAGCCCGTCAGGAAACGCTCGGTGTTTTCAGTACATGCTAAGCACACTAGTGAGCTGATTGCAGAGGTGCTCAAAGGCTGCAGCCCTCATCGAGTCGTGGGTGCTCCTCTCAAAATCAGGCTGTAAGTGCATTCAGCATGTGACTTTTTTTTAAAATTATTATTATACAAGTGTTTCATTGAGTCAAACATTATGTGGTCACTTAGCAGCTAAGCCTTCCCCACAAAGAGGAGAACACATGGCATCTGTTCTGGGTCTTAAGATCACAAGCCCACCCAGCTCCACCTTCCCTTAGAGATAAGGGCTTGTGTAAATCACGGGTTTTTAAAATAAAGTCATCACGGCAGCACCAAGGGTAAGTGCTGGCATTTCACAGGGGATGGACAGCCGCCGAGTCCCCCCTCCTCACAAACTGCGGTGACTTTTCCAACAGTGGATAGATGGAAGCAGACGTTCCAGCCTCCTTCTCCTGGCTGAGGCCCCAGCTGCTCCGGGGGGTAGTGGGCTGCTCCTGTCCCAGAGAGGGGTGGATAGGTGGCAGGCCGGTCCCATCCCGGGGGGTAGAGCGTACGTGGTATAATGGGTAGAGAGTGTCTTACCACACGGCACTGTCCGTCTGGCCCAGCTCCAGCCCTGGCTGCTGGTGCAGCTTCCTGCCTGGCCAGCATGGGATGTGGGACAGCACCAACACACAGAATTTAGGAGCCCCGGACCACCCTTCAGTGGCCTCCAGCCGGCCTAGGGGAGACATTGCAGGAGCTGAGACTGGCACCTGCCACTTGGAGCACGAGCAAGTGTGTGAGGAGCACCTCCCTGGCAGGAGGGATCCGGGCAAGACCAGGATCCAATCCCCCCAACCCTGCTGGGGAGGGTCCCTTTCACATACACACCCTGATCCACCCACCCGGGAATCACACACCTGCACATGCTCCAAGCGGCTGCTGTGGGGTGGGCCAGGCTGAGGCTCCCAATTGCCTCACCTTGTCAGTGCCGGCCCCGTCTCCCTGCTGGCTAGCCAGACAGGAAGCCGCTGCTGTCTGGTGCTTAGAGTCCCTTTCCCCTCCACCCCGGCCTGCCCCGAGCAGCCATGTTATCCCAGGGTTGTGATTTTCCCAACAGCAGGGAGGGGGAAGTGGACATTCCCACTTCTGCCTTCCCGCTGTAGGAAAAATAAATCACAATTCTGGGCTAACTTCACCGCTTCCGGGCAGTCCGTGAAACTGGGATTTACTCAGCGCTGCCAGACGGCCGGCCAAAACGGAGTTTGTGTGCAACAAAAGAGCGCTGTCTCGCCAGCTCCTCACCCTCGCCTTTCAAACGGCTCTCAGGCTTTAGGATGTTAGTCACAACTACTGCTTGAGACTTTCGTGAGGAGCATGAGGCCACGAAGGAAGGAAGGTCCAGTGGGTAGGTCCAGAAGACCTGGGGTCATTTCCCTGCTCTGCTACAGGCTTCCTGCGTGACCTCAGGCAAGTCATTTAGCCTCACTGTGTCAGTTCCTTGTCTGTGCAATGAGGACACTAGTACTTCCTTCCCTCACAGGGGTGCTAGGGGATACGTTAAAGATGTGGGAGATGTTCAGATACTAGATAGATGAGACTGAAGGCAGGTGGTCTCTGACGCTTCCCTGCCATTTGCTTCTGCATGTTCCAGTCCACAACAGAGCATTGTGTGCACCCAATGCATTGAAGGGTAGGGCTGACACGAGCTGCTGCCTCTGGGCCAAATTCTGATCTCAGTTACACTGGCATAAATCCAGAGTAACACCTCCAGACTGTGTCAGTGAATCTGACTCCAACTTTGGTAAACTGGCACAGTTCCTTAAAAAGAGGTAGAAGCCACTCCCAGGGAATGGTTTTATTTTCTCCTCACTAGATCATTCCCCAGCTCTCAGCCCAGAGAGGAAATACAGCTCGGACACTATTCCTAAACTTTGACGGCTGGGGAGTTCAAAGAGGATCATTAAAGCTGTTAGAGGAAGTGACTGCAGAAGAGAAAGGCAGAATTAAGAGGAACAAGTTGTTCTAAGAAGCTACTGCATCCGTCTGATCCAGGGAGCACTCTACCAAGAGCAAGACCAGATTTCTTAGCAATGACACCAAGCAACTGGCATGTTACTACGGAGAAAACAAACAGACCACAGCATAGAGTATTAAGCAGAGACAATGCAACTGCCACTGAAAGGGACTTACTTAGAAAACAGAGAGGCTCACTTTAAAAAAAAAACAAAACAGTTTCCTGTTGAGAATTTACCTCAAGATGAAGTAGTTGGAGAGGACAGCTGTGGTATGTTAAAGGAGCTCTGTCAGCTTAAAAAGAAAATCATATTGTGAACCGTTTTCTTTGCCCGTGTTACTAACACCACCTTAGCTGATTAAAAACCCAGTCTTCTTACTTTCTGCATTCCCTTCAGGTGGGACAATGAAACTCAGCAAAGTCTGTTTATAATCAGTTTCACTTTCAGGTCCTGATATTTCAGCATTTGGGAGGCAAAGAAGGAATGGGAATCCGTTAAATGAAACAGCTGCTTTTATTCAGAATTTTAGAAGCCATATATGGCAAAGAATTTTTTGGGGGAGAAATGGGGGGAAGCTAAGAGTTCCCCCTAAGATGATTAATATGCCTCATGTGCGAGACAAGAATTTCATCATCAGGTTACGCACAGGGAGCAAATGGAAACAATGATGAACCATGAACAGCTATAGATACTGACACGTTCTTAACCTATATACAATTACGTCTGTGTTTCAGGCACACCAGTACCATTAGGTGCTTTTGAACTAGCAATGACTCCTGAAGCCCATAGATGGTATGCGAGGGAATCAGATAATTGTTGGTACGCCTGCATCACGTTGCATATGACAAGAGCATTGTGATCTGGGTACCCCTTCGAACCCACAGGAGATCGACCTATGCTTGCAGGTTTTACTGTATTAGAGAGAATTCAGACAAGGGCATTAAAGTGCCACTGAGAGTAAGCACAGCAGAAATGGGACAGATGGAAGGTCTCTCACTGCTAGAGATTTATTGTGGCTTGATGCTTGTTTCCAGTCTCTTAATGAGAGATGTTTATCTTGTGACTGGTTCTAGGTTCTGATTTTATAAACAAATGGCTAATAATAATATGAAAATAAAAATAGATTGATTGACACTGGAGCAATAAACATGCAGCACATTCAAATGGTTAGGACAAGTTTGTGATTTTATTCCCAGCTCAGCCACTGATTCATTATGTGACCTTGAGTGAGTCACTTAATTTCTCTGCACCTCCATTTCCCCATCTGTAGAATGGATACACTACTACTAAATTTCTATACAGTGTTTTGCGCTGTGCAGATGAACAGTGGCATAGAAGTACTTAACAGTAATATGAGTCACTCATCATACCATTGCTGAGATGTTGCATTTGGAATCATGGAGGACCAAATTTTCAAGAGAACTCCGAGCCAGATTCTCACATGCCCCATAGCCAGCAGCAACCACTGAGGCACTGACAGCCAACGCACCGAGCTCTTGAAAATCTGACCATTGGGACCCAATCCAGCTCCCACTGGAGTGACTCTCATTGACCTCACAAGAGTTAAATCAGTCCGATACTGAAGTGACTCATTTTGTGCCAGGCTGAAATTAGCTTATCCACATTACATTTCTGAATAGGTGGTTTTCTGTTTGTTTGAAGTGTATTTTCCACCAGCCCCTTTTCCAGCTGCTGAGGATCACTTGCCAACAATCTGACTGCCAGAGATTTTAATCTGGAGTACTCTGATGAGAAATTAAATCCCTAATAATCTTCTGCCCATAGTCTTCCCCTCACTTTTTGCACGTGCAACCATTTTAAACAATGGCACCAATTTATGACTCTACATACAGGTTTCAAGTGGGAACCCATCACAATGGATTTATTTTGATCTCTTGCAATTCAAAGAGACTGCCTGGCTTGATCAGTTTCTCAGTCTCCCCATACTCAGCTTGCAATGTTTAGTGTCCTGTCCCTCTCACCCATTGCTCAGCCTGAAGATTGCACTTGTAATTAGTGGTTTAAAACACAAACAAACAGACAAACTGGAATAAAATGTAGGACTATTCTTGTTGTTTTATTGAGAATGCCTCCTACTGCACATATAATTTCTGAACTATCCACTGACATTTTTAAGCAATCTACCCTACAATTTCTGTAGAGCTGGAAGACAGACCATTTTGCTCAATTAAACAAAAAACAAAACAGAACCAAAACAGCCTTTGGGATCATTGTATGTTTGGAACTAACCATTAAAACTGGCTGAGAAAATTTTTGCCTGACAACAAGAGATATTGTTGGGTGTCTATTTCTCATTCTTACAGCTAATCAAATGCAGCAAAAGGGATGGCTTATGGGGTCCACATTAGAACCAGATTGTTGTGGTATTACTAACTGTAATAGGCCCTGATCCTGCAAACACGCCCACAGGATCAGGGCCGACGAGGGGCGGGGGAGGAAGGGGGAAGCCAGTACAAACTACAGGGGCCCGGCGGTCCAGAAGGGAGCCCGGGGCCCGGCTTTGTCGGCCCTGTTTAGCCGGTCCACCCTTGCTGGGGGGCCCAAAATTTTTTTTTCACCGGGGCCCGAACCCGCTCTTGGCGGCCCTGCTGATTTCAGTAGGATTTCTCCTGTGCTAAGCGGTCACACGGTTGGGCCTATAACAGATCAGATCCAGGACCTCCCCAGCCTGTGCAAAGAGCTCTCTGCACATGGGCCATGCACTTTTAGGATTGGGGTCATGGAGAGGACTTCAAATTTATTTAGCTACATCAAGCTTTAATTTCTATTTTCTAAATAATATAGACCAGTTTGTAGCCTGAGGTTCTAATCCTACAAATACTTACACATGTGCTTAACTTGACTACTGCAAGTAGCCCCACTCAATCAGTGA
Source organism: Mauremys reevesii (assembly GCF_016161935.1). Classification (NCBI taxonomy): domain Eukaryota; kingdom Metazoa; phylum Chordata; order Testudines; family Geoemydidae; genus Mauremys; species Mauremys reevesii. Next base: position 77,254,321 of record NC_052632.1, on the reverse strand, counting down.
GACTGCTCACAGTAGTCAAGTTAAGTATATGCATAAGTGTTTACAGACTAAGGCCTAACGGTTTTCTTCCTCCTCCTCCAACTCTACACTCCAAGGTAGAAATTACTTCTTTTTTTTAAATCTGCAACCTGGCTTCTTAACACTTTCATTATGTGCAATTTACTGAGAGCACCAAAGCCAGAGAAGTCACACTCCAAGAAGTTCCCATCTGCATTTAAAATGTTATTTTGTAAGCACCTATCAAAATTATCTCCCTGTCCTGAAAACTGCATGCTATGGATAATCTTTCACATCTCAGGGTAATTTATAGAACGTCTGCTATTTCCACTCTCTGCCTTTCCACCGCCAGTCTGAAAAAACAAAGGGTATTTAACCAACAACCTGCTAGATCTGCTCCTGTTACTTTTGAGCACCAGATCCAGGGCTAGTTAGTTATGTCAGTGAGGGGAGTTTAAATTTTTGTAAAAAATGGGGATTAGTCAGTATATAGGGAGGGCTTGGCGATCAAGGCAGTTAACAGAAAAGGGAAGAAGTGGGTAGTATCAACCTTAGTGGCCAGTTTATAAATAGAGACAAAGTGGTGAGATAATATCTTTTATTGGACCAACTTCTGTCGGTGGAAGAGACAAGCTTTGGAGATTCACAGACCTCCTGTTCAGGTCAGAAAAGATAACCAGCTGTGCACAGCTAAAAATGTTTATAAATAGATCTTACAGAGACAGGTGTTCCTCTACCAACCTGAGCAGAACAGATACAGCAGCTGCAGCAGTTTACCAGAAAGTAACAAAGACAGGATAGAGGAATGGAAGGTTACTGACAGAAGAGCTTGCAGGGGAATAGATTTAGGCACGTTCCTTAGACCTTTACCTCCTCTATAGCTCTTTGGTATTCAGTGGCTCTTTGTTGACACCCAAACTAATCTGTTGCATAACCACCCTCGATGTTGCTGTAAAATAATTTAGGAAAAGGAAGCGAGAGAATTCCCTAGCTGGGAGAGGAAAGCCAGTCCCTGGTTTAGCTAGAGGGCACTCTTCTCGTTACCAGCCTCTTTGCTTTACTTGCAAACAAAAGATAGAAAACCGGTGGGGTGGGGGGTGAGGGTGGAGGACGGCGAGAGAAAGGGAAGAAAGAAAAGTGAGATCCCAGGGTCAGCCGGGACCTTACCATTCAGCCGCACTGTGAATTGTCTCCTCCTGCGATCGTGCTCCACCTGGATGGGGCAGTTCTGCTCCAGGATATTGAGCTGAGCTGCATGTGCCATGTTGCTGGGTGGGCTGTGGCTTGGAATTTTGGGGTTGTTTTTTTTAACGTCTGTGCAGGGACAGAGAGATTTAGTTATTTCTAGGGCTGGACCAGCTCCTTCTCTCCCTGGTCAGCAGGGGGAAGGTACAGAACGATCACCGGCGGGGAGAGACATGATGAGCTCCTGCTGAAACTGACACACACACACAAAAAGCCAGGAAATCAGCTGTGAACTCACGTGCTGACCTCACAGCCAATGCCCGAGCAGCCTTTTTGTTTTGATACATTCCATTCGACTCTTAAAGGAACACTGCACCTTGAAACCCACCCCCATTCCCGCACCTTCTCCTCCTCTCCCCCTGCTCATATATCTAGAAGTGAACTTCTGTGCCGAAGGGAAAAGAATCACGCTGTCTTAAGAAAGGGGGTAGTTTTATGATTCATTTCTCCCCACCCCCAAGTGATTCATTCCCTCCTTAGAAATGATAGAGCCTGCTGATTGTCCTCAAGAGGCATCTGGACTTACCTGACATCACAGGCTTCCCTGCTCTGTGACACAATGGAAATCCGAAATCATTTCCTTTCTTTCTGTACCTACACGGGGAAATGTTCCGGCAAAGCTATGCCAGTACAGTCACACCACTCTAGTTATAGCAGTGTAAAGCCCCGTGTGGACGTTCTTACTACAGAATGAAAGTGCCTTTTTCTGGTTTAACCCAAGTTTGAAAGCAGTTGAGGGAATACACCTGTTTCCAAGGAACATATTTTTCTCTGTGGGTTGCGAAATCATGATGAGCGATACCACAGAGCTCACTTTAATTAACAAGTTACACTATTTTGCAAAAACAGAGCTAGAAACAAACTTATACATTGCAAAAACAAAGCTGCTGCAGAGGACAAAAGTTCCTGTGCAATCTGTCTTGTGAATTGAACAGGCTCACAAGTATTAAAAGAAAACATGTTCTTTGGCTTCGCCACCTTACAGGATACAGTCAGTCTTTAAAATTAAAAAATAATTAAACTGCATAGTCAGCGATTTTTACTGTGGTTTCAAATCATGCGCTATATGAAAGATAGAGGGCCCGATTTTCCACTCACAGCCAGTTGCTGCTCCCTTACCCTGAGCCCCCTGGCCCTGGAACAAGAGCCACTGCCACCCTTCCCTTCCCTGCTATGCAGAGGTGGCTGTCACAAGAGGCATCTCCACCAGCTTTTTGCCAGCAGTGAGTTCCCCAGCAGGAGGGGAATTCTTCACTGCTTCTCTCCAGACTCGAGCTGCTTTCAGTCCACTTTGTGCTGTGTTCATAGTGAAAAGTGAATTTAGCAGACCAGACAATCCAGGTCCTTTATTTAGGCCATGCTCCTACAGTGAACTCCATGTTGGAAACCTCTGTGTCCATGCAGCGCCCTACTGCAGGGATTTGTCAGTGCAGACCTCATTACAGTATCCCAGTCTTGAGTGAATCTCAGACAGATGTTCCTTCTCTATGCCCTGGTCTCCATTGGACACTGGATTATACTCCATTTGATGCTGTATACATCTACTCTAAGTACCTAGGTAAAGACTTAATACAAGTTCCCAGTATACATTTGTCTGACAGTTTTCACACAATGCATTGTTAGACTGTGGAACTCATTGCCAAGGAAGTTGTGCAAGCCAAGAATTTAGCAAGATTCAAACAGGAACTTGACTATTATATGGATATCAAGAATACCCAGAGTTATCTTCAGACTTCAGGTCTTAGTCCAAGCTTTAGCTGCTAGAAATCAAGATGAGACTTAATGGGGGGGGAGGGCAGATTATCCCACAGCTGCCCACAGTGGGGTTCTTGCTTCCTCCTCTAAAGCATCTACTGCTGGCCACTATCAGACTGAATACTGGAACAGATGTCCACAGATCTGATCCTGTATATATGGGCATTCCCATATTCCCATTTTTTTCTCTCTACGAACGAGTGTGATACATTTGAGTGAAACTGCTTTGGACAAACTTAAAAAAATACAGTTTAAAAGATTATTGGAGAAGACTACATTATTGTTATTCTGTATCAAATGGTAGGGAACTGGGAATAATAATATTTAATAATTAGTAATACTTTGTCCATCTATAGTGCCTTTAAACCAAAGATCTCAAGGAGATTAACAAACTTGAATTAATTAACGTCATCAAGTCTTTGTCCAAGGTCACACCCCATATAAGTGAGGCAGGATGGTCCAGTGGTTTGCATGTTAACTTCAGGCTCGGTAGACCTGGGTTCAGTTACTTTCTCTGACACAGACCTTTTGTGCCACCTTAGGCATGATACTTAGTCCCTGTGTATCTTTTCTCTCTCAGAGGTGTTGCGAGGATATATACAGTAAAGATTATGAGGAGTTCAGACACTAGTAATGGATGCTATATATGTACCTTAATAGAGGGAGCTAAGCTTAATAGTCCTGACTAGTAGCCCACTACTGTAACTAATAGACAATGCTGTCATCTGTGTAGCTCCACATAGTCCTGTGAAAGATTTACCAAGAAACATGTGAATTAAATGAAAGGGAGAATTTAATTTAATGTGGACAAAAGCCAGCTCCACACACCTGGATTCTTTCAGCAGCCCCCTGAAAATATGTTGCAATATTAGATGCTATGGATTTATCTTCATGTTGCATGAGGATTATACCCTTTAGGACTTCAAAACAGGTACTCAAATGCCAAAGCAGCATCTCTCCCAGCTGAACTAAGGAGAATTCTCAAGTGCTTTTGGTAATTGAAATCTTCTATCAGGTTTCCAGCCACTGAGAGGCAAGACTGTTGCATGTCATTGTCTGAGATCATGGAGTGTTTAGCTGGATGATCCACCACCTACTCACACACTGATCTCTCCATTCCAGAGCCTACAAATCCACACACTGACCCACAGCATGTAATAAAACTTTAGAAATGTGTGGTGGCCTTTTAAGAATGTTAAAAATCCATCCCCATATGGAAAATGATAAGAACATTTGAGCTCTGTTGGGAATTTTATCTGTATCTCTGCCTGGTTGCCTCTGCCTCAGGCCAGCAAAGCAATAGCTGCAGCCTAGGACAATCAGCTCAGACAGACAGAAGGAGTCGCAGGCCGCAGAGAAGGTAAAGGTGCTCAGAATAGGACCTCATCTTGGGAAGACAATGGGAGTTCTGCCATTGACTTCAAGGATCACCAGCATCAATCCCAGAACTGCCTGTTATTCTGTGTCATCAGGATTCAGGCCATGAAATTCCTGCTGGATATTTTTCTTTATTACACTCAAGGATGTTTTGTATATTTTTACTCTACCTAACAATGATGTCATGTTACCATATCGAATTTTGATGATAAAATATTGTATCGATACTTCTGCAGCTCCTTTCTCATCTGAGGATCTCAAAGCACTTTAGAAACATTAGTTTAACTAAGCTACACAGCAATGTGGGCCTTAGATGAGAAATACAGAGGGATTGTTTCATTTAGCCCTTTCAGGGCAACCACCGCTGGTGAGGAAACCAGCACCTGTTTAACAATGCAGAGTAACGCTGCACAGTGGTTTGGGAGAGGAAATGAAGAACAACACTTAATTTGATTTAAACTAAAAGGGAAATTCAGTGAGGCTAAATATAATTACTGGTGATGGAATTTGCCAAGGTATGAAGGTTAACACCTCTGCACTTGCAAAAAGTCCCAGAGGCTCCACAAATGGTCAAGACTTCACAGAATTGTCTTTTACCTGGAAAAGCAGCACCTCCAGTAGCAGAATTACTGGTTCAATACTGACGCAGAGCGAAAAATGCCATCTACTATGTCACCAGCGCCACTTCCTGCAGTGGTACCTAGGAGGTTTTTTTCCCACTCAAATGCTGATCAAGCCCAGTTCAGAACTGGGATCACAGGAGAAGGTGGTGTGGCTGCCAGTATAGAGTTCAGACTCTTACTGATTCATAGACTCATATGTTTTAAAGCAGAAGGAATTATTATGATCAGCTAGTTGATCTCCTGCAAACACAGGCCAGAGGACTGCATCTAGTAGTTCATGTGTTAAGCCTGATGACTTGTAGTTGAACAAGAGCAGATATCTAGTCCTGATTTAAAGATGTTAAAGATGCAGAATCCACCATCTGCCTTAGGAAGTTGTTCCGAGGATTAATCACCCTCACTATTAATAATATGTGTCTTATTTCCAATCTGAGTATTTTTTGCTTCAGCTTCCAACCACTGGATCTTGTTCTGTCTTCTCTGCAAGATTAAAGAGCCCTCTAGTACCAGATATTGTCTCCCTCTGTAGGTACTTGTAGACCACCATCAAATAATCTTTTAACCTTCTTTTTGATAAGCTGAATAGATCCAGCTCCTTAAATGTCTCACTATAAATCAAGTTTTCCAATCCTTTCAACATGCTTGTAGTTGCACTCTGAACCATCTCCCATTTTTCAAAATCCTTTTACAAGTGTGGACACCAGAACTGGACATAGTATTCCAGTGATGATCTCACTAATGCCAAATACAGAGGTCATATCATCTCCCTACTCCTATTCAGAGTCCCCCCTGTTTATACATCCAAAGATCGTGTGAGCCCTTTTGGCCACAACGTCGTGTTGAGAACTCAGAAATTTGGTAACAGAGGGATTTTCAATCGAGTAGACAAAGGTGTAACAAGATCTAATGGCTGGAAATTGAAGCTGGATAAATTCAGACTAGAAATAAGGTGCAATTTTTTTACAGTGAGAATAATTCATCACTGGAACAATTTACCAAGGGCAGTGATGCATTCTCCATCACTGGAAATTTTAAAATCAAGATTGTCAGTTTTCCTAAAAAATACACTTTAGTTCAAACAGAAATTCAGGAAAAACCCATGACTTGTGTTACACAGGCAGTCAGACTGGATGTTTTCAACGGTCCCCCCTGTCTTTATAATCTATTCATCTACATTCAGATGGTTTCCAGCCTGCTTCCTTTTCCAGAGTCACTATTTTCCAGGATACAGACCCCCATCCCGTAACTATGACCACAATTCTTTGTTCCAACAGTTAGGCCCCTGAATTTAGCTGTATTAAAACTGCACCATTATGAGCTGGGTGTAGGGTGACCACCCATCCCAAATTGAGCGGGACAGTCCCAAAATGCAGAGTTCAAGTCCCAGTCCTGGGCTCAGGGCCGGCGCTTCCATTAGGCAACCCTAGGCGGTCGCCTAGGGCGCCAGGATTTGGGGGGTGGCATTTTGTGCGCTCCCCATGGGGCGCACGGGAGCTTCCGGTTCCGCTCCTGTCGCACCGCCAAAGAAGGACCTTCTGCTGACGTGCCGCGGAAAACAGCGGCAGACAATTGAGTAGCTCAATGATTGCCACTGTCGCCTGCGGCATTTCAGCGGAGGGTCCTTCTTTGGTGGCGCAACGGGAGTGGAACCGGAAGCTCACGCACGCCCCATGGGGAGTGCACAAAATGCCGCCCCCTGAATTCACCTAGGGCACCAGAAACCCTGGCGCCGTTCCTGCCTGGGCTGAATGACTCTGGGACAGCATTTGTCCTGAATTCCCTGCAGCACTGCTCTGCACCTGCCTGAGGCTCCAGGGGGTGCCAGCTTCTTCCTGCTGGTGATGGTGGAGGGGGGGCTGAGGTGGGCCTTAGCCCCCCTCACCATGAGGCCCCGCCCCCTGCTTCTCCTCTCCCCTGAGGCCCCGCCCCCTGGCCAGGCCAAAAACCAGAGCGGGGCAGTAGTAACAGCTGCCCTGTATGGTGTATCTCTGGGGGTGGGCACACAGGCCTGGGGCTGCTCTTGGGCATCCCGGCCCCCTGTCCAGGGCAGGTGGAGGGTCTGAGGCTCCCCACAGTGGCCCGGGCTCCCTGGGTGGCTCTTACCATGGCCTGGCTGTGTCTTCTGGCCTGGCTAGGGAGTGGGACCTTGAAGGGAAGAAGAGGAGAAGGGTTTGGGGCCTGAGGAGGAGCCGGAAGTGGGGTCATGGGGGGGGGGTCCCTCCATGTGTCCCTCTTTTGCCTTTTGAAAAGATGGTCACACTAGCTGGTGAAACCTTGTTACGGGTTCCTCACGGAGACTGATAAGCTTGAATACACTCTTCAGTTAACATAATTGTAAGGACAAGCCCCATCTAGGATAAAGGGAATATGTGAACACACCCAGGAATGTTCCTTGATTATTGCTTTGTGTACGGCTCTGTGTGTGTTGTGTGTGTGAAGGTGGAACACAGTGGACAGAAAGCAACACAGCCAGCCAGAAGGAGCAGCTGAAAATGCAGTGTCTGACCCTGAAATAAACTTGGCGGGGGGGGGGGGGGGCGGGAGGGAGGGAGGGGTGATGTTTCTGGCTCAGGGTGCAGGCTGAAAAGAGTTTTCTTGCTGTTGTGAGCAAAAGAAGCTGTTTTCTGCTATTTGCTTCCTTGTGTGTACATTCATTGTCAATGAACAAAACTGCATCAAAGAAATACCTGACTACCACAATTTCTGCTCCCAACTGGAACATCCCCAGGGTCCCAAACTAGCCACTCAGGCCAAAAATGGACCACAGCATAAAAAGTAACTGATTTCATTTCCGACAGCAAATTACACTCCTGCCTACTTTAGGCCAGCCCTGTGCTCCACTGGACTTACTTAGCTATTGTGAAAACCATAGTGCATCCTGGGGTGTCAGAGCAGAGTGTGGGGTCAGGGGATCAGGACGGCGTTGGCCCTAAAAACCAAACAGTCTATTTTAGACTGTCAGCTGACAATGGTAAGCTCATTGTAAATGCAAAGTGTTTGGTAAGTTGTTCCTATGGTTAATTACTCTCACTGTTAAAAAATTATGCCTTATTTCTAGTCTGAACTTGGCTACTTTCATTTTCCAGCCATTACATCTCCTATAAGTACTAAGCATTACAATGCTGATTATTAATGTGCTGAATACCCGTCTCATAGGCCTGGCTATTGAGGACATTCAACAATATATGGCTGCCAATTCCAATGCAGATGCGGAAGTCTCCTGTGAACATAAGGTTTAGTGAAGCTGATGTGACACCCAAGACCTCTCTTCCCATTGGCTTTCCCTTGGTAGGGATGCACTCAGCAGGACTGTCCCCTCCCACCCTGTGTGCATTCTTCATAGAGACCCGGACAATAAAAGAATTTGTGGAATGAAGGTGGGTGGAGAATATAAAATCCTTATGTGGGAGATCTGCCTGTGAGTGTGTTACTCAGGCAGCTTACTCAGCTTGTCCTTTAAGGCAGAGTTTCCTAGTCTATGTTGCCATTAAAATATGTGGAGGAAAGGTACAGTTGATTAAAGCTCAGGGCAGAGGAGAAGGTTGGTTGGCTGGTTGGCTAAATCACTAACTTTTCTCCACTGCATTTCTAATGAATTTGAGTTCTCTGTGAGTCACATTAAAAAATGTGTTCGGTGGCTGAAGCCTACAGATCCATTTTCAAAAGTGGCCACTAATCATGAATACTTCCATTCTTGGGTGCCCTAACTGCCGTACTTAGGGGCTGATTGCCAGAAGTGCTGTGCATCCGAAACCCCCACTCTCTTGATTTGGAGCTATGGGTGCTCAGCAGCTCTGAAAAGCAGATATGAGATGCCTTAAGTTGGGCTCCTTAAACATGAAAGTTTTGACCTTAGCACTTGCTTGATGTTTGTCCATAACACAAAATCCGCCACACAGGGCTGAGCCAGGGAGCAAAGCACAGGGGAGATGGGAAAGGAGAGGCACTCATTTAATGCTGCAGACCAGGACAGAAATAAGAAACAGCAGCATGCCAGAGGGTGATGGGAAAGCAGAGGAGCTCCTGAGGGCTTGTGGGAGCCAAGGACAACGGCAGGGATGATGAGGGAACAAGAAGGAGCACCGGGAAGTGTCTGATTTCAGTCTTTCATTTTCCCTTGGAAGAAATGCTGGCACTCAGCTCCTGCAAGCCCTTCCTCACTATGGTCGATAAACCCTGGCCATTAAAATGCAAAGCCAACATTTGTGCTAAAGAAACCTGGAAGGGCCAGCTGTAGAGAGGTTCTCCAGAGTCTCATTAGTTTCTGGCCTCTCTGCTGAGTCTGCCGATGCCCACAAGGGGGCCAGCTGATGCAGTGATTTTTACCAGGTAGACACTTATCTCCTGGCAACTGGCCAGAGGCCACCAGTCTGTTATCAGACAGTGACAATGTTTGGTTACTCCCATGCTGGATCTGAACCAGTGACCTAGAGGTAGGAGACTTGGTATCTCATTATCAATCTCTGAGCCATTCAGTGACCCTTAAGATATGTCCTTTAGCATGTGACACCTGTTAAATCAGATCCATTTCTTGGCCTAACCACTGTGATTGCCTTAATATTCCTCCCACTAGGTGGCACAATCAGCACAACTGAAATGTCAGTATTCCCGAAACAAGTCTTACAAACAGCCTTCCTGTCAATTCGATTCTGCGGGGGTCCTGGGGGCAAGCCAGGGGGTTCTTCCTGGTACTTGGGGTGACAGTGTGGTGAGGCTGAGGATGGGGAGTTATGGATGACCTGCTTCTCCTTTCAATGTGCATACCTTAAAACAGGGATGGGCAAACCTTTTGGCCCGAGGGCCACATTGGGGTTCCAAAACTGTATGGAGGGCTGGGTAGGGAAGGCTGTGCCTCTCCAAACAGCCTAGCCCCCGCCTTCTATCCGCCCCCTCCCACTTCCTGCCCCCTGACTGCCCCCCTCCGATCTCCCGACCCATCCAACCCTCCCTGCTCCTTGTCCCCTGACCGCCCCCTCCTGGGACCCCCGTCCCAACCGCCCCCTGGAACCCAATCCCCTATCCAACCCCCCCTTGCTCCCTGTCCCCTGACTGCCCCAACCCCTATCCACTCCCCTTCCCCCTGACAGGCCCCCTGGGACTCCCATGCCAATCCAACCACCCCCTGCTCCCTGTCCCCTGACTGCCCCCTGGGACCCGCTGCCCCTTATCCAACTCCCCCACTTCCCACCACCTTACCATGCTGCTCAGAGCACCAGGACTGGCAGCCGTGCCACCCGGCCGGAGCCAGCCATGCCGCCATGCAGTCTAGAGCACCGGGGCAGGCCGGCGGCTCTCGCAGCCACGCTGCTCGGCAGGAGCTTGCAGCCCCACTGCCAGGAGTGCTGGCGGCACAGCGAGCTGAGGCTGCAGGGGAGGGGAGCTAGCCTTCCTGGCCGGGAGCTCAAGGACCGGGCAGGTCAGTCCCACAGTCCGGATGTGGTCCACAGGCCGCAGTTTGCCCACCTCTGCCTTAAAAGCATGTAGCATAAACACGACATAGCTATGTATGGGGGATGATCATTGAATCCATACATGGTGCCAGAATCTTGAGAAGGAGACAGTAGGAGCAGGATGAGAGAAGGCAGCAGTGTGTGGGGGACTACAAACCATTAGGGAATTGCAGGCTCTGGAGAAGAGTGGCAGAGTTGGATACAAGAGGAAGGAGAGGCACATGGTGTCCTAGTGACTCTTTCAGGCTGGGGAAAGGAAGGAGATGGTGGGATTGACGGGGGAGGGAAGGCAGCAGCATAAGGAGTGACAGAGGGGCTTTAGAGCAGAGAGGGAGGCTGTGGGATTGGGATTCATCAGAGAGAGAAAGCAGCAACGGGAGTGAGAAAATACGACTTCCTGTGGCTGGTAACTTGTCTTCTTCCAGCAACACTCCTTGAGGTAAAAGTATTGTCCTGAAAGCCTAAACTGGCATCTGCCTTGAAATCTGGTGTCCTGCATATTTCGGAGGCTGTTTGTGGAGTGTCACTGAGTTGTGATGATTTGTGATGTAGCAATGACAGTTCCATGGAATTTGATGACATCTCACTGCCATGTGATTCAGCTTGATGCAACGGGGCAACATTTTGAAAGCAATACGATGACACTCTGATGATGAAACACAGGGATGCTTTGTTGCAATGTGATGTTTTGCTGCACGGTGTCCGCGTTTTCACAAGATTCAGCCACGTTTTGCCTCGTCGCGGCTACGTTTCGATGCTCGGTGGCAGCGTTTTGCCAAGATGTCGCTGCATTTGGGAAGTGATGTGCCCAGCACTTTTTGGACCTGGTGCAGTCACATTTTGCTGCAACATGGCGGCACCGTCTGTAATAATTGGACAGGCCGGCGATGTTTTGACTTGGCCTTGGCCACGTTTTTTGAATGGAACGTGGCCACTCTTGCCACAGGGCGACGATGGTTTAATGTGACGCGGCCACGTTTTGCGGCCACAGCTGATTTCGCCCCAGTGGACCAGCCTCCCAAAGGGGAACGAGTGGCTATCCTGGGTCAGGAAGCGGGTCATTGCTGGGGGGGAGGGGGGGAGTTTCCCCCGCTCCCCCCAAATCTCAGCATCTAGGCTGGACGTCAGAGCCTTGTGGGTCAACAGGGCGTGGCTACGATGACCACGCCCCTTCCCCGGAGGACCCAATGGCGATAGAGTTCCGGCGGTGGGGGCGTGGCTGGCTGCGCTGGGCCCAGCTGCGCGCCTCGCCTGCCCGGGGCTCAGTGTCTCGCCTTCCAGCAGCCGGGCTCGTGCCGCCCGGGGACATGCTCCGGTCCCGCGCCGCGCCCCCGGCCTCCGCCAGCGCCTAGCTCCGCTCCGCTCCGCTCAGCGACCGGCCTGCGCCGCCGCCCCAGCCCGAGACCAGCCATGTCCCTCCCCAGAGGTAGGAGCGATCGGGGGGTTTCACCCCAGCTGCAGCCTCCCCGCTGGGCGGTCTCCTGGGGCCCCCCCTGCGCGGTGCTCCGCTTCTGGGCTACGGCGTGGGGGGGGGGTCCCCCCAATGCGCTCCCCAGGGAGCGGCCCTCCAAGTTACGGGGTCCCCTTGCTCTCCATCCGGGGTGCTCCCCGGAGAGCGGCCCCGCCGCGCTGGGGGTGCCCCCTCCAAGTTACGGGGTCCCCTTGCTCTCCATCCGGGGTGCTCCCCCTTCGGGTTACGCGCTGGTGGGCCCCCCAGTGCGCTCCCCGGGAAGTGCCCCTGCCGTGCTGGGTTATAGGCTGGGGGATCTCCTTGCTGGTCTATACCTCTAGCCAGCATCCCGAGCTAGGTATATTCTTTCTCTCTCTGCCCCATCTGCATCCGTGGCAGAGTTGCCCTGCCAGGATGCTCTCTGATTCTTCTCCTCGGTTACAGGGCTGCCCAGCATGCGCCTGGTTCACCTAAAATCTTCTGCCCACCTCCTCATTCTTCTCCCCTCTAACTACCTGGAGTTTAGATTGACTCTGCTCCAGAGCTCCTTGACTGACTACAGTTCTCCATCCAGCGGGGCAGATTTTGGTGTGTGCTCTGTCAACAGGGTGGCTGGCCAGGCAACCACTTGCATCTGGTGGTAGGTGCATGTTTTGACCTCTCTCGTCACTTGTTTTTCCCTCCCATCCTCCAGTATAGCTGGGGAAGAGGATTTGCTGCCTACAGGTCGAATGCTGCTGCAGGAGACCCTCTGAGATTGGCTGAGACTGGGAAGGGGCAGCCTGTCTGTTGCTGGGTATGTGGAGGATGGCATTAACACAACAGGAGCAGCCATGAATCAAAGAAAGAGGGTCGGTGGGGCAGGGCTGGTTCATGGACAAGGGGACTGAGCAGCATGATAGATCAGATCTGCATGTGTCTTGATACTGCTAATCTGATTTACAGGAACATACCGTAATAAGAGACCTTTAATGTGGGGTGGATTCACAGTAGTGTTGGTGTTATTTGCTCATGGATGGGGATGCCACTTGGGGAAACATTTGTGGTATTAGCAACCAGAGTTGCAGCCTGGTCACTGTGAGTGAAATCTCTGCAATTCCAGTTCTTCTTCAACGCTTAGCCAGTCGGCTGTAGCGATTGTTCGCCATTTGGTCCGTTCCTGCGCAACTGCAAAGGCTTGACGACCTGAGAGTCCAACATCGGAACAGACTCTGTGAACCCATGTAATTCTAGTTGGACCAAACTAAATGTTTTCCAGCTTGGATGCTGTTTGAAAGCCAGGGGTCTGGAGGTGGTGGTTGGAGAAGGAGCTATGACATTTCTAAAGCTTTGGGCTTCAAAAGTGTTGAATATGGTGTCAGAGCATTCAGATGGAGGGCTTTGCATTGGTCTCTTTCTGGGTGTAGCGAGAGAGACAAAAAACCTTTATAAGCATATTCCTCAGTCCTGACTCAGCACTGAAATATGGACTGGATGACTGTATATTACTTGAGTAGAGTTACATAAGCTGGGAAGATACCTGATTGTTGCCTAATCTTTCATGTGTAAATTACCTGTTAGCTGCATACTTGCTCTACAGCCAGAAATGAATAGGTAGCAATAGTTATGGCTCTTTTACTTCGCCTCGGTTATGTAGAATAGAATCTTTGAAGTTCAACTCTTGTAATCAAGTTGTTTGTAAAGAGCTTAGCAAGATTTTGGTTCTGTATATACAAATATGAAAGACTGGTTCCCTGTTCCAAGGAATTTACAATCTTGATCTTGCTGTCACGTACATAGATGCTTTACTTGAAGCAGGTGAGTAGTTCCATAGTAGTCAAAGGGACTGTGTGTGTGCACACAAGCGTTTGCAGGATTGTGGCCTATGATGTTAGAAAGCTGCATATGATTACAGTTGCTCATAAAGAGAAATACGCTGATTACAAGCCTCAGTGCTTTGGTTTTACTGCACTACGTTACTACTTTGGCTCAATTACTGCAGTAAGTTTGTGGCTGAATAAACAGACGAGTGATTTCCATAGGTGGATCAATGGGGCAGTGTACTGTGTTTGTCCTTTGAGGTGTTGCGTATGTTACAGTCTAAAACTGAGCAAGACTGACTGGCTTTCATTGAAAACGTTAGACTAAAATACAGTAACTAAACCTACTGGTTAAACAGTCAGTCTGCTCAGCTGAATAAATGTCTACTAGAGACAATATGAGAAATAAAAACAACAAAATATTAGTTTTAAGTGCACGCTGGTATAACAGAAGTTAGGGTTTGTATTGCAGTGCACACACACCAGTTGTTATCACTCACTTTCATTCTGATGTCAGTTTGTAGCCAAGCTGGGTCAGCATTTTCATATGCAATCTGAGTAATGACCTGTGTCATTGTCATGATGCAAAATCACTATTTTTGTGTATTTTGTACTTTTTAGAAAAATAAAATGGGGAGTCAGGCCAGTTTCCCATTCAATCCCAAAGATTTAGTTGCAAATTCTGGAGGAAATGTCCACTCAAAGAACAGCATAGGCAAAAGTGCAATAAGATTGTGTTTATTGTGACTTCATGACTGCATTACTTAAATAGATCTATGATGATAGCAACAGTTGTTTTTTTCCTCAAAAGACAATCACTTTTGCAGCTTAGTAAACTTTGCAGTGTCCTGTGAATGTAAATTTCTGTGGATGAGAGTGGTGCAGATACAGAGCAGTAGCCTGTGATGTAACTTCAATAGTGTTAGATAAAATTGCCTGTAAAGGAAATACACAGGAACATCTGTCCCTCTAGTACTCCTGGCTTTTGAGCAGAGCTGTGTTTGATCTTTTGCTGTATCTGACATTGATTCTGAGTTCTGACACAGCCTGATTTGATGAGTGCATGTCTGTCAGGCCTTGCCAGATTTTCCCATGTGTCCTTGTTATGTGCAGCTAACAAACGTGAGCATGTGTCATGGACATTATTATTTGTATAGGTCCAGTGGTATGCCTTGTGCCTTACCAATGAGTAAGAAGACGAGCTCTCTGCCCTGAGGTACTTGCAATCCTAAACTAGGCAGCTGACGTAATAAGAAATTACATTGGGGTGGGAGGTGGAGAGGAAAAATTATTCCTGATAATTCTGATGAAGAAGGTAAGAGGGGGAAGATCACTCCAGATCTGTGATTAGTGATGGCCAGCAGGATGAAGGCAGGAAGGGAATGCATGAGATTTAATTACTGCTTCTCGTTTGTCACTGGAATAAACTGGATTTAGATTTTGGGGGACTTTTCTTCTCCCAGGATGATGCACAGGAAACTTGAAATCAGGGCTCATGTGAGTGGATGAACAACACGTAAATATGACTTTGTTTTAAATGGTTGTGTCTGAAACAGGGGGAATGTGAACTTGAGTTTCCTGTTTGCTGTGTAACTGTGGTATGAATCAGCAGTGATATAATGGTTCTGAATGGAGCTGCTGACTCACATGCAAGGGAACATATGCTAGAACTAGCTTCCTGGATGGAAGGAGGTCAGCTATGCTGCTTAAAGAGGCAATAGTGAGTTGGCCTGATGGAAAGGAGAGGTAAGCCCCTCTCTTTCCTTAGCAGCCTTTCTGTCCGATGATGGTGCTGAGAGTCTGTCCTCTGCTGAAGAGCTGGATGAGACTAGGGCATGAGCCCAATACAGGAGAAGGATTTGCAAGGAATCATGCACTTATTTGCAAGGTTCTTTGCCTGTAGGCAGATACTGAGTGCAGGGAATATGCTTCCTTCAGAACATGCCCATACTTGCTTTGGGGAAAGCGGGTATTTTAAAATTATCTGCACTTCAGAGCTGCTGGCTGTACGGATTGACCTTTCTAGTCTTCTGAGAAGAGCTGGTGCCTGCCTGAAATACAATTGCTGCTGGTGCCCTTCTGTGTCATCTGACACATGCATGACCTGTTGCTTTCTAGTATGTATAGTTAAATTTTTGAGTCCATTCAAGTATAATGATTACCTGGTTCTCATATTGGCCTGAGATTGACAGCTCCATCTCTGTCCATATCCTTTACCACCCTTTGTCTGACCTGAGCATTTTCCTTGTCTGCTTCCTTTGTCTCCTCTTATGCTGTGATCTATGTTCGGATCAGCCGCCCCATTAATTGACCAAGCAACTGCTTCCTCTGGAAACCTCTACTCCTGGGGTTCTCAAACTTCATTGTACGGCGACCCCCTTCTGACAACAAAAATTACTACATGGCCCCAAGAGGGCAGATCAAAGCCTGAGCCCTGCTGCCCCGGATGGGGGAGCCCAGGCCCCTGGGCTTCAGCATCAGCCCTGAGCGATGGGGTTCAGGCTTCAGCTTCGGGCCTGGGCCCCAGCAAGTTTAAGACAGCCCTTGTGACCCCCCATTAAAACAGGGTCGCGACCCACAGTTTGAGAACTACTGCTCTACTCCCATCCCATGAGTGCTCAGCTACTGTGACTGCACACCATTCTGTCCTCCTCTGACTTGCTTTGTACCTTTGAAATATAAACGCTTCAGGACAGGAACTTATTGGTGGGTGAGCACTGCTCGCCTGTTGTCTGGTGACATATGTTTGCTCTGCAAGAAAGGCTTAGTTTGATTAGACTGCACAGGCTGCTGTTCATTGACCATCATGGCATTAGATCACTGTGGCCGTCCTATTGGCTAGGTTGAATTTCTAGCGTTTGCTTCTGTTAGGGGAAACTTGTTGCGTGGAGTCTGGCAGAGTCAGCTTCCTCTTATCTATTGCTTCCGTTTCTTGGTCTTAATCTGATCAGGATATGAAACAGGGACCGTTTCTCTGTAACTCTCAAATGGAATAGCTACAAATATCCCATTGCAGCTTTCAAAATTAGACTGTCATTTCTGTTTACTCATAGCATTGTCTTCTACCTTTGCAGTTTTTTTAGATGCTGTGTAACTTCGAACTGTTGCACGTAAGACTTGTGACTGGAATGATGGGTGGGAGGCTCTGTCTGTCCAGCATAAACACCTTGCATGGACCATATATAAAGTGTAACTATGCCTTCAGCTTTGCAATTGTGTATAATTCACCCTTCCATAGATTTAAGTGGGATGCTGTCACAGATAAGAGGCTCAGAATGTGGCTTGCTTTTAAATCCATGCTGTTCTTTGTTCAGAAAAGCAGGTGCTTTAATTAAAAGAATTAAGGGGACATTTGGGTTCTAAAACGGAAGGCGGGGGAGGTAGAGAGGGAAGCAGAAAAGGTGTTTTTATGTGTCCTGAGAAACAAAGGTCTGGTAGATTTCCCCCAATAAGGTAGGTAGAAAGTTACAGCATTGAAATGAGGAGAAATGCAACTAGGACATCTGGAAGAGAATATGTATGAGAACTGCGCTTGGGGGAGTTTCTGTAGCCCCAGTAACAAGGTAGCAAAAGCACATTCTTCTCTTGTGGTCTGAGTCTCCTCTGAGACAGGAAGGAATGAGTGACTGAGAAATGTCAGGTGTCATGCATGTGAGCATCTGCTTTTCAAACCCATCTGCTTTTACTTCCCTTTTCATGCACACTTATGTGAAGTGCTGGATCTGTCTTTCCTGGAGCAATGGCCCTCTGTGTGGATTGCGGTTATTGTGGCTGCAAAATTAGATTTAAAAGAGAGGGCTAGAAAAAAAATGTGGCAAATTTTTCTTTGCAGAGGGGTTTGAATTGAAACTAGACTTTTATTAAAGTGCAGCTGCATTTCAGGAGATACAGAAAAATCATCTGTGAATGAGCTACTGCTTTCCTGGCAATATGCTCTGCTCAGGTGTGGGAAATAAATAGTGTGAATTAGCATTGACTAGTCCAGCCTGCATTTTTTAGGCACTGCACCCTTTGGTTTGATTATTCACTGTCTTCCATGTGGAATGCAGCTTGGTTAAATGGTTATGCAATTCAGTGGACTTAGATTCCTGAGCTGTCATGTGCAGTCCATACTGTTCTTACAGTTATTGCACCTGATAACACCCAGCTGAGTTAAAATAAAGGTCAGGCAAAAAATAAGTCATTCATATTCAAGGCTCGATCCAGGTTTTGTAGTGGGTCGCCTTGTATATAGTGAATGCTTTAGGATGGAGGCACAATGAGGAATTTTAGTTCTGAACCTACAAAAAGCAGGAGCATTCCCAATTTTCAGTGTGATTGTATTTTAATGTAGTGTATATGTGATTCATTTAACAATTATAAGGCCTAGAGAAGCTCTGTCTGCACTCCTCCTGATGAAACTCTGTTGCACTGTGTCTATTGCCATTTCACAGGCAGGAAGAACTCCTTTGGAGCTAGTGAAAAATGTTGCTTGGACATCCCTGTATTTCTAATCGCGTGTTGATGTTCTGTTTTGCTGGCTGGATTCTGCTTAATATTCATAAGAGCCAAACTTAGCCTGGGATTTTGACTGTGATACAGGTGAAGGTAAGAAGACTGTCTTAAGCATCTGTCTGGATCTGAATCCTTCCAGTGCCGTCAGACATTGTTATGGGCATGAACAGGGCTGTTCTGTCCCTGTCCGTCATGCTGTTTACTGGAATGGCTGCCTTGTGTCTCTAGAGTGGAACCCTTTTTTTTTTTTTTTGTTAAGGAGGCCAGGTTGTTGGCCTGTCGTTCAACCCCACTCTGGAGGACCAGTGGGCTGCTTTTTGTCTGGCTTGGGTGGTCCTTCCAGGAGTTAAAAGCCCCTGCCAGCAGAGCTCTCAGGTGATTGGAATGCACACACCTTCCAATTGCTTCAAGGTGCCATCCCCAGGGAAGGAATCTATTATGCTGATCATTAGATACTCCTATTCTCTTCCCACCATGTCAGGTCAGAAAACAGCTCCCTTTCCTCCCCATCACAGTCTTCCTTTGCATCTGGAGTATGCTAGACATGAAGGCCTGGTCTTTGCTGCTAAAAACGTATTTTTTACCTCAGGGTAACTAACATGCATGAGGAAAGACCAGGCATGTTACTTTTTCCTCAAGGTAAACTCACCCAGATCAACCCCAGGCAGGGGTATAGTGCTGACCTTGTGCTGTGTCTTCACTCTGCTTTTTACCTCAGGATAGCACCCATGGTAAAAACCGCAGCAATGAAGACAAGCCCTAAAACAGTGCAGTCATACTGCGTGTCAAAACACATCCCTTTGAAGCCCTCGAGAAGGGCAAACATTCAGTACAATCTCGCTGCTTTGCATGTGGCTGCCTTCATAACACTTTCTAAATGAGAAATATGGAAACATTTTTGATTCATGGGTTTTAAGGCACAAGATCACCTGGTCTCACCTCCTGCATTGCCTAGGCTGGAATTCCTGCATCAAGCCCAGTGGCTTGTGGTTGAACTAGGGCATATCACATAGAACAGTGGTCCCCAACCTTTTTCAACTGGCGAGCCACGGAGGACCGTGGCGGCGGACGAGCATCCGCCGAATTTCTGCCGACAAGCAGCAACATCAATAGGCGTCGCTGCCGACAAGCGGCATCATCCAGAGGCGTCTCCGCCGAAATGCTGCCGAAAATCGGCGGAATTTTGGCGGCGACGCTGCTTGTTGATGGCATTTCAGTGGATGCTCGTCTGCCGGCTAGTACGTGGGCGTACTTAGACACCCCAGTGGGCGCCATGGCGCCTGTGGGCACCGCATTGGGGACCCCTGACATAGAAAGACACCTGATCTTGATTTTAAAGATTCCAGGTAATAATAGCTAGGTCTCTTATATAGCACTTCATCAGTAGGTCTCAATACTTATTCTTACAACACCCCATGAGGTATGGAAGTGCTATTTTCCCTATTTTTACAGGTGGGAAACTGAGGCTAAGTGACTCGCCCAAGGTCACACAGTAAGTCTGTGGCAGAGCAGAACATTGAACCTGGGTCTCCCATGTCCTAGGTTAGTGACCTAACCACTGGACCCTCCTACCTGTCTAATGGGATTCAGTGATGGAGTTTAGACTCTTTTTGAAATTATCTTAATCCAAAACATTCCTTCCACCGCCAAAATTAAACACTGCAGACTCAAGGAGTTGTCTGATTTGTGCTTTCTGTACTCTGGGGTATGGCAGCAGCAGACTGGGGAGAAGATGACACCGCTTTTCCCGCTCTCCTTCCCACCCCGTTATGTGATGTTATCATGGCTCCATCTACCAGGAAACAAGGAGAAGAAACTCTGTTGATGTACAGAATAAAGATGATTGCCCAGCTGGTGCCTGCTCTGGTAGAAACTTCCAGAGTGAAACAAGACAATGTGGGGTGCATAAAATAACTGAATTAGTTAGACGCACTATAACCTCCCTCCTTCCCTCCAAGGGTTCATGTATGCTAGGCCTTTTATTTAATTGAGTGCCTTGATAATACCTTTGGTAGAGGTTAGTGTGAAGACGCTCCCCAAATATTTGTTCCGGGCCACATATCTTAAAGCTTTGCCAGTTAACGGGATGTATTTTACAATCATGTTCACTCCAGATTTAAAAAAGTCTAGTGTAGACCAACAGAAGGCAGGATGGGGAGGAAACAAAACTTACCACAAAGTTACCTAACGCCCCCTCCCCAAATTCTAATGCTGGAAAGGAGTAAACCTCCACAGTGCACAGTACAAGTAATTTCCCAGAAGAGGTGGCTAACCATAGGCTGTGGTTTGGCACCAGTGTCTGTCAGAACTGAGCCCAGCTGCTGGTGCCAAGTTCCAGGAGTGTGATGTCACTGTTGTCTGTTTCCAACAATGCCATGGCTCTCCTTGCCCAAGGAGCTGCTAGGAGTAGAGAGAGGTTAAGGCAACTGGTGATGTATGTCCTGTTTGTATACAAGGCTAATGTACTCTTGTTCGTCACGTTGACTTTGAGGGTTTTGGCACCTTCTAGGGATATAAAAACAGTAACACAGCTTTTGATTTTTCAGGAGCTCTTTTTGGTACTAGCAGATCATGAGGATGAATATCTGATTGGGGGAGGGAGGACAGGTTGATATTGAGTCCAGGGCACTAGATTAGGGTAAGCATCAGGTAAAATCTACTACTGCTCCTTTGTTTTGGGGGGAGGTGGACACTGTGTGAGTGACATGCAGGTGAAGGTCTCTTAACACTGGGAATTGAGTTACAAATACTGTATTTCCCCATTGGGATCCAACATAGGTATCTTAGTCTTGGGGTAGAGGAGTGAATTTGTAAGAGATTTTGCCTATATCTTCCTTTCCATGGGTGCTAAGATGTGAGTGGATAAAATGCCCTGTGTGCTTATACTGAGCCCTGGTCTACACTCTGTGTTCATATTGATTTGAACATATTTTGGGTAGGGAATGCTTTTTTTTTTTTTTTTTAAATGATAAAGCTAAGGCAGTTCAATCCCCTAGTGTGGGCATACCTAGCCCGAGGGAAAGGTGCTTGTAGTCCAGTCAATTTATGAATAAGCTATGCCAGTATAAGCACTTATTTACTGGTACAACTGCAGTCCCCACGCATTGATTGTACTGCTTTAACTAGCTTTACTTCTGCATCAAAAAACGTGTGTAGACCAGCCCAGAGCAGCACATCTGGGGGTTCCTCTGGGCCAGTTGGAAGTCTCTGAAGTTTATTATAAAGGTGGTCAGGGCCTTGTGTGATTGGTAAATATAATGCACAATG
Source organism: Mauremys reevesii (assembly GCF_016161935.1). Classification (NCBI taxonomy): domain Eukaryota; kingdom Metazoa; phylum Chordata; order Testudines; family Geoemydidae; genus Mauremys; species Mauremys reevesii. Next base: position 77,232,864 of record NC_052632.1, on the reverse strand, counting down.
GCAATTCAAAGTACGAACCAAAGGCTGGGGAGGTGATGTTATAAGGGGGAAATGTTCTGCTGCAAGAGCTGGCAGGTGGTCCTAACACGTTTGACAAACCATAAATGTGCTGGGTCAGGTAATTGCATGAGTCAGCCATGGGGTTGTCTGGGAAATATCTGCGAGTCTGAACTAGCTGGCCCGATAAATATCCCTTCATGATGCATGTGTATAAACACTGTCTTTCTGTGGACTTAATGGGGACAGCTGAAAAAGCAGTTTTCCTGCCTGGGTCAAGAAAATGAATTTTGGCAGATTCTGCAACAGGTGCAACTGCCTGTCAGGGATGCGCTCTGGGCTCCCTTGCTGTGTCTGCTGATGGTAATTGTTCAAGAGCAGAACACCTGTATTTCCCCTACGCAGGCATTTGGCTCTCTGCATACCTCAGTGCAGTCAAGTAGGTATCTGCTCTTACTGCCCACATCTTTCCATGCAGGGTTTCTCTGTGCACTTAAAGCTAGTGTGATTATTCTGTCATGGAAGAATTCCTCTTCCATTTGGTTAAATGGCTCCTTTGTCTTTTGGAGCTAGGTCTCGTCCCTGGAGCCGTAGTGGTGGTCAGATCTTGCGAGCGGAGAAGGCTCGCTCAGGCAGTACTCGGATGGGAGACCTGCAGGGATCAAAGCAGGAGATGGTGTTGATTAAGGGCATTTCTTCTGAGTTGTTACGATACCAGTGCCCTAGCATCCTGTGCTTCCGCAGGGAGCTGTGATGAAAGGCAACGAAAGTGTTTTACTACTTACTACCAAAGATGCCGTGACTCTTTCCGCAAGAGACCAATAGGCTGACCCCGCAGGCTCTTGAAAAAGCACAATCTGGCTAATTAAATTTCCCCTTCAGGCTGTGGTGGCGGTCAGTTCCTGTCCTGTAGTGCTGTTGCGAATTGCATTGCAGCAGTGGTTGAAGTGGTTGTTACAAAATCCCTTGTCTACCTAGTGCTCAACTAATATTTGAAACCCTTTGAGATCCTTTGTAAGGTGTCCTAGAAATGCATAGCTGTGAGTGCTTGCCCCCTCCACCCTGCCTCAGATGGCACAAATTCAGCCATTTGACTGCATCCAAAAAATCATTTCCATTAGCAAAAGTTGCATCTTAATGACACTGTTTTTTAACCCGTCCAAGTGTATTGGCTGGCATACTAGGTCTCCCTGGCCTTGCTAGAAGTAAAGTTGGCCCACCATTTCCACCCAGCATTGCCTGTTTAAATCAGACCCTGTCAGCAGGCTGTCCTTCCTGCACTTCCTGTTGACTCCCTTCCCTATTGGTTGACAAGCTCAGTGTTCACAGAAACCAAATAAAGCAACAGTATAAAAGAGGATGCAAGCTGCGGGGATGAGTGGTGTGTGGGTGGAGGTGCTGTGAATGGGATCCGTGCAAGCCTGAGCGTAACAGCCTCTGCTGGAGTTTCAGCTTTATCTCTCTGGCAGGGTTTGGATTTCTTAAAGCTTGGGGCCATGCTGCTATTCTGGTTGATGACCTCTCCCTGTGTTTTAATTACTTACGTTTTAATTACTCGAGTATACCGTGCTCTATTAAGGGAGATTACTGGTCTCTGGCCTGCATGTTCCCTTCATTAACTCTTTATTACCTTTTCTCACTGGTTGATGGTCTCCGGCATTATTGAGGTGTCGAATGCCACAGCCGGCTTTGAGCAAGTTTGCCGCTTACCTCTCAACATGCTGCGTGGTGGAGAGGGGCAGCTTTAGATCTGAGGGAACTGGAGCTGCCAATTCAATGCCTGGGGTGTTCCAAGGAGGGCCAGGCACAGCTGTGGTCTCTTTGCCCTCATGTTGCAGTAGAATCAGGCCCTTTCCCAGTCGGTGTTTCTGTTACATACTTAGGGCCCTACCAAATTCACAGCCATGAAAAATGCATCACGGAATGTGAAATCTGGTCTCCTCCTGTGAAATCTGGTCTTTGGTGTGCTTTTACCCAGTACTATACAGATTTCACAGGGGAGACCAGCATTTCTGGAATTGGAGGTCCTAACCCAAAAGAGGGTTGTGGGGGGTGGTGGGGGTGTCACAAGGTTATTTTAGGCGGGTTACGGTATTGCCACGCTTAGTTCTGTGCTGCATTCAGAGCTGGGCAGCTGGAGAGTGGTGGCTGTTAGCCGGGTGCCCAGCTCTGAAGGCAGCGTCCCGCCAGCAGCAGCGTAGAAGTAAGAGTGGCCATACCAAACCACGCCACCCTTATTACTGCGCTGCCGCCTTCAGAGTTGGGTGGCTGGAGAGCAGTGGCTCCTGACTGAGAGCCCAGCTCTGCAGGCAGCAGCGCAGAAGTAAGGGTGCAATATCATCCCAGGCCATCCTTACTTCTGTGCTGCTGCTGGCAGTGGCTCTGCCTTCAGAGTAGGAGCACAGAAGGCAGCAGTACCACAACCCCCCTTACAATAACCTTGTGACCGCCCCAAACTCCTTTTTTGGGTCAGGACCCCTACAATCACAGCACCATGAAATTTCAGATTTAAATAGCTGAAATCGTGACATTTACCATTTTAAAAATCCTCTGACTGTGAATTTGGTAGGGCCCTACACATACTAAATAGATCTCAGCCACTGCCTTCTGTGAGCATCTGAAGTCTTGGGTCAGTAGTTGTGAACGTGGGCAGATGACTTGAGAATAAAGATGTTATGGCAGAAGGTATCTTAATACAAGTACAGTAGAACTGCAGCGTTACAAATGCCAGAATTACAAACTGTCCAGTCAACTGCACACCTCATTTGGAACGAGAAGTACACAATCAGGCAGCAGCAGAGACCCAAAAAGCTCCCCAAAACCAAATCCAGTGCAGTACTGTTAAATGTAAACTGCTAAAAAATAAAGGAAAAGCAGCATTCTTCTTCTGCATAGTAAAGTTTCAAAGTTGTATTAAGTCAATGTTCAGTTGTAAATTTTTGAAAGAACAACCATAACCTTTTGTTCAGAGTTGGGAACATTTCAGAGTTAGGAACAATCTCCATTCCCGAGGGGCTCATAACTGAGGTTCTCCCGTAGGAGAAGGTTGTAAGTGAATTTTGTATGAATCCAAACTGTATTGGCCTCAACATATTCCTCATTTAGACACCCACCACATTCCTTCTCACACTGGTTGTCCTACTGCCACCAGGCAGTTGTCATGTGCATCTGACTCCTTTTTTTCTATATGGAGCCCAAGTCGCCAGGAAAGTTTGCCCTTGAGTTTTGGCTTCACAAGGAGTTTCTTGTGCAGTAATTGTGGGTTTTCCCACTTGGGATTTTACACGTGGCTTCCCCTCAGTGAGCTCTGCCTGTAACAATTACATGGAAGAAAGCCAGCATGTTTTTCCCTTTTAATCTTTAAAACTTTGACTTCTGTCCATTCCATTCCATTCCATTTTTTACTCCACTTTCACATTCCTCCCTGCAGAACGGCCCCCTGTGGCACTGCTAATTCAGGGCTTCCTTCAGACGGGAGGCTTTTTTTTTTTTTTTTAATGCCTCATGTAGGGACTGCCTAGGGCTTCCCGGTGGTTGTCGGCTGCAGCCAAGAAAGCTGTGTTGACTCACAGCCTGCTAGACCTTGACCCAGGATATGAGCTGACATGTTGGGACTAGTCTGTCTGCCTGGCAAAAGCTGTTTCCACAGAGCAGAGTGATAATTGTTTAGATGGGATTTTACACAAAAACACCTGCAAAGCTTATAGCTTATTTCCACTTCACTTTGGGAAACTCTCTGTGCAATTAAAATAAATTGATTTGAGAGACGGAAGCGATAGGTGAAGAAAATCATGGCACTGACACGGTGAATTGCGTTGCTGTCTGTCCTCTTCCCCTATTTAGGATAACCTAGCGTGACCTGGCTCTGCAGCGCAGGCCGTGATGTTGGCATTTGGAAATGTGCTGTTTGAGGGCTGAAGCATCTTTTCACTGACATGTACTTAGACCCTGATTCACCAAGGACTTGAGCAGCGCCATTGACTTTGATGAGATTGTCCTTAAAGTCAAGCCTGTGCCTGAGTACCTTGCTGAATTGAGGACTTGTTCTCTTCATTCTTGTTGCTGGTGGGGTACACGGGCCAAGCTGGTCACCTACCTCTTTCATTATGACCTGGCAGCATTACTTGTCAGTGGTTAGGATTAATGTCCGTAACCTGGCAGTTGTTGAACGCAGAGCTTTGCATGTGAGAATGGAGATGCTGATATCCTAAGGTGAAGTGCTTATGGAGAACTGGACCAATATCCTGTTTGGTTTCTTTGTTTTTTGTTTTTTTTCCTGCACCCCCACTAATCTCCCCAATGACATGGGAATCCTCCAGACTCCGACTGCACCCAGCTGCCAGGGGGTAGAGAAATCCCTCTCGAAAGGTTTGTGGGGAGCTTGGGGCCTAAGCAGGAATTAAAACAAACTCTTTTTTTCTCCATTATGCATAGAGCCAAATAGAGCTTTGTGTATAAGACTTGACAGAGCCTATTAAAGTATCTGTGCAGAAAAGCTAATTGGAATATAGTGGGGACAGGAAATTTAGTGTCAGTTGGTTTGATACGGGAATGGAGGAAGTACAGTGTCTAAGCTATAACTACTAGTGAAATGAGGAGGGGAAGTTATACAAGATATTGTCCACTATAAATTAAAGAGAAATGTAATGGTGCATTGGTCTGTCATCTTCAATGGGCTGTCAGTTCAACATCCCAGTTTGAATTCTTTTCCTCTATAATATATAATCAAAGCCTCCCACTGAATTGAAATTATGATGCAGCCAGGTGCAAATGAATATAGTTTCTCCTCTGAAGATGTACTTAACTTGGGGTTATGTCCAAAAAAAAAAAGTAGCAGCGATTCATTTGGTAGATCGTCACTGGAAGCAGGAAAAAATCCTCTGTACCACTGTTAACAAAAAGCCTTTCACTTGTGGTGAGCTCTGTCAGGCTTGTGTTTCTTCTCAGCCTCTCCTGGTTAGAGAAGGTTGCCTTAGTGAGAACAGAATCAGACAACTGATCGTACAAGTGGCACCTCCTTGAATCTTTGGAGTTTCATGCACAAATATACTTGTTGCTTCTGACAGGATTTCTTTTGCTGCAGGACCCGTATGCCTGTGAGAGTGAGCTGGACTCTCGGATCTCAAGGGGCGTTTGCAAAGCCAGCAGTTAGATAAACAAACCAAAACGTGTCAACTGTGTGTTTGAGCTGGAGTGCTGAGAAGCAATAACCACAGAGCCCAGTGACGCCACAGTTATGACCCCAGAGGGGGAAACTTCCCTCTAAATGCTCCACGCAGCTGCCCGCCTTGTTCTTAGGCTGGAAATTGCTTTTTCCGAAGAAGGGCCCGCCTGTGGTCTCTGGGCCAGACAGAACACCTGTGTTTGTTTTCACTGTGCCTCTGACCTGCGTTCAGGGAACACAGCTGCAGATGGGAAAAGTTTGCTTATTTTTCACCCAGCTCCATTTGCTACAGCAGGTGTCCAGTCGGCCTTAAACTTGCAGCAAAGATGAAAATCCGTCTCTGGAAGGATTCAAGATATAAATGAGCTGCTGGATTTTCGGACTCTCCATGGAAAGCACCTCTGTGCTTGTGTACCTTTCTGGTCTTGGAGCAAGGTGCGAGGCAGGGGGAGAGAGAGAGGATGCATAGAACGTGCTTTTCTCTTAGCCTCGCTTGCCTTCGCTTAACAATTAAGATGCATTTGGGTTGGGGTTGCTTTCTAGATCTTTGTCTTGTGGCTGCATGCCACCCCCCTTTCTGCTTCCCTCCCCCCACAAGTGTGCACGCAGCTGGGTCAGTGCAGCCAAGTGTGCAGACTAGGCTTTAGGGTTAGCTGTTCGGTGCAAGTGTGCAGACGAGAGGTTGCATGAGGGTAAGGAGTCTACCAGCTGGGGCTCTGTATTGCCTGACTAGACCTTGCTCCGTGGAGCTGAGGGGCACGCTTACCCATGGATGGGTCTGCATAGGAAGATGCTTAACTATGTGCAAGCTTCAAGCAGGGGGACTGTGCCCGGCTGGATGGGGAGCGGTTCGAATAGGAGAGGTAGGCAGGTGGTTTAGCGCTGTGCGCCGCTGTAGAGCGGTCACCGACGTCCGCCTGAGTCTGAGTCAGAGCACGTCTGTTTGTGGGAGGAAGCGTGGCCAACGCTGCTGCTCTGAGCAGGCTCTTTGGGAAAGGGATCTCCTGCGAGTGAGTGCCTTCCTCTCAGGGACAGAGAACTAGCTTGAAAATCCGGCCACGGAAAAGGGCGTTGCTGAGGATGCGGATGGGCGTGGTGTCCTGTGTGCTGCGGGGCAGGTCGCACCGCAAGCTGTGCTTGGCCCTCTGCCTTGGTGCACCCGAGACGTTATCTGGTCAGATTATTGAGCTTTCCTATAAGCCATTGTTGCAAATTCTTAGCACATATAGAGCAATGTTGCATATTTAAGGCATTGTACAAACACCCGCTAGTGGTTCCTCATTTCACCTCCTCCTAGAGGGGTGATCGGTCTTCATTATAAGTGGGAAGGAAGCTTCCTCACAGCTCTGGGTCTGATCCTAGTGGTATGATCACAGCCATGTGTAGGCTGTAGTCCTGCAGCTGCAGAACCAGCCCTGTGCTTGAGAATCTCAGCTTGCATTTAAAAAACAGAACCGCAACCTCTTTTTTTCCCCAGCGCTTGTGGTTGTGCAGGTAACCTGGACGCCGTGAGAATGTAACCAGTGCAGTGGTGTCTATCTGGAAGTGCAGATGGACCAAGCCAGTAGCTCAGACAGGTGTTATCTGCTCCATGCATCTTGATGGGGGATTAACTCTGAGACCTGAAGCAGGCAATTTAAATGTCAATATTGTGAACTACTTTGCTGCTGGTCACATTCAGCGGGAGCAGCAGCTAACATGCTTCTCCCACAAATCCGGTGCTGCTTCCAGGTCCCCAAAGCTCCAGCTGCATCTGCCAAAGCCCCCAGGTATCCCTTGACTTCCAGCCCCTGCATTGCAGTCAGGCATCGACCGTGCAGTGATCTGTTGTATTGAAAACTGGCAATGTGGGCACGGCATAGCATTGATTTTAATATCCAAATAACTAACCCAGAGGTGACTGTATTTTCATATTGGATTCATTTGAAAGCCTGCATATAAATAGAGCTGCTGCAGAACTTCTAGTCCGCCACACTAGCGTGCAGCAGAATCCACAGGCCTTGCTGTGGGATTGAGGTGCAGTTTGCCAGAGCACATGAGACTTCGACTGTGACACATGGATTGTTGGATTTCCTTTGCATGGGGCACACTCAGACCCTAGGGGGCATCAGTGTTGCATATGTACAGAGGAAACTGTAGCTGCCTTACAGACTGTGCGCAAAGTGCGTATTACTGTAGACTGGTAGAAACCCAGCACAGTACAGCATCTTGTAACGCTGGGGATTGTCTGTTGCTGGGACTAGACTGTTCGCTCTGATTATTTGGCTGTAGGGAGACACAGATATGTCTGCTAAGAGGAATGTGACTGCATCAAGTTACAACACAGCATTTTTAATGTAAGATAGAGAAATGCTAAGAGGTTCTATTAAAACCAGACCCCCTTTCCATAACTAGAGCAATTTTGTGGGGGCTGGATTATGGTCCTTTCTATGAAACCTTTCTGTGCAGTTATGGGTTCTTGAATGCAGCCGACTCGGTGTAGATATAGGCGTGATATAGAAGCTGAATTTTCTGCTACAGTCTCTGCGTGACCATGAAATTTCCCAAGTGGAACTTCCATAGTATTTTAATTGCAAAGTCTGTATCCCCTCAAGAGTTTAAGGAGTCTGTATGGTGTTGGTTTCTTCTGTTGCTCAACTCTGCTTGGCTGTTTAACCCTCACCCTGCCCCCAGCCTCCTATATAATCAATTCCTACTTCTATTGTGATAGCACCTAGCAGCTCCAGTCACTGTGCTGGCCCCTGGAGACACACACAACAAAACCAGAGTCCTTGTCAGTTTAGTCTAAAACTTCTTGTGTTTGGAGATAGAACTGGACGAAATTTTTGGTCAAAAAAATGCAGATTTGGGTCAACCGAAAGATTTCCTGAATTTCTCTGTCAAATTTGCCAAATTATTCCACTTGAAAATGGGACATTTTGACCTAGTTTTGACATTTCTGAAACAAAGCTTTTTACTTTTTTAAATAAAACAATTAATATTCCAAACAAAAAGTTGTTTAAAATAAAAAAAAAATCAGACAAAACAATCTCTCTCTCTCTCTCCCTCCCCACCCCTTAGTCAGGGGAAAAATGTTTTGGGTTGAAATAAATGTTTAGTTCAACTCCAAGCTAATTATTTTTAACTTTTTGCTTAGTGAACTGAAATATTGGTTATTTGCACAGCTCCAGTTGGCAGATCTGTATAGCATTGCCTTATGCTTCTTATTTTAAGGGACTCTTAATCCTTTTCTCTCCCAAACATTTAAGAGGTAGGAAAGGGACCGTTCTTAGCATTGGTGGTAAGGGGCCAGTTATTACTAGTCTTTCTGATTTTTTTCAAAAGCCCCTGCATCTTCCATACATGTCTTCAGTTATCCTTGATTAAGTATTAACCCTGACTCAGTATTTCCAAAAGCATATTTGTTTGCAACCGGTTAGAGGGGAAGGGTGGTGGAACAGGCCTTTGTTGGGAGGGCTCTGTTTTAGATCACTGCTGAGTTTAGGGTGTGCTCTTCCACTTACTGAGGGTTGCTGATGTACAGGAGAGAGGATGGGCTCTGAAAGCCAAGAAGACTGCAGTGTTGCCTACTGGTTAGAGCAGATTGAGTCAGGACCCCTGCTTTGCATTCCCAGCTCTGCCATGGACTCAGTTGGGCAAGTCCTTTTAACCCACCCGTGCCACAATTTCGCCATCTGAGAAATGGCGAATAACATATCCACCACATGGGGATGTCGTGTGGCTAAATTCGTGTTAGTAAAACACTTACACTGCCTTTTGTTCAAGGGTTTAACTGCAGAGTACTAAATGTTGGATGATGCATGTCAAGTTACTTCGCATTCTTTGTGGTGCAGGAGTCTGCGGAGCATTCAAACCTTTGGACTGAGAGTTTGTGTCAATATTATCAGTCTCACTAACTAAAACACTGACTGAGACTCTTCTCAAGTTCCTCACATCCACCAAGGTTGACATTTTCACGGCTTCAGGAATGAGACATGAGAAGGTAGATTTGGAGTTTGTTCATTGTCTCATAACACAAAAACAATGGGACATTCAATGAAATTGAAAGTGTTAAATTCAAAACTGATGAAAGGAAACGTTTTTTCACACCAAGTGTAAATAGACGGTGGAACTCATTGCCACAGGAAGTTGAGGCCAAGAACTTAATAAGATTAAAAGATGAATGGGATGTATATATGGATAACAAGAACATCCAGAGTTATAATACTGTAGTTATTGCTAAAAATTGGAGAAGGGATACTAACCCCATGCTTCAGGGGCTTACGTCAGTCTCCATGTTAAAGATCAGGATGAGAGCAAGTATGAGCAGCAGATTATCCCACATCTTCCTCTTGAATCATCCAGTGCCGAATGATGTCAAAGAAGAGACTGGATTAGATGGATCTCTGGTCTCATCCAGTTTGGCAGTTCCTGTTTTAAGAAACTTTGAAAATCTCATCCCGAATCTATAGCCTGCGGGTGTAAATCTCCCCCCCCCCCCCCCCGCCCGAAAACATCCTTGACGGTCTTTCTGGGCCATGCTTTAAACACTACTTAAAATTAGAGCATCCTTGTTAAGTATGCACAGTTCTCTCCATCTCTGACCTTTCTTCCTTCCAGTGCACATGGTCCAGCCTGGCCTACACAATTAGCAAATATTTCATGAGTGAATCAGGCACGTGTTTCTATTATTAGTGTAAGGTAAAGAAGGAACTCGATGTAATATCTTTCCCAGGGTGACTCGTGATGGAAACAAATAAAAGCATGTGCCTATTAAAGCTTGAAGCTGAAGCGTAAGTACAAAGCTGTCTTTGGTTGGCCTGATTTGAGGGATGGGAGAGGATAAACGTGCTTTGCCCCCCCCCCCTTTTTTTTTTTACATACACTTGTGCAAAAATATTGAGATTTCCCCTGCAGCCTCCAACTCTTTTATTTACCAGTACAGTCCATACAGTGATTTTTACTTCTGAGACGCCACCACGGCTGTCATCCTGGAATGGCTGTCAGCCGGGAATTGTAATGGAACAATGTTTGCACTATTTGTTGTGGTAATAGTTGTCAGAAGCACAGCAATTGGATGTCACCTGCTCTATAAATAAATACAAGCATCTTTCTTCTCAGTGCGCACGCACCCGGACCATAAGCAATGGTCTTGATGTTTGTTTGCTTTCGACTGCATGACTTGGTGCGCCTTCATCTTATTAACTTTAAACAACCCCTTTGTCCGTTTCCTCCCCGCAGACTTTCTGTCATGGCAGTCAGTTGCAGTTCTTTCCTACAGCAGCTGGCACCTGCCTGCTCCAAGGAGCTTCTGTTGTATTGCTGACACAGGTTGCAATGTGGGACGGACTGCAGGCTGGTATGCAAAGTTCCGATAGGTGAGGTGAATCACAAGGAGGGCAAGGCATTTTCCATGAACAGAAATGTCATAGTTGCACAATGGTGTGTATGTTAAAACACACAACTCTGCATGCTACGTTTTTGGTTTAAAAAAAAAAAAAAAAGTTTGGTGCGTTCTCAAGTTCTATTGCAGTAAGTCTTTAATTCAGTGAAGCCCCTTTAAGAAGACAGAAGTGGAGGCATAAGCAAGCACACAGCTTTATGTTTATAAACCTTGTCCTTGTCTTACATTTTCTCTTTTTTTGATTAGGTCTCACTGTTTGCACTCTAAATAAAGCAAGATGCAAGCTCACTGGGGCCAGGGGCCAGTCCTCCTTTCAAGTGAAGCGCACACCGTTTCAGTAATGGGGCATGCTGTGTGGTTTCAGAGTCCTGCAGCTTTGTGGAAAGCAGGATGGCATTCTAATCCTCTGTTTTCGGTTTGTGTTCCTTGGTTGTGCGTGGTGACATAAAAAACTAACAGGGAGCCCTGGTATTAGCCTGTCTGCCCAGCTGTCATGTTTAACTGTTTCATTATTGCCCTTGATCTAAAATTGCCTACATTTGGTTGGAAGGAAAGCTGCCTTTTAAAATCCAGCTTGGGTTTAACGACCCACTTTGTCCAGAAATGTGTCCCGATGGGATGCATTTTAAGAAATCCTGTACTTCAATGGCCTCCATAATTGGCTCCGGTCCAGTTTCCTGTTTGACGTCATGTGCTTGCAGTTTTTACAACTGTTGAGCTTTCAAAGTGTAATCTGAGCTGAAGCTGGCCAACTTCAGCAGCTGCCTGTGAAGGAACACTGCACTCTGCCATCTCTATCTTTTCCTCTTTCCTCCGGCACACTCAGACAGAAAACTTAGAATGATCTAACTGCTTCTAGTTTGCGCACGGGGCGTGGAGGGCAGGAAAGCGAGATCATCGGAAGGGGCTGTTGAGTACTTTGGACCATGCGTGCTTTTTTAAAATAAGCGGTGCTATTTGCAGCAAGCTCTGTGCACCGGATCCTGCAGACATCTCCCCCTTCTTCCCCCCCCAGCCCCCCCAGCTGCTTCAAGGCGTGCCGTTTCTGTTCTTCATTTCTGGGAAACCATGGACAAAAAACAAGGTATATGTTGCAATTTCCAAAACACGTGGCGGGAAGATCTGAAGAGCAGTTCAGATGGTAAAACGGGGCTGTGGAACGTTGTCTGTTCATGCCGTGCGGTTTTGTAACCTTGCTCGGAGGGGTCTGTATTTGTGGCCAGTTAGCTATTTTTAAAGATACTGGAAACTTGCAGGCGTTGGGTTGAAATGCCAGCTGCAGGTGTACAGGCCGGCATGAGTGTGGAAAAATCTGCAGGGTGTGCAGCTAAGTTTGTCCTTTTTTTTTTTTTAAAAGCATTTGCCACACACAACTGTTTGTTTGTTTTTGCACAAAAGTCCCATTGCACTAGAATTGAGTGTCCAACAGGGAAGCAACCAGCTGCAGTTCAGAGCTGTGATTCAGCAGAGGTTAACAGGTGACTTTTTTTTTTTTTTTGTTCGTCTGCAGGCAGCTCTGACTAGAAGGGGCTTTTTATGAACTGCTTTTTTTCCTCCTCTTGGTTCACTTGTCGCGCTTTGTTTTCAACTTCTGCAAAAATTCTACAAAGACGGCTTCTCATAAAAAGTGCCCCGTGAGGTGGGGGATTGCGCTTAGCATTTTTTCCCCACTGCTTTGATTGCTCTTTCCAGGCTGCAGAGTGGTGCAAATATTGCCATGGCTCTCTGCTGGGAGCCAGCTCCCCTCTTGGCTTCAGCTGGCTGTGCCTTTAGCTAAGGAGATTGACACCTGATCTGTTATCTTGCCCTTAAAGCTGACTATTATCTGACCGTTCTTCTGTGGCTCGGATGAAACACTGGGTATCCCATCTAGCCGCCTCCTTCATTTGCGTTTCTTCATCCCCAAATCAGTGATCGGACTGTCCTGTCCAAGGGTGAACAGAACTTGTTGGATACAAAAGCAAACCCTCTAGAGAGGTGTTGCTAACTTCCTTTCCCCCACCCTCAGGCCAACAGTCTTGTTAACGCTCCAGCTCTCCTCCCAGTTCCCTCTGTATGGTAGATTCTGTAGCGCTGCTGTCTTTCCTCTGCACTGGGCCTTTCCTGAGGCTGGCACATGGGAGTAGATAGGCCATGAGGCAGCAGAGGTTGCATTTCAAAGGTCAGCTCAGTTAAATAGCTTTATTTACAGTTCTTAAGATTTGTCCTGCTAGTTTCCACCCACGTCAGCCAGTAGGGAGAGGTACCACACACACACATACACAGAGGTGAAATTAAACAGCTCCAGGAAATACAATTGGCTGTTTTTAACTTTATCAAGGTTGTGGCATGAGAAATTCAGTCGGTGGCTTTCTCTTGAGAGGGAAATAGTTCCTCTCTCCGCATAAAGGATGCAGAAATGTGCCTGTGGTGGCATGCTGGGGACTGGAATCCTGCCTACGCAAGGAATGCCTGCCAACTTTTCCCCTACGCTGGTGCAACCAATGGCGGCTCTGCTCAGCAGTGTTCGAGGACACGGTAGTCAGTGTGCCTGTTCCTTGTCTGCATTGACAGTTTCCTCTGTTGGTAACATCACATTAGGAGAGCTGCACCAGTGCAGAGAATACCGTACTATTGGTACCAGTGTAAATGTACGCTAAGGCAGCTGCGTACTTGCTGTTGGACTGGGAATGGGTGACAGGGAATGGATCACTTGATGATTATCTGTTCTGTTCATTCCCTCTGGGGCACCTGGCATCGGCCACTGTTGGAAGACAGGATACTGGGCTAGATGGACCTTTGTTGTGACCCAGTATGGCCGTGCTCATGTTCTCATGCACGTGTGTTGTTTCTGTGACTCTGAGGAGTTGACTGAGTTAGATGAAGTCTCAGAGGGGTAGCCGAGTTAGTCTGGATCTGTGAAAAAAACCAAGAGTCCTGTGGCACCTTATAGACTAACAGACGTATTGGAGCATGAGCTTTCGTGGGTGAATCCCTGACAAAGTTAGATGAGGCTCACAAGCCTTTTGAGCTCTGCGTCCCTGAAATCATGTCATTCCAATTACCATCTCTTCGCCTCATTTGAATTCTGACCTGATCCTTGCAGCATATGTGCCTGATCCTTGGCTGGCGTAAATCGATGGAGCTATGCTGAAGACTGTGGGGCTACCCAGGTTTACAACAGCTGGGGATCGGGCCCCATAGTCCTCAAGCTTCTCGTGCTAGAGATCAATGCACTGGGGAGCTGGGATGAGTCCAGGGTTCTCAGGCAGCAGGAAGCATTTGTTTCTAGTGCTAGCGGAAACCTTGTTGGAATTCAAGTGTGTGGGAGAGATGGTAATCAAGATGACCCATGTATGTAGCCGCCTGCTGGGGCTGGAAATGGGTGCTTTACCAGGAGCTGGTCAGGATGGAAGGTCTTGAGTTGCAGGGTTTTGTAACTTTCATCCCACGCTCTTTAAAAAGTCCTCTGTCCCCCACCCCTTCCTTTGCCCTGAAATGGGGTGTCCGTGTGCTTGTCAGGAGGCAATCACAGTGCACCTCCCTACCTACCAGGAGCAGTGCCTGGCACTGCCCTTGTCAATTCTTGTGCTTCCGAAGAACGACACAGCTCTGCTGTGGCACGTACCCCTGGGGTCACTAGAGTGGTAGAGCTGATCTCTGCTTGGAGCTGTGCTGGCCGATCTTGGCACAGTGTTGGGCTTATTAAGTATGTGTGTGCCTTTGTACCCGAGTACAGGGAGCCCTGAGATTGAAGATTACTGTTCTCCTCTTCCTGGGGAGAGCCCTATGATCAAGCTAGAATGCCGGGATCAGCTGCAGGTCACCGCTCCCACGCGAGCGGTGTGTGCGTTGTAGCAGCTGTGCACGTGGTCATCCGTGTGACTGTAGGTGAGCGCTGAGGGTACTGTGGATCGATGTTAATGGCACTGCCGGAGCGAGGGAGTTGGGTGCGGAGCCTGTTAGTTTCTCCTCCATGCCTTGGTTTAGTCATGGTTTACAGATCTGAGCCAGGAAGTGCCTTCAGGGTGTGCCTAGACGAGGGGGAGAGTCACACCTTGTAGGGATATTGTGCTGCAGCAGCTAACTCAGTAACTTGCTGGAGTAGGTCATTCCTGTGCATGCCTCCTTTGACACTGAGGTAGTGCAGCTATTCTGCTGGTCTGCACCAGATAGCTACGTTTGGGGGAAGGGGCCGGGGCGTGTGTAAAAGAAACATCAAAGCCCCCATGTTCACCAGCAGAGACCAGTCCTGTGCTTGTCTTCTAGAAGAGTGAGCAGCAAGGATGCTTCCGTTTGGGGTTTTCACCAGGAGCTCGGAAACCATTCCTGAGAGCTGCCTTTTCAGTCTATAGCTGAGTCCCCCGCTGCCATGGACCGTATAGCGGGGTGCATCAGGCTTCTTCAGTGTGTTTTGCCCTTGCAAAAACCCCTGTGCTGTAATCTCTGCTTTACAGATGGGAAACTGAGGCACAGAGGGTATGTCTGCACTGCAATTACACACCCGCAGCTGGCCCGTGCCGGCTGACTCGGGCTCATGGAGCTGTTTAATTGAAGAGTAGAGATTCTGGCTCGGGTTGCAGCCTGAGCTCTGGGACCCTCCCACCTCACAGGGTCCTAGAGCCCGGGCTCCAGCCCAAGCTAGAATCTCTGCTCTGCAATTAAATAACCCCTGAGCCTGAGCCTCTTAGCCCAAGTCGGCTGGCACGGGCCAGCTGCCGGTGTCTAACTGCCATGTAGATGTACCCAGGGAGATTAAGTGACTTGCCTAAGGTCACACGGGAAGTCTGTGGCAGAGCAGGGTATCAGTCTCGGGTCTGAGTCCCAGGCTAACATCCAAAGCTCTGCACCATCCTCCCTCTCTGCAAGGGGACAGTTCTCTGCGGACATGCAGTCTATTAAGTAACATAGTGCAGAGATGTTTGACTCGGCCCCAGCTACCTGTGGACTGACCCCTATGTTCAGGGCCAAGATGGGAGCGTACAGCGAGTCAGAACGGTACCTGGAGCCTGCCTAGGCCCCGACTGAATGCGTCACTTATCACCGTGCTGCAAGCCTCATTGAAGCCTGTAGCATAGAAGCGGCATTGTATATGCTGCTGGTAGTTACTATGGTAACGTCAGAGCAATAGTGGGTAAATGGGCAGCAGAAGGATTAAGCAAAATAGCTTCCTTTAAACCAGATCCAGCTCATTTCAGTTTCCAGCAGAGACAGAGGCTTTTTAACAGCCACCTTCAGCACTGGCTCCCAATGGAGGCCTTAAACCAGCCTCCCTTTTTGTGCCCGCAAACGAGTACAGATGCAGTTTTATGGGCATAATGATTTGCAGGTGCAGACAAAGGCATGTGGGTATCTCATTGGGGGAGGGAGGGGGCACGCAGGCAGATGTTGACTCATTCTCAGTTGCAGGCACAAAAACAGGGAAGCTGGTGTTTTATAAAGCCAGCCCAGAGCCACGGGACTCATGCTGGATACAGATGCAACAGGACCCTCTTAGAATGACACGTGTCGTCCGTCCTCCACACACCCCACCACACCTCGAACCGCTTCTCTGAGTGGGTAGCTGGAGCTGGACCGTGTACGCTGCATGGCCGGGTGGCAGTTTGAGCCCTGGAATCTCACTCCATCTGAATTAGCCCTAAGAGGCTTGCACGGCCTTTATCAGTGCACTGGACTGGGTGAATGCACCCAGCAGGAAGTGCGGGAGCAAAGGGCTCTCCTTTTGGACAAGGTTGCATTCCGTTGTCGGGGCTGGGGGGTTGGGCAGGAGGCGGAGTTCTCTTAAAAGGCCCTGGACTGAGCAAAGCACTGAAATCCCTTCGTTTTGATGGAACTTAAGTATGTGCTTATGGGTGGGATTTTCCGGACTTGTTGACTTTTGGCCCATTGAAAAGGAATTCGCCCCTGCAAGTGAATGTGCTCCCAAGTCACTTAAGCCCATTTGGAAAAATTCCCCCCTAAGTGCCAAGTAGGGGTGGATTCAAGGATGTGCTTAAAGTTAAGCATGTGCTAAAGAGTTTCGCTGATTCAGGGCCAAAATGAAGTGCAGGAGAAGCCAGTGAGTCTTGGTGCATGCTCTGTGCTGCTGCTGCTGCAGGTGAATGGGGCAGAGCAGAGACGTGATCTGAGCTGGCGTCAGTGGGCTCTAATTTGTGGCTCTGAGGTGAGCTCTCCGCACCTGGAAACGCCTGGCTTCTGGGGGTGGGGAATTTCCGAGCTGGTGAATGGATTTGTGCTTTGTTTCGTGTTTGCTCCTATAGTACTCAAGCAAGTAGTCAGAGAAGAGTGTAAATCTCCCAGGGTTATTTATAGCTACCCTTACCCAGCAGGGCTGGGTGAGGAAAAACTGCAGCAGTCACAGTTTCAGGTTTGCTAGCGTGCAGCGTTGACGGCTCGCTAAACAGAAGGCAGACTCTCCAGCAGAGCTTGCGCCGTTAGGAGTAGAGGCTAGTCAGAGACCTTGCACCTCTGCCCCCCAAGTGTGTAGGACTCTTGTTGGCTAAGGTGGTGGGGATTTCGTTGTGACACAAGTTATGATCCTTTTCCTTATCTCAAGTGTTGCAACTGCACAATGGGAATAAATATGGGAGCTGGTTTTGTTGGTGCATGATGGGGAAGATCTGATTGAGCCCACCTCCCTCAATGGGACAGGAGGGGAGTGCTGCTGGTGCAGTGTGCTCTGGTACTGGGCCTGGGGAGAGGGAAGGGGGTTGCCTTGCTCAGCAGCGGCCTGGTTGGTCTAGGAGCAGAACTGACAGGCTCCAAAGAGGGTCTCCACCAGATCTCTTCAGGGCTTGGACAGGAGTAGAGAACACCCTGGAGGGATTAACCCAGGAGTCGGCAACCTTTCAGAAGTACTGTGCCGAGGCTTCATTTAGTCACACTCTAATTTAAGGTTTCGCGTGCCAGTCATACATTTTAATGTTTTTAGAAGGTCTCTTTCTTTAAGTCTAAAATACATACAAATAGTTTAGTTATATAAAGTAAATAAGGTTTTTAAAATGTTTAAAAAGATTCATTTAAAATTAAATTAAAATGCAGAGCCCCCCCCGGACCGGTGGCCAGGTCCCGGGCAGTGTGAGTGCCACTGAAAATCAGCTCGTGTGCCCCCTTTGGCACCCGTGCCATAGATTGCCTACCCCTGGATTAACCTGTCCATTGCACGGAGTGGTACCAATGGTCATTAACCGAGCATGCCCTATGGGGCAACTCATGGCGTAGCTGCTGCCAGCGAATCTTCCCCGGGTGAACCTTGGCCAGCCAGAGGCCATGGCGTGGTCGGCTGTTGGGTGACCAAAGCTGGATGGCTTGCCCAGTGTTCTAGCTCAGCGCTGTTGTGTACGTTCGCCAGATCACAGAGATTGCCTGCGACATGAGGAGCTGCTCCATTGAACTCTGGAGCAGGGGAGATGAAAGGCAGTGGGTGGTGGAGGAAGGGCCTCTGATATCTAGTGGCTGCTCTGATCTGGTGATCTGCATAAAGTTTCCCTCCTGGCATTTGTTCTGAGCCATCCTACAGCGTGGTATGAAAGCAGGTGGCATTATTAAGCTCTTTGGCTGGGATGCCAGGGGCTGGAATCCAGCACTGCCTCCTAGCAGAAACCTTCAGATCTGCGTTTTCCACCCTGTCCCCCTTCCATGTTCTGAGCCATTAGCAAGGCTGCAGTTTGTGGGAGGAGGGGAGGATGAGAAGTGTATTTCAGGAGCTCTTATTGTCAGGGGCATCTGGTGACATGCACAGCAACAGTTTGTTGGGAACATTATGTATGTCTCGTCTGTCTGATCAGGACACAGAGGGCCGTGGCAATTGCTGCCTCTCTGGATCCGTTAATGCTGCTGCAGGAATTCTCCTCTCCTGTACGCACAGCAGCCTTGCTGCCATTCAGCACTGATGTCCTGCTGTCTCCACTCTGAGATCTCAATCTAAAGTAAGCTGTGCTCCCCCTCTGTTGTGTTCAGAGACCTGGACACACTTTGACTCTGCCCCCATGAGGCAGGTGGGTAGGTACCATTCCCACTTCGCAGGGAGGTTGTAACTTGCTCGAGGGTATTTAGCTGCTAGTAGAACTGGGGAGTTCCTGCGATCAGGTCACTAGAAAACCCCTCTCTTCAGGTGTCTTCTAGGTCAATGTGCTAAAAGAGCTGTTGGCAGCAAACTGCAGCCTTCCTTTTGGTACTTTCACAATGCTCAGGTTGGTTAGTGTCTGTAAAATGCAGTTTTAAACCTCTTAACAGCTGCCTTACTAGCTCCTCCCGGATGAAATCAAGGATATTCTTGTGCTGAGTGAATCTTGTAGGATCTGGTGGCTTGGGTTTCTGTCATGTAACATTAATGGTGTGGCGACCTCATGTGGCCAAAAGATCTCCTACCAACCCAGCACAGTTAATGCATAAAATAAGAGGGGAGCTCGGCTTATTGAACGTGAATCTTATTGAATCTTTTGCAGTCTCCACTGTAGGCTGCAGCTTCCATGCCTAATGCATTCTGCTGAATTTCGCAGAACAACTTCATTGCAGGATATTATCTCCAATTTTGCTGCAGCTCCATTTTGTATTTTCCACAAAGGTAGGAGTAGCTCACAAACAGGGCCTCTTTCCTTTTCAGATGTGTGTGGAGCACTGGAGTGAATTTTGTTACCCACTAGCATGGAGGGTTGATTTCTACCAAGCCTGGTCTTACTCCATTAAAACTGATCTAATCTTTCTCCCTTTTTTTTCTTTTTAGATCCCAAAGGATCTTTAGAGCCACCCAAGCCAGGTAGGTGCCCAGCAAAATGAGTGATTTAAGCTGATCTGCGTAATGAAAAGTGCATCAGGGATCGTAAGAGCGATGTGATCGCACACAGCTTGGCCAAGGTGCTTTGCCAGACCCCTTTTTGTCCTGCTGTCCTTGGACAATGGTGTCCTAGCCTGGGCTTCTGTGATGTGGACAAATGTCACAGCCATTAATGGACAAGACCCGCAGCCTGTTTTCACTTGTGACTGACACAAAATTTAAAGTCAACGGCTCGATCCTCCCCATCCCTGTTATCACCTACAGCTGGCAGCACTACACCCACCTGTGACAGGTGTTGATGACAAAGCGCAAGGTAGAAGAGAATCAGGCCTCTGGTCTCCCCAGAAACGAAAGGCTGGTGCATTTGGTTCCTTGCACCACTGGTCTGTTTCTAAAGCACTTCCAAGCCCAGTTGTGCTGGAGTTGCCCTGTTCCTTAGGCTTGTACATAATGGGACAGTCAGGAAGAGAGCATTCCCCGCCAACTTGCGCTTCCGCGGCTCTTGCTGGCTACGTTCTGCTGTGACATAGACTGTTCTTGAGAGGTGGGAGAAGAAAACCCCCAAAGCAGTTGGGGAGAGGAGGAACAAAAGACTAGACTAGGGAGCAGCAGTGGGGAAGCCCAGGGTAGCTAGGTTTCCCTTACGGGCCGAACGATCTGGCACAGGGAGGTTAAGACGGGGCTGTGATATCTGGCTAAGAACCATTTCTGAACCCCCGAGTTACTTCATGTTCTGCTTGAATCAAGTTATAATGAAAAGCAGCCAGCCAGCCCCGGGGTTCAAGTGGCCGTGGAACTGGACGGTAACTTTGCTGTAGCCGGTCTATATGTGTAGGGTAGAAAGATGCTTTAGGGGAGGGGAGAGAATTAGCAAACGTGTCTGTAGCTGTCCGGTGTCTCTTCTCTTTCAGTGAAAGGCAAGAAAAAACGGGATCTGAAAATAACATGTCCCCCCATCAAGCAACCTGTCGTGAATCCAACGTAAGTCGCTGCTGCTGAGTGCTGACTTTCCATGCTCCTGCAAGTCTGCCTTGAGATTTCAGGCTAACGATTTAACGATTTGCCAACGCAAGAGGAATATTCCATTTCAATTTCAGAAATCCAGCTTTCTTTTATTTCTATTTTTTTTTGGTGTAAATTTAATTTTTAAACCTTTTTTTCTCGGTATTATGGTGCCTAGGTGCCCGGCTCGCAGTGGCGTTGACCAATCCACACAGCGAGCCATTGATCTCACTGACGTGCTGCAGTGTTGTGTGTGTTAGGATTAGAAGCACCATGTGACCTGTGAGCCGGCTGCGGGCGTCAGAGCTGGGAAATGTTATTTAACGGGCCGCTGGAATCTTGCTGCATCGGGGTTAATTTTGATCATTAACACTCTAATGCCTTGGTACAAGGAGGGCACAGAATATCTTGTTTGTTTTTGTTGCCGCAATCCGATGCCTGTGTTTGGTGCCCACTTGTATCTCAGCTCACTGGAGTGTGTCTCTCTCCTGTTTACTGTGGAAGTCATTTCCTTGTTGCACATGGGATGGAGAGCCATTGGTAGCCGTGATCAGGGTTTTGCAGCATGCAGACGGGTACAAGGCCCTGCCTGCCCCTTTGTCCTGACCTGCAGCACCGCACCTGGTTTATTCCTAAACTGGTCCTAGCAGAGGCCACCAGTTGGTGAACCATCAGGCTCATTCAGTTACGCTCCTCTCAACATTTGAATGCAAGTCTCCAAAGGGGAAAGCCTAATGTTTATCTCCCTGTCCTTGTCCTCACTCCCAGAGGGCTCCTCGGAAAGGGGATGCTACACAATAGCTTAGGCCCCAAACCTTGATTTTTTCTGAGCTTTACAAAGTGTAACAGAAATATTTCCGTGACCTCAGAGAGCAGTGCAGAGCTTTTGCTTTGGAACGAAACCATTCCTGGAAGGCAGACGTTGCAATGTTGTGCTAGCACGCGAGAACCTGTAGGCTAAACTTAGCTGGCTGTTCTCATTCTCCAAGCTAAGGAGGAGTGGCGGCGAGGGGGGAAGCAATCATGCTTGAGCGATGGGAAGTAAACCTAGATTTTAAAATATATTTTAACAATAATTGAAGTGGTAGATAGTAACAGGTAATCCAACCAGAGCGTTCATTGCAGCACAGTGCCACTAAAATGTTAGGTCTGCTTGTGACAGATTTCAGAGGGGTAGCTGTGTTAGTCTGTATTCTCAAAACCAATGTGGAGTCCTTGTGGCACCTTAGAGACTAACACATTTATTTGGGCCTAAGTTTTCGTGGGCTAAAACCCACTTCATCAGATGCATGAAGTGTCAAAGGTGAGTGAAACAGGCCCTTAAGTAAACAAAATGCCTCGTCTAGGAAATAGCTTCTGTCTTCTATAGCTGGGTTTCTCATGCTACTTGGCAGTCATGTTGTGTTGACGGTGGATGTCATGATGTGACTGGCTGGGCTAGTCCACCATGAAATCATTGAATGTCATAAATCAGTGTCTCTGGCTGATCTCCTGAAGTGAGAGAATATCCACTGGCCCATTGGCTGGAGTATTTGACTCCTTCGGGTTGACTATGGCCCAGACTCAACAAACACAGGCGCATGTGCATCGCTTGAATCGTGCGAGTAGGCAGCGGAGGCTCCCTGCGTGAGGAAGGCTACGTACGTACTCCAGTGCTGGCAGGATAGAGGCCTGTATTTGTAAATGGGACCCTAAGGACGGGGATGTGGGCAATGCAAGCGCTTCATGGGTTTGAGACATGCAGTCACTGATCTCCTTGCTAACTTCTCTTTTTTCCGTGCAGGCCCCCAAGGAACTTGGACTCCAGAACCTTCATTACGATTGGAGATAAAGTATGTTTCAACGGTTTTTCCTTCTTCTGGTCCTTGCTCGTACCTCACCACCCCCATATTTAAACACATGTGTCAGATCCGTCTGTCTGTCCATCTCACCAATTGTCAAACATCTACAAGAGCAGTCTTACATTTCAAAGAGCGTTGAGCTCAACCTGGTGGCAATGTGCACTCCTGCTGCCTCCCTTGGGGTTTCTACAAGGGGTTGATATTTCAGTCTGCAAAACCTTCCCCACATTCAGTGACGAGTATCTGCACCAGGGTCTAAAAGGTGAATGGCCAAATGGTAGAGCTGTTGGAGCTGGGGTGGGGAATTGGTGAAATTTGAAACACTGTCACCAGTTCTGCTTAGCAGTGAATCGATTAAGGCCAGAAGGGACCATTCCGATCCTCCAGCCCGACCCCCTGCATGGCACAGGCCAGAGAACTCCACCCAAGTCATGATAAGTGCCGGAGTAATGGAGTGAGTAATGGAATGATGCAGCTCAGAGGTCTGCTGGAGTGGAGTCCTTGGCTCCCTGGGCAGGCCCTGCAGTACAGAAAGGAACAAGACCTGCTGTGATTCTAGCAGGAGGTGGGTAAGGGATCTGAGCACCAGTACTGCAAAACCTATGCTCTTCGGACGTGTTGGTTGGAATCCAGATTGGGCTGACAAAACCCATTGTTCTTCAGAGGCAGATAGCATGCAGCATTCCTTGCACCACTTGTGGGGCTTGTCAAGATGGCACTTTTAAGAAGAGAGGCTCTCTTCTTCTGTGCATGGACATGAGGGGATCCCCTGGCCCCTTATTGTAAGAGATGGAGGCTTGCCCAAAATACCTCCCCCCATCTCACGGTCCTGTGCATCCACTGTCAGCCTAGTGACACCCTCTGCTTCAGAGGTGTGGGCTGTCACCAGGGCTGTGTAGCAAATAGGTCTCTGGCACCTCCTACGTCAGGGTCTCGAAATGCACCCTGTGCTGTAGGGCAGCATTGTCTCTGTTTTCTACATGGAGAAGCTGAGGGACAGAGAAGACAAGAGACTTGGTCAAGGTCACACAGAAAACCTGTGGCAGATCTGGGTCTTCTGAGCCCCAGTCTGTCTCCTTTAGGCCACCGGCCCAGCAATGCTCATGAGAATAGAACAGAGCTCTGCAGGTTCCCTGCTTCGGTCCCAGACGGCGAACAGCGTAATGAGCCGCACGGGTTCGAGGGACTTAATTTTCATGTCTTTTTTTTTTTTTTTTTTTTTTTAAAATGGCCTATGGATAGTATTATGGGATAGAGAAAGTTGCATACTGGGAACTTGACCCTTAGCTTCCAGAGATCTCTGGGCGAGTCGTGTCTATCACACAACACGTTGCAAAACTTTCCCAGAGGACGTTGCACTTTGTATTGAAGCAAGCGATGTACCAGCTGCGGTGGCTGAATGCCGACGTCACTTGCGTTGACCAAAGTTTGTCGTGTAGGCGTGGCCTTCCTTGGTTAGATCACTTTAGGATCCTGCAGGATAGAAAGTCTTGTGGTGGGGGTGCAAAGCTATTGTGCTTCTGGAACAAATCCATGCGCTGCAGAGAACAGGCACAATCCCCCAGGTGCAGGGCTGGGGTTACAACCCTGATCTCTTGGCCCCCATGCCGCAGGCATGGGCTGCTGCTTGAGCAAGCAGAAATCTCCCTCCTTTGGTAATAGTAGCAGGGCCCTTATCCTCTCTGTGGCTACAGGGCAAAGTGGCATGTCATGTGGCGTGCTTCAGTGCCTGCCTGATCACAGGGCCAATGGACTGCACTGAAGCCATGTGTGAGGGAATGAGCTTCCCCGGCTGTGTGAAGCACTGTGCAGCTGAAGGGCAGAAGGTGACCTCGCCGAGAGGTGAAGGACCCTTCCTCCGGTGTGCAGAGCTCCAGTGAGTCAGAGTGAGCTCCATGCACTCTCACTAACAAAGACCCGCTTGTGTTGCTAATTCCCAGGGCTGTTCAGTGCAGGTCTCTAAAGAGAAGCCATGCCTGGGTCTTGGACGGGGCCATAACCCTTCCGTGACTCCACGCCTTTCCTCCCCCGTCTCCCTTGGATTTACCCTGCGATGCCTAGCGATCTAATGAAAAACACCAGCTGGAAATAGCTGTTGCCTCTGCTCGTTCGGTCTCTTGTTACGGGCCCTCCTGGGGCCGTGTCAGGCTGTTTGCTGTGGGGCTAAAAATAGTGCCTTGGAGGAGAGCTGTAACTAGCCGCTTACCTTCCGCCCTGGGCAGGTGGCAAGTCCAGATAAGATCCGGATCTCCAGCCCTCCATGCAGGGGGAAGGGGAAGCCTGCACTCATTCCCGCAAAATGGCCCAATTGCCTTTGTTTGAGTGGCCGTTGGGTAATGGGCATATTAATGGTTTTTGAGGGGCGGGAGGAGGCAGCGACGCTTTGGAGCAGCCTGGCATTGCGGTGCTCTATGGGCGATGGAGCTCAGGGAAAGGACGCTCTGCCCGCTGGTCCGTTTCCTTGCCCTGTGGCTCTCCAAGCCGTCCCAGTGCAGAGCTGCACGCTGCCTCCTTACCTTGAGGGATACTCGATGCCGCTGAGCTTGCAGCATACATGCCGCTTGCCACCTCATTTTAATTAAACAAGCGACAGAACTGGCTGGCCAGAAACGTCCCTTCCCTCTCCAGCAGGTGCATGCGGCCTCTTTCCCCTCAGGCTGCTGTGCTGTGGTACGAGGGTCTCCACAGGCCCTTGACTTCCCCTTTGTGTGCAGGAGTCTTGCTCTGGCTCCCTGTGACGCAGGGACTTTTGTGCTGCCTGCACATCAGACTGGAGCAGCCTGGGGCAGGGAGGGAGGATTGAGGAACCTGCGATTGTGCCTTGAAGCCCAGCCATAGTCCACTGTGTCTTCGCAACCCATAAAAATGTGCATTGTGGCCCCTGTGCGAACCCTAAACCAGCCAGGCATTGGCACAGCAGTGTGGAGGGGATTAGTGCCCCTGCACTCGGGCGGGTGGGAACTCAGATCATGGCAAGCAGCGGGAAGGGTGATCCTGGCAACTCCATCAACCCTTCATGGGGCAGGAGCCGCCGCCTTTTGGAAGTGGTTCATGCAAATGCCTGAATAAAAGAATAAACTGGAGCGCTCGCTGAATGTCTGTTCCGGAGGCAGCGCAGACGCCCTCTGGGGAGCTGAGAGCCTGCTGCTGCACGCTTCGTCTGCTGGCATCGACGGGAGGCAGCCCCTTTGGGTAATGATTTGCACGGGTCTCCGGTCAGCCTAACTCTGCTTGCTGGCCTGCCCCCTGCCCTAGCCAGCTCCTTCCAGGATGTGCTGTATTGCAGGGGAAGCGGCTGGCGTCTTCCTGTGCTGGGCAGTGCATGCCTTATGGCTGAGCTCAGGCGTGGAACTCCCCTGCTTCCTGGACCATATGGGGGCCAGAGACATCTGGAGTTAGTGGTCGGTGATGAGAGTTAAAAGGCAACGTGTGGCAGAGTTCTCTCCTGACCATTGCATGGCCTGGTGGCTAATGCAGAGAGGGATCTTTAGGGCCAGACGCCCACTGGCTGCCTGTCTTCAGCACACAGCACTGTTCCCCCTCCACTCTGAGTGTAACCTGCTGGCGTTGTTTCTGGAGCAGAGTCCTCTCTTGTGCAACAAATGTCTTACCTTACCCGCCCTTCCTCACAGCTTAGCTTTGACTCCTGTGTAAATAGTTGATTTCCTGAAGACCAAAGCAAAACCAGGGGCCATTCCAATCTTGCCTTGCAAAGGGAGGGCTGCAGCTGGCTGGGCGGAGTGCTCGTAGCTTCCGCACACAGTTCTCGGGGCGAGGCACAGATTGGTCTTTGTTGTGCTGAATGGGGGTGCGAATAAATCTTGGGGGAGTAGTAGCCCATGATTATGTAGGGGAGGAAGGATAATGTAGCGGATGGAGCTGTGGGTTGGGCTCAAGAGATAGGATCAGCATGGACACATGCTCCCTGTGTGACCTTGGGCGAGTCACTTAATCTACCCTGAGTCTCTCTGTTCCCTGTCTGTTAAACGGGGCTTGCACATCCCTACCTCACTGTGGTGTCACAAGGATAAAATCCATTCACAGTTGTCCGGTGCACAGATACCAGCGGACGATGGCCGTATAATATCTAGATGGAAAGTAGGGAGAGCCCTGGAGTGAGTGAAGACGGTACTCTGCCGTCGCCAGCAGCCATGCAAGTGTCCTCCTTCACCAGCTATGTTCCCTTGCTTAAATTCCGCTTTGCCTTGTAGCAAGAGCTGTCATGTAACAAACTTGATGATGCAAAGAGCAGAAGGGGGCATCAGCCCTTTCTGCTCCTCACTGTGTATGAAGATGGATGAAAAGGTGTGTGTTAAAAAATCTCAACCCTTAGAAATATCAGGAACATCAATTCTAGCCTTCATCTCTTTGAAGGAAGCGCTGTTGAGTGACTCTCAGATCTGTGGGAAGCTATCCCAGCCCAGGATGGAAGGGATGGGTGGAGTTGACTTTCTTTTAGGTGTTAAATGCAACAAAGTTAAACAGTCTCAATTAAAATCCCCTCCTTGATTAACCAGCTTTCACTTCATTGGTATGAGGAAAATTATAGGAATTGCTAGACTGGATCAGACCATCTGATCCAGGAACTTGGATTCAACAATAGCCAGTAGCAGTCGTTTCAGAGGAAGGTGCAGGAGGCAGTGGTGGGATAACTTGTCCCCAGGGAAGTCTGTCCCTAACCCCAATTAATTAGAGGTTGGTTTATGCCCTGAAATCTGTTTGGATCCTTCTAGCCCTCATAGAACAATACAGATTAAAAAACCCTATCTGTGTGCTCTTGTTATCCATCTCCAATCTTCTTTTGATTCCTGACAATCTTGCTAGTTCTCCAGCTGTCCAGAGTCTCCTAGGGTAGACAAGATTGCAGTTTCCGAGGTATCAACAACAAGATGACTATTAATGTTTTTTTGGGGAGGTGAGGGAAGAATCACCTTTCAGGCTGTCCTGCCTAAGAAGAGTAAATAAGGCAGAAGTCCCTTTTCCCCAGTTCCAGTTGCCTTGAATTTACGGGGTTATACACAGATAACAGTGCATTGTTCCTTTAAAACAAGGGACTTTGGTATGTCCTAGGGCCGGAGAGTCAACATTTTCTCTCTCCCATCGGTTCACCCAACTAGGAAAAACTTGGGCCCATGATCAGCACCGGACGACATTCCTTCCGCGTCCCTAGGTACATGTCAGTTTAAAGCGGCGGAAAGTGGAAGATCTCTTGGCTAGCTGCGATGCGCATGCCCATTGATAAGGTTCCCTAAAGGTCTATTGATTGAGCTTCTGGAGCAGCACATTTGCTGCCTGGCTGGAGTCTGAAAAGTTTGCGAAGCAGAATGGAGCAGGGGATGGACAGGCTTAGAGAGTTCCATAGTTCCCAGGGTTGCTGGAGGTCACACTGGGATCACAGCTGCACCCAAGGCTGACATCTGGCTTCCCCGTATTTCCTGTGGAATGCAAGACGGTACAGGATAGAGCCGGCCCAGCATTCAGCTCAGGTTTGCTGCTTATTCAGCCGCTATAGAAATAGCCTTGTACCAGTAATTCTGATACTGAGACGTGTGTGGAGAAACCGACAGCATTAGCTGCAGTTTGCTGTGGCTTAAGGGATAAAATACTGGGCTCTGACTGCCAGGTGTTTGTGGAGCATTGGGCTTCATACAGGTCCCAAAAGGAGGAAGGCAGCAAGGAATCTGCTTTCCCATCTTAGCAGTTATCTCAGACATGGGGCTGGGAAAATATACAGTACCCAGGCTTCTGGAACAGCCAGCATATGACTTTGTTAGTCAGACACAGTATGTCTCTCCCTGCATCAGGGCGGCTGCAGAGTTCACCTGAGGTGGCGCCAGTGTGTGTTTAATTGATTTCACATGCTTGAGCAAAGCCACTTAGTGAGACCATGGTGCGGAAGCACTTGGTGGAGGTGCTCAGGTAGGGAAGGGGACGGTTCGCTGAGCCCGGCTCGCTGTCCTCTTTAAATCACTTTACAAAGGCAGTAACCTAGCAGCGTGCGGTGCAGTTGCAGTCTTTAGAGCACATTGTGTAGCAAGTTTCTGTGCTGCTCTCCCAGCCACGTCTGCTTGCCATGGCAGCCGAGTCTCTCGTGTTAATATTGTAACATCGCAGACACACAGCCCGGCTAGTCCCTGTCTAGCATGGAGTGCTGGCCCAGTCTGTGCTGTTAGGAAATGCATTAGGTGAAGTGTGACCCAGCCTAGGCCACCACTTCATTGCGTGCAGCTAGCACCTAGTGTGACTATGGATTCGTGCTGGAAGATTGTCAAATGTGGATACGTTTCAATAACTTAGGACGGGGCCAACTTCACAGGGGTCTGGTGGGAGGAGGCGCTCTGATGCCCTGAATTCAGACTTCAGTTCAGGCCACTGGGTGCTGTTAGCCCTAAGCCGGTCTTCTCTTTGCATGATAGCATCTCCTGTGCAGTGGCAACAGGTACGGAACAGGTCTAAACAGGATGGTGCTGGGTTTCCAGCATGGTTGGGCGTGTCCCGTGGAAGCTCCACAGGGTTTCTCCTCTTCATTTGTCCCACCACAACTTTCCTAGCGAATAAGAGTGGGCTAATTAACCTCCCTTGCCCTTGCCCGGGGGATGTGAAGTTGTTTGTCTGACCTACTTACAGACACAGTGGGGACGAAACCTGGGACCAAAATTTTAGTGAGCCAGAGAAGTAACTTCACTAGCTGTGCGTATTCAGCAGGCTGTTACAGTCCTGTGGGCCACCTCTAGCAGGAGTCATGGCTGAACTACACCAGTGTGTTACGGTCTCATCAAAGTGAATGTCTGAGGTGGACGCTTCAGGTCAAGGCTTGGTTCTGTGGTTGGTGTCCATTTTCGTGTGTGGCGGTGGGGGGAGGGGATTGTAGCTCCTCCGCTCTTAGTCGTGTTTCGTCCGTCTCCTGTCGGTGCTGTTGTACACTGTAATGTGTCCTCTCCTACAGAACTTTGAAGTGGAGGCCGATGATTTGGTGACCATTTCGGAGCTGGGCCGTGGGGCCTATGGAGTGGTGGAGAAAGTACGGCACGCGCAGAGTGGCACCATCATGGCTGTCAAGGTGAGAACAGCACACTGGGTTCTCCTGCACCGGAGCGTGAGGATCTAGGGAGCAGCTCCTCTAGCAACCCAGTCTAGCTCCTGTTGGAGCCGATGGAGAGAACCTGAGCGACTCCACTGGCTGTTGGATTGAACCCCCGTCTCCGTGGGTACCTGGATGTTAATGAGACCCTGCCTAGCTCCGTGTGTGACTCCAGCATTCCATGGGTGGGGCTGGATTTGAGAAATAGCTCAGTGGTTTGAGCATTGGCCTGCTAAACCCAGGACTGTGAGTTCAATCCTTGAGGGGGCCATTTAGGAATCTGGGGAAAAAATCTGTCAGGGATGGTATTTGGTCCTGCTGTGAAGGCAGGGGACTGGACTCGATGACCTTTCAAGGTCCCTTCCAGTCCTACACTTCTATGAATCTATGATTTGAGGAGGCACTTTCTAGGCGAGTGGGAAAGCATGAGCAGAACCCACCTTCCTGCAGGGCATGAAGCTCCGAAGCATTTCAAAGCTCAGTGCATGACATTCCAGCCACTTCGTTCATGTCCTCGGTCACTTGGACCCGCTGTGTAGGCCACTTGGATGTCTAAGTGCCCGTTCAGGGGCTGGCATGCTTCAGTGCCTGCCACGGAGTCAACCAATGGTAGTGGAGACTCCTATCCCTCAGTGGTACCCACGTACGCCACCTGGAAATCTGGGACCTACGCATCTAAATGGCGTAAGGTGTGGGTGCAATTCTGTGCCTCGTCAGCACTGCAGATGCAAGATGAGAGGCCTAGTGAAGGTTAGGTTAACAATGGGGCCCTTAGACCTCCCATTAAGTGCTTGGAGCCTTAAGGTGTCACGTGTGGGCCCAAGAGCATAACCGTTGGCTAATGACTTTCTTTCTCAGAGAATCCGAGCGACCGTGAACACTCAGGAGCAGAAGAGGTTACTGATGGACTTGGACATCTCCATGAGGACAGTAGACTGCTTCTATACAGTCACCTTCTATGGAGCCCTCTTCCGAGAGGTAACAGGGCATTATTAGGTCTGGTGCGCTCAGGTCTTAACCTGCTTATGGTACGGGGTGAAATGGTTTCTTGAAGAACCCCATATCCAGCCTCCCCTTGCCATTCTGCATGGGCTGTTTCCGTGGATGGTCAGACTCCAGCATGGCACAAATCCATCAATTCTCCAGAAGGAGTAGGTCCTAGGCCACCATATTACCTCCACAAAGTGCCAAGGAGACTGGGTGGAGGGGTAGTCTCTCTCTCTCTCTCTCTCTCCTCCACTGTCCCACCTCCATACTAAGGCTCTGATTCAAAGCCCATTGCATCCATGGGGATCTTTCCATCAACCTCACTGTACTTTGGACCAGGCCCTAAAGGTATCTAAGTGCAGCTTTGGCCCATGTGTCTTCATCCCGCCCACGCCCCAGGCAGACATGATGCTCTGATACAGAAGGAGGTGCTGCGTACAGCAGCAGCTTACAGGTTTGCCCGCATCAAAAGGGCAGGGACTGGCACCTTCATTTGATCTCAGGATGATTCTGTGCAAGGAAATTCCTCCTCCTCTTCCTCATGAACTGCTTCTCTCCTCATTAGGGCGACGTGTGGATCTGCATGGAGCTGATGGACACCTCTCTGGATAAATTCTACAAGAAGGTGCTGGAGAAGAAGAAGACGATCCCTGAGGATATCCTCGGGAAGATCGCTGTGTCTGTGAGTGGCTGACTTCATCGGAAAATGCCGTGTGGTGTCCTTCAGTCCCATCCCTCTGCCGACCCCACCTTTGACTCTGGAAGCTTGCACTGCCCCAGGGCTTGGCACTGATGCATGCTGCACAGGTCCTAAGCATTGTGACATGCATATGTACGCATGGAGACCACGCGTTGCTGGCGCTGTTGCCCTGAAGCTAATGGCACAAGCCACCTGTTCGAACACCTGCTCGTTTAGAAGCTGGTGGCGGTTTTGCTGGGAAAGGCTGACGGTGTGAGGCTCAGTGTGTCTAACGAGCTCTTTCTCTTCTGATCTCTAGATTGTGCGAGCACTGGAGCATTTGCACAGTAAACTCTCAGTGATTCACAGAGGTAAGTGCTGGGTGACTAGAATGACCTGCCTGCACGATTCTCTCACCTTTAGAATCCATCTTAGAAGGGCACAAATCCTGTAGGATGCTGGGTTTGTCTGGCTCCTGGATTCATTTTGCAGAATCTTGAGACAGGCTTCAAATCTAAGGGCCTGACCCTGAGGGATGTTTGGCATCCATGACTCATTGAAGTTGTTCCTTATAACTAAGGCTGTGGGTCTGTCACGGAAGGCACGGATTCTGTGACCTCTGTGACGTCTGCAACAGCTGGTGCTGGCTCAGGGGCTGCTTGAGCCCCCAGCAGGGGTCCTGGGCCACGTGCCGCTCCCCTCCCCCCCCCCCCAGCACCAGCTGGGGTCCTGGGCCGCGTGCTGCCCTGCCCCCCACCCCCACTCCAGCACCAGCAGGGGTCCTGGGCTGTGTGCTGCCGCCCTGCTCCCTCCAGCACCAGCAGGGGTCCCAGGCCACCCCCCTCCTCACCAGCATCCCTGGCGCCCCCAGACCACCCCCTGGCCCACGTTTTCGTTAGGGGTATATAGTAAAAGCCATGGACGGGTCACGGGCTGTGAATTTTTGTTTACTGCCCGTGACCTGTCCGTGACTTTTACTCAAAATACCCATGACTAAAACGTAGCCTTATTTCTAACCCACCACATGATTCTGGGCCTTTTCTCCTTTCCAGCTTGAATGTGTAACAGTTTCATTGCCACATACTTCCCACTCTCATACCCTCAGCTCCTGAAGAATGAGCATAACTTGCAGACTGTTAGAAAAATCCCTTCAAATTCCTTGCAGCTGGCCGGGGGCTGAAGGATGAACTCATGGCTAAAACTCGGGGACTGGCAGTCAGGAGACTTAGGTCCTCTTCCTTGCTCTGCTGTAGCAGAGGCATAACCTTGGGCAAGTCACTTAATCCCTCTGCGTTTCAGGTTCTGCATCAGAGGAGATTTGTCTGCTGCCTAAGGAGGTAGAGGCTTAGCTCATTGTTAAGGTGCCGTAGAAGTTAAGAGCATACTGAAAATAAGAGCATATAATATTAGAATCCAGGATCAGTGGGGCTTTTGGCTTCTGGTCCTGTTTCCTTTGGCTTATCCTCTCTCCCTTGAGTCAGCCAGGATTCCCTGCAAAGTCTCTACCAGATAGGAACATTGACTTCCTGGTTTTAATCCTCCTTAACTCTGTAGCCCACTTCTTTGTGCTTTCTGAATTGAAGGTGTAATCCGCTCCCTCTCTGTAATCCTGTTAGATGTGAAGCCTTCCAACGTTCTTATTAACAAGGAGGGGCATGTGAAAATGTGCGACTTTGGAATCAGTGGCTACTTGGTGGACTCCGTTGCTAAAACCATGGACGCTGGCTGTAAACCCTACATGGCTGTAAGTGTGTGTGGATGCGTAATCTGGTCTGCCATCTTGAGCCTGCATTCTGCCTTGGATCAGCTGGGGGTGGGTCTGTCCCCTCCTGAGCTCCTAATTTTAAATCGGAACAGGATGGGGTAGTTTGAAAATGAACCGCCTGCCCTGAAATTGAATGGTCTCTGGGGGCCCCGATTCAGCAAAGCACTTGGTTTAACTTGAAGCATGTAATTGGCCCTGCTCAAGTCACCGCATATCTGTGTAACGGAGTCAGCCGGGTTACTCGCGTAGTTAAGCATGGGCTTTGTTGGATTGGGCACCAAGTGTTGTCACTGTAACCCAGGCTTCTCCCCTGCCATCTTCTGTCCTCAAAATAGCACAGGGAATCGTCTTACCAGCCTGGCTGTTGGCAGAAGATGCCTGCTGGCTGGCTGCCTCCTCATTGGCGAGACACTTAGTGTGCTGACATTTCTACTTACTGAGCTAATCAGGATTCTAATCACTAAGCTAATCACTGCTTGCCTTGTCCTCCCAGCGCCCCGCCCAGCATTAGCCACCTGTTGCTGTCCTGTTATCTGTGCAGACTGTACGTTTCTTGGGGCAGGAATTGTCCTTTTCTCAAATGGGTGCTTGCACCAGGAGGGCCACCATAACTGATAATGGCAATTGCAGTAGAAGCCATTTCTGGGAGTTGGAATGTGGGGCAAGAAGAACAGAATTCACATGGATCAGGCTGATCAAGACATTGCTGTGATCAGTCACATTTAGAGGTAACCTTTTCTCAGGGGAGCCTATGCGCTAACATCAGCCCATGGGGAGCCCACCCAGGCTGGGTTTCGTAGTCCAGGATATACGCTGGCAGGTGTCTGTCTGTCCGTCGGTCTTCGACGTTGGGCAAATGAGATTGAGGTGCAGTAACTTCCATCTTGTGGTTACAGCCCGAGAGGATAAACCCGGAACTGAACCAGAAAGGCTACAACGTGAAGTCCGACGTGTGGAGTCTTGGAATCACAATGGTAATGGCGCTCGCGCTCTGTGACCAGGCTGGGGGGGGCCAGGTGGGCCTAGCTCCTGGTCCGGCTTTGAGCGGTTTGGAAACGGCCACCCCAGGAGGATGCATTCCAGCAGAGGCCAAATCCTAAGGCCAGTTCCTGTTCACGTCTATGGGAGCATGACTGGATAAAGACACAGTAAGGGCCTCGGGGTCTGGCCCTGAACAGGCTGCCGTTCTCCTCGCGTTCCCTGGGACGGCTGTTCTGCTGCCTGGGGCTGTGGTTTTCACAGTATCAGGTTCGCTCCGAGCCACTCCCTGCTCCAGAGGGGCTTAAATCCCTTGGCAGGCAAATTAAAATGTCAGGCTGGGCTGTGGGCTCCCGGGGTGTTGGGTCCAGTCTGGCTCTGCCGATGAAGAGGGTGCTGGTGCTTCTTGTGGGAAGTCAGGAGTCCAGGCTTTTAACACTGCATTTACGGCCCTGCTGACCCTCCAGCTTCCCTCTTGCGCCAGTCGGGGGCATGGTCTCCATAGCTGGTTACAAGGAACGTGGTTCAGTTTGTACCTAAGCAGCAACCTTTCTGCCAGCTCAGCTGTTTGTACCATGTGCCTGACCTGTGTAGCAGTGCATTCTGGGAATATCTGGGCAAGTCATGCCATAGTGCCCGGAGAACATGCACGCAGAGCAGCAGGTGGGTCAGTGCAATGTGGGATATCCCACTGCACAGAGCGCTGGGAGGAAGGAGGGTCAGCCAAACCAGTTACAGAAAGCACAGCTTTTGGGATCTGGGTGTTGCAAGAAGTGAGTTGCAACACCTCTAGCTGGGGAGGGTGGGGAACACAGCGCTCGTGATGCGTGGACACAGGGAATGTTTCAAGCCAGCTACACGGCTAACATCTGATTCACAGTAGTGGTGGCGTAGGGTAGCTTATCTACCAAGTGTAAGAAGATGCTGTTTCAGTGAGCATCCAAAGCCTTCTGGCACCAATGGACAAAGGAAATCCCGGTTCTTGGCTCAAAGAAGTTAAAGCCTGGGAAATGTTTTCTTCCTTTCCAAGTGATGGAGAGGCTGAGTGGGTAGAATTTTTTTTTTTTAGGATTTCCCCTAAGCTTGTAACTGAGACATTCATGAAGTTGGTTTGTGCATGCTGCAAAGAGCTGCCTTTGCAAATGTTCTCTCCCCCAGCCGCCCACCTCTCTACCCCCTGCAAAAGCAACCTCCAACACTTGCCCGTTCTTCCTGTTTGAATTTGCATCCAGCCTGGAGCTGAGCTGAGCTGATTGGACACCTGCGCAGCAGCCTGGAAATGTGCTCATGCTTCAGTTTTCCTCCCAAAATGCAGGAAGCCGTGCGATGAGCGATTGTGTGAATGAGGAAATCGATCAGCTTATTTAAAAGCCAGAGGGAGGGCTCCACTGAAATGCTGCCAGCAGGCAGCTGATTTTCACCCCAACCTGTGTGATTCTTACTAATGTCTTCCTCTGGGCTGGCTTCCTGTTTTTGTAACCTAGTGGGGCTTGATGACTTCAGCCCAGCATGTTTTCAGGACTGCTGGCTAGTACCAAATAGGGTCTTTTCGTGGGTGGGTTGCACACAGTTTTCCAGCAGCTAGAATCTGAATCCAGACTGGTCACCAATCACGAGACCAAAGCCTCCTGGGGCTGCTGCATTGTGTGCCCAGTGTCCCTGCGGGGTGTCAGAGAGCTCATTGAGGGCTCCTTCCTATCCTGGCATGTGCCAGGCAGCCAGTGACTCTGCCAGCAGGTAACAGTGCCTGTCTGAGGGCAGGAGTGAATCCTCTGTAACACAGTGTCATCCCTCGCAGCACTACGTAGAATTTTTACGGGGCAATTCTCATGGTAGTAGTTAAGGGCATAAACGGCAGAAGCTGAACGTAGCACAGCTTGCGTCGGGCCATGAAGCTGGCTAGACTCTGGCATCTACGCTTTCGAAACTCTTCCAGAGCTTGCTGTGCCACTGGCCTGCAGAGTTCTCCTGTAGGAGCCAACCGCACGAGCCCCCTAACTGATCTTAGCTACCGAGACAGGGTGTGTGGTGATGTACCTTGAAGATATAGCTGCGGCCGTGGACCCGGAGAAGGGGCAGCGAAGCTGTCCAGAGATGTGGGAGAACTTGCAGTCGAGGGGAGAGGAGGAAGGCTGAGAGTTTAGATCTGAAAGAAGAGCTGGAGGGCAGTAAGCGTGTGGGGAGTACTCGGCGCTGATCAATCCCTTCTGTTCCTATTGTCCCTCCTTTGCACGAGCTCCAAGTTACCATCAGACTTAAAAGAAAAGAAGCCTCTGGAATGTGCACCTGCAGGAGGCTGGAGATTTTTGTTGGATTTGACGAGGCAGCCTGACTTTGACCAAGAACCTTGGAAATTATGCAGGCCAGGGTAGAGGTGGTTGAATCTCCTGATTCTGGACATAAGCCGATCACCAAATAAACATCCTTTCTCTATGTGGCCAGCATTACATGATGCCTCTGGGTATCTGGTAGGATTTTGCCTGCCTCTGAAACATGCAGCAAAGGCTGCTGGTAGAATAAAGATAGCAGGTTTGGTGGAATCATGGTCCAAGCTGGCATAGCCAATTCTCTGCTAACTAATTCTCTTCCACCGGCTTTCCTATTCCATGGGCATGTCGTTTTGTGGAGTAATATTCCCTGTGGGGATTAGTGTAAACTCAGGAGGGTGTTAGGAATCTTAGAAGATGCCCATGTGATGGACATGTTGAAAACGGGCAGAGTAATACTGAAGGGACACCTGCAGAGCAACTCAGAAATGCCTCTTATTTTTCATGGAGAACATTTTAAAAAAAAAAATCCTGTTTTTCAGAATTTCCTAGGAGACTATATAATATGTAGGTGAGAAGCCAAAAACTGGGGAAAAAATTGGAGTGGTGGAAAAGCATTTTAGCTTCTGGTTTCATATTTTTTTTTTTTAATGAAAAACTGGAATGTTTTGGCAGGAAACGTTCATTTTGGTCAGAGTTCATTTAAAAGCGTCACCGTTTTTTCACTGAAACAGTATTAACTGCCAGTGCCGAGTTGGGGGCTGTCGGCCTGAAGCTGGTATATGGTTATTGCTGTCGTGTCTAGGAACCTGAGTCATGGCCCGGGCCCCCTTGTGTTAGGTGCTGTACAAAGATGGTCCCTACCCCAGAGAATTCTCTAAGTACTGTGATGCTGCAGAGCAGTCTGAGGACAGGGACATGCAGTATAGCCAATTCCTCATGGCTGCCTTTGTTTCTCCCTTCCCCTAGATCGAGATGGCCATTCTCCGCTTCCCCTACGAGTCCTGGGGCACCCCCTTCCAGCAACTCAAGCAAGTAGTAGAGGAGCCTTCGCCCCAGCTCCCTGCGGATCGCTTCTCAAAGGAGTTCGTGGACTTCACGGCACAGTGGTGAGTGTCTGAACTGAACCCCATCAGTCTCCTGTCTCAGCCTACAGAGGCTTCCCAATGCCGAGTGCTGGTCTCCTGTATCAAAGCACAAAACTTTCCTTTACTTTGCCTCGGGACCCCCTGTAAATCTTTCTTTCCTGTCCCCTCATCCTGAATCACCACCCTCCTGCAATCTGTGCCGCAAATGCTCCACAGATCAGTTTGGTTTCCTGCCCCGATTCAGCTGGGCTGGCTGAAAAGAAGCAGATTTCTCTTCCGCTCGGTGTGGTTCACCCTGTTGGAATTTCTGTGATGAATTGTTCAGCTGCAGAAACTCAACCCAGAGCATCCTGGCGCATCTGCGGCCCGACGCTGCCTTTGGCTGCCACTTAGAATTGGGTGAAGGTTGATTGGGACTTTAAGAGGATAAAGCACATCTCAGCTGGGCTGTGCTTCACTCACCATTTTAAGCACAACTAGGATCTGCACCGTAGTAGCCTTCGGCTCGTAGCTGGGCCTATGATTCCGGACTAGGTACTGGCATGCGGTATCTGTCCTGTTGGGTGGTACACCCGCTTAATGTTGTAGTTCTGTTCCTGAAAAATGCCACTTGAAGCAAAACGATGTTAAGCGAATCCAATTTCCCCATAAGAATTAATGTAAATGGCGGGGTTAGGTTCCAGGGAAATTTTTTTCTCCAGACAAGACATTATATACATATACAATACAAGTTTTAAATAATTTTAAACAAAACAAACTGTTTAATACTGTATTCACCAATGATGATTGTGAAGCTTGGTTGAGGCGGGGCATAGTGGGGTCAGAGCGTGGGGGCTTGTCCGGCGCTCCTGCCGGGGAGTGGGGTCGGGGGCTTGCACGCTCCCCAGCTGGAAGGCTGGGCAGGCGGAGTGGGGTGAGCTCCAACTCCCCGACCCCGCTCCCCGGCTGGAACACCGGGCAGGTGGAGCAGGGCAAGCCCGTGCGCCCTGACCCCTCTCCCCGGCAGGAGAGCTGGGCGGGTGTAATGAGACAAGCCAAACAACCTTATAACGGAATATTGCACGACTTTAAACGAGTATATTCTCTAATAGATCAGCAACTTAATAACGAAACAATGTTAACCGGGACAACTTTAAGTGAGGACTTACTGTACCAGCCCCTCTCATCTTGGGCATAGCTTGCATGTGCTCTGGCTGTACAAGGTGAAGGGTGAGGTTTTCACGTGACTGATTACCAGGCCAGGAATAAGAACAAGGAGTACTTGTGGCACCTTGGAGACCAACACATTTGTGTTTGTTTTCCAAGAGTGCTTTCCCATTTGCCTGCCTAATTGATTTGCTAGGCTCTTTGGTTCAAAGCCAATACTTGTGTAACCAAGGGGGGGGTTAAGAACTGGTAGTTGCCTAATAGAAAGAAGGAGATGCTGGCTGGCGGTCTCCCACTCCTGGGATGAAGTCACTGTATCATGGACATTTTTTTTTTTTTCTGTTCCAGCTTAAGGAAGAACCCTGCCGAACGAATGAACTATTTAGAACTTATGGTGAGCATGGATTTTTATTCTTTGATCTCACACAGTCTTGGCCTGTAACTAAAGCTAAATGAATAGGGGCTGTAAGAACCCAGATAATCTGCTGACTGGCACAGAGGAGGACTTGTAACACACACCCGTCAGCTGGTTACACTGGCTTCTGCTACCTGTGGTGCAGTGGGGTTGAGTCATCCCCGGTGTCTGACTTTTGTCTTAGAATCTTGCATGTACTTTGAAAGCAGAGGTCACAAAGTGTGAAATGAATCTTTTTCAGCTCAGTGTACTACTGAGATTCAGCTCCGGGCCTCAAACGTGCTGTCTAAAAGGATCAACATACCAGCCTTGGGCATTCTTGTTGTATTTGCCTAGGGGTGTGGTTGTGTGGGAAGAGAGCCACCACAATGTATTGCTGACTTTGTGACTCCTGCCACAATTGTGTTCAGTGTTGGCCTTCCTCATGCCCAAGCTGACCCTATCCTGGTTCTCGTTGGCAGGAACATCCTTTCTTTACCTTGCACAACACCAAAGAGACTGACATGGTCTCCTTTGTGACAGAGATCCTCGGGGAAGACTCCTAACTCACCAGCCTCGCTGCCACGTACGGTCACTTCAAACCAACGTCCTGGCTTCCCTGCACAAGAGAGAACGAGGACTCATGTTCACGGTGGTTTGCACAAATTGCATCTCCCCTGCCTGTGTTCATCTCCAAGCCAGCCGGGCGTGGGAGCACTCTGGTTTTTATCACCTGTACGCTGAAAGTTACACAAGAAGGACCTTGGAAATTGACACACGTAGTGATCAGTGCCGTTACTGACTAACCCATGGGACCGAGTGGGCTCAGGAGATGGTCTGCTGGGGCCAGATATTCCTCCTCAGTTGTGTCAGGGGAACCAGACTCCTGGTATCTCAGTTGAGGAATCTGCTATGCCTGAGGATGGGGCGGGGGGAGTGTGAAAGTGCCCTCCCCCAGTACCATTCTGGTGCAGCAGTGAAGGGTCCAGAGAATATTTGCACTTGCTCCCTCCATTGTGCAGCAGAGCCAAGAGATTCTTCTTGCACTCTCCAGTGTCCTGTCCCTGCCTCTCCGAGGCCTGGAGAGGTGGGGAGGGGGTCTCTTCCTGAGCCACTGGGGGCCAGAGGGTGCATGGGCTGCCTCCATCAGAGTTCAGTCTTGTTCTGCCTTCCCTCAAGCCCTGCCCTCCCCGCCCAGTACCCTGGCAGCAGGGATCCCACAGGGCTCTGTTCAGAAAGGGGTCTGTGGAAATCTGTGCACAGCTGCAGTTTGCTGCCGCTTGTGGAAGAGGTGGCGGGGGGTGTCATGGCTCCAGGATCAGAAGCGCACGGCTCTCCGAGGCTGCTCCATGGCTGAGGTGCCCCTCCCTCCCCAGAGCCCTCTTGAGGCAAACCCACAAATAGGTCAGGTCACCCTAGACTGTTACAATGACCCCCCTCGCCCCCACTCAAAAGCCTGTTCAGACAGTCCCAGCTTGTTCTAAGCTCCTGCACCCACACTACCTGGGCGTCTGCGTTCCCGCCTCGGATCAGGGACCGGCTTCCCCACTCTCACCGGCCAGTGCACCCCTGTCCAACGGACACAGGCCCATGGCATTTGGGGAGAGGATTCCACGTGCACCCCTCCCCTCCCCCAATAAACCAGGCTGGGGTTGGCTAGGCAGTTAAGCGGCCAGCTCCCATTGGCAGTCAGTGAGTTAGGTGCCAAAATCCCACCCTCAGCCTCTATGAACATCTGAAACACCCCTATGACTCGTCCCCCTTCCCTCTGCCCCCTGGGGCTGGGCCCTCCCCCCTGGAGCTCAAGAACTGACCCAGCACTGTGACTCTTGTTGATTTCTGAGGTTGCTTTAATACCGACTCGGTCCTGTGTTAACCAAAACCAAACCGATGTCAAGCCAATGATGTGTAGAGGTGGTGTCGGTAATTGTACATTTGATGTGTATATATAATGGACTTTGTAACTCATTTCCTAGTTTTAATCGAACTAGCTATAAATTAAACCCTTTCCTTGTGGGAGGAAGAGGACTCCCCCTTCCTTAACAAATCCACTGTGAAAACCGGATGATGGCTCCCCGCTCCGACAGCCATAGAGGCCTTTGAACCGGCCGGGAAACGGAGGAGTTACCTGACTTCTGCTGTATGTGATCACAGAATGCACATGCCGTATGTGGATGACGTTTTTAAAATGAATTTTCTGATTTTCTTTCCTTTCCAATACATATTTTTTGTGTGTGTGTGTGTGTGTGTGTATATATATATATATATATATTTTTAAATCACTGATGAACGTACAAATGTATATGTGGTTGGTGAATGCCAGCAACTTTCTGCTTACCTTTGGGGTGGCCGGGATGGGTCACAACAAGGCCTAAGAATTGTGGGGCGATTTGGGTTTTGTTGGTAAAAATGCATCTTTTAGATGGAACCTCTTTAAAGACCCCTCTTGGCACTTTGTACGTGGGAGATCTGGCTTTCGGGGTGCAGCTCCATTGACTTGTGCTCTGCCCCTTTATAAACCAGGTGCCCTGAGTTCATGGCTCTTGTAGTTTTGCTGCATAGTCAATCTAAGGGCTTCTCTAGAAGGGGAAATTGACGGGAGTAGCTCCCCTTGTGGAGACTCTATGCTGGAATGAGCCACTTTTTATTTCCTAATAATTAGTGCACTTCCAGAGCAAAGTAATTATTCCAGGGTAAGTTGACTGTACTGGAATAGTGTCCACAGCGGTGGTTTTATTGCAGAACTGCTTATTCTGCAATAGCTATTCTGGTTAATGTCCCATTTTAGACCAGCCCTTCCACAACCAGCGCCGTTTATTGACCGGAGATGGCCAAGCCCTGCTCCGTTCTGTGGTTCAAGTAAGAAAGTGATTTAACGCTTTCAGCTGCTCCTTCCTCACCCACTCTGCAAACCACCTGGAACTCTAATGAGCCTTGTTGTAGATGCAACTCTACAGGCTTGGGACTGCCGAGCTGTACAATTGTATTTTTCCTTGTTGGTTAATTGGGATTGTTTTATTTTG
Organism: Mauremys reevesii; assembly: GCF_016161935.1. Lineage (NCBI taxonomy): Eukaryota > Metazoa > Chordata > Testudines > Geoemydidae > Mauremys > Mauremys reevesii. Next base: position 77,191,314 of record NC_052632.1, on the reverse strand, counting down.
ACTTTGAGCTCTTTTCCCTCCTTTATTTTCTCCCCGAGTGTTTTGGGGATTGGTTATCATTTATTGTGTGGGTTTTGGATGCCTTTCACCTTGCCTGATAAAGCCCTGGCTCTGGTTGGATTCCAGCTCTCCTCCTGATGGCATGGGAAGGGCTTTCCTTCTGCCTTTGTATGGGGGAATCCCATCGGGGGAGCACATCTCGCAACCTGTGACTGACATAATGCCTAGGTATTGTTCTGCCTGCCTGCACCGGGAGTAAATCTCGCTCTGGGTTATTTCAGCTTTACCGTTCTGGTATGTGCCCTTGTTTTCTTCCGCTCCAAGGCCTTCATTCTTCTGGCTCTGTTGTTTTCCCTGCGAGGATTGGTGGAAGCACTCCAAGTAACTGCTTGGAACCCCGCTGAGCTTGGAGAGAGAGAATTGTTGCCGAGGGAGAAGGCCCTCTCACCTTGTGCTTACGAGAATGGTCTGTAACCATTAACTTGGTCATTGTTTTCAATAAAAATAAGCCCCCAAACCAACTTCTCAAGAGCTTTTCTTGGAACATCAACACTTGCTCATTCCAGCTGCCCCTAACACTTGTCTGTTTTCAGTGTTGGAATTGGTACTGAAACAAATGAAGCGTATTACAGTAATGTCCCCTCCTGCTGGAGCCGGGCCCCGTGGTGCTAGGTGCTGTACAGACATATGCCCAAAGACAGCTCCTGCCCCAGAGATTGCAGCCTTAGTAACACATGACAACATAGCCAGGCAACAAATGGGGAAGGTCAGGGCAACAGCGGTGTACACAGTGTGTAGAGGTACTGGTATAAGCAGTGTTGCCTAGTGGATAGAACACTAAAGTGGGATCCAGGAGATGGCTGTTCTGTTCCTGGCCTGCTGAGGGACTATGGGCAGATCCCTTTGCCATTCCTTGCCTCAGTTTCCCCACCTGTGCAGTGGGGATAGTGACACTGACCTGCACAAAGCGCTCTGAGAACTATGGCTAACAAGCACTACGTAAGAGCTCGCCGCTATTGTTGCTCGGTAACCAGAGTCCCAGCCCTGCCCCAGCCTGGCAGAATGGAATTTTTAGCCGCTTGGAGTAGGACAGAGGTTAAATAGGAAGACTCTGGCGAGATTGTTTTTAGCAGAGTGCGGCCCTACACCAGCGAGCAGGGATTCTCATGGCTTTTGACTGGCATTGTGGTGCCTGGGGCCCTGCTGTACCAACATTGCACAGTCCCTGCCCTGAACAGCAGGCAGCCTAAATTCTGTCCTCCAGAGCCGAGGGCATCTGTGTGTTTCAGTTCTGTAGCTATCCAAACACCTGTTAATTCGAGGTATAATGGGTTTTAATACTTCCACTGGCCCAGGATCATTGCATCCCCCAAACACTCTGTATCAGACACCTACTGCCAACACCCGTCCATGCACTTAGTCTCTGGCCACCCATATCAGCACTGCAGGCGCTGTGTGGAAACAGTGCCGGAGCGTGTTTAGTTTTATGGCTATGAATAATAAAAAAAAAATCAGTAATGGATGGAGCTTAATGCGCCGAATCTTCTGAAAAGTACCCTTGGGGTGAGGTCAAATTGACAAAGGAGACGGACACAGTAGGCTTTGGAGGAAGCTAGGAGCAAATGCTGTACTTAACTTTGTCATTTAACTCTTAGGCAGTGGTGGAGGATTCACCCCCTTCCAACCCGTGAGCTGCTCCGAGGCAGGGATTGCTCATTCGAACACAGATCTAAGAGGCTAGGTTTTTTTAATAGGCTGTGAGAATAGGACCCCTGCCTGATCCCCTTGCTGCCCTTGAACAACTGTATAGCAACTCTGGGACTAATCACCCACTTTCTCACTTGCCCTTCTCTAGTGGGAATGTTGTTGGGGTTTCCTGTTGCCTGGCAGAATGAGTGTTCAGCTGATGTTGACTTAAATTTGGGGTTTGTTTCATGGGCGGCAGGTGCACCCCTTGTTCGAGGAGGCTAGTCCCCTGCCCTGCCCCCCGGCCCACTGGAGCCAGAATAGCCCCAAGCCCTCCATCGCGGCACAAGTTGCTCCTGGGCGCTAGCCACCCCGAGCTCTGGATTGCCAGCCCGAGCCAAGCACCCGGCGGCTTTGGGGGAGACGTGGAGTGAGGCAGAGCCATGGCTTGGGTTTGGGGAGGCTTAGCCTCCCCATGCCTATTATACTCTCCACCCATGGTTTGTTTTTATGGCTTCTCACAGGGCCTCCCCTGCAGCCAATCTCCTTCCCTGGCCCTCTAGCGCTGATCTCCTGCTTTCATCAAACCTTCCCTCGCCCGGGAGGAAGGATGGGCTTCAGTTTAAAGCTGGCCGAAGGAAGGACAGGATTCTCCTAGCTCTGGGAGCCCATTGTGCCTGTTTACCCATCTGTGAAATAGGGCCAGTTCATGGAGCGGATCCCTGACCTGACAACGTCCCACAAGATGCGGTGTGCGCTGGAGGTTATTACAAGGAGCAGCGACAGGGCTTATTTCCCACTCTAGCACTAACAGGAGCTCTATCAAGATGTCCTGTTGGAACATTCACTGCTGTGCAGCGTTTTTTTTCTTGAGATCTAAGGCAGCTGTAAAATAACTGGTTCCTTATTTGTATGACAATAGCAGGGAGACCTAAACAAGACCAGGACATTATTGTGCTAGGCACAGATGCTTGCTTACAGCTTGCAAGCTCCTTCGAGCAAGGGCTAACTAGTCAGGACAGAGAGGTAAAGTGACTTGCCAAAGGTGACACAGCCCAACAGTGGCAGAGTGGGGAATAAACCCCTCCCCCCCGGTCCCTTGACTCCTACTCCACTGCCCTGTCTGCTACCCGACTCTGCCTCTCAAGCCCCACAAAGCCAAGTTTATGATTGTTGTTGCAACGTCCCTGGAGATTCCTCATCCCATCCCATGCTGCAGGGGCCTTCCCTCATTTCACAGGGAGATGTGGCAGCTCAGGCAAACCGCTGAAATTCTAATGTAAGGGGGGAGAGGCACAGTCTATAAACGGTTGGGGAAACCCTAACCTGATCTTTTTGGGAAGATCTGGGGTGCGGGGTGGAGCTCAGAGATGACCCTTGCCTACGTGCTGGGCTCCTAGCAATGGTTTTGGATCTGACCCTGCCCAGCTCCTGAGGGATGAGACTATCCTCCCAAACAGCCACTAGATGGAGGTAGTGGCTAGAGTTTGCCAGGCTGGCGCTCGATAGGCCTGTGCGTTTTCATTGCTTTCCCCTGTAGCAGCAATGCCTCCTCCATCTCCTGCGAGGCAGGGGGGTTGGGCCCCAATATTCTGCCTGGAGCAAGGACTCAGCGAGTTGCCCCTTGCAGCAGCACTGAATCTGCATCCAGCCGTTTGAAACCTCCATCGGGTGTGATCCCAGCGGCAGGCCAGGGACCTGCACCGTGGCCCTTCCGGCCTGGTCTAATGAGCACACCTAGCGCAGCAGAGGGAGGAACAGACGGCAAGGCGGCCCCATCGCAGGGCAGAATCGTTCACTGCTTTGCCACCTGCTGCCTGTATTTGTATCTGACCCACACCCTTCTTGGCCATTGGTGCTGCAGGACAGTCTGCCTGGGGAGGGCTCCCCGACACGGCCTTGCTGTTGTGCACCCAAGGGGTGAGAAGTGCAGCGGCTCTGCTCGGGGTAGCCCCAGGAAACGGGTGACTGACGTACCCACAGAAACTGGGTCAGAGGAGGCCAAGACAATGCAAGGAGCCCTCCCGTCCCAGATAGCTAGTAATACTGCCAGCAGAGAGGGCAAGGAGGCAGATCCACTGACTCGGCATGAGGGTGCAGGCCAGCCTTCAGCGGCAGCATCCCTCTCTTCCCCGAGCAATGGGCCACCTGGCAGGCGCTGCTGATCGGGAACTGGGCTGACTCCTCGTGGCCCCCAAAGGAGCTGGCAAGAGCCGTGATCAGGCTATTTTGCAGCCCCGCTCCTGTCTGCCTTCCTAACCAGGAGCTCGCTGTATTTTACAAACGTGCAGCCTCCCGCCCTGGGATGCCAGTGGTCCTGGCCTCACAAGGCCAATGGCCCAAAGGGCCCAAAGCTGCCACTCATTTTGGGGGCTCCGGTCAGGAAGAACAGCCACCCTGCCCGCAGGTGCTTAGGACCTCTGCAGGATCAGGCCCATTGTGTCTCCAGCTGGGCACCTGCAGCAGTGGCTGCTTTTGAGAAGTTGGCAGAGATCTTGCAGGGGGTCAGCAGAGCAGAGCCAACAACAGAACCCAGCAGTCCTGACTCCCAGGGCTGGGCGTTAGCTGCTTTGCCACTCTCTCGCCTCTAAAATCAGGCCTCCGTCTGAAACATGCCAGCCCTCCTAGGCTCTCGTGCCCTGGAGCACCCAGTACCCCCAGCCTGTCCCTCCGCACCTGGCTCTGGGCCCAGCACCTCTGTCAGCAGTGGGAAAGGCCTGGTTAATCTCTCAGGGATGGAGCAGAAGAGCAGCATGGGGCAATGTCAAAGGAGCGGCCCCAGCTGCGCTTTGGGCATAGGGGAGTTTGTTTTCATTCAGGTCATTTCATGTCAGTGTCAGGGCTGTGGGTGTGTGTGGGGGGAGGGATCCACCATTGTTTCCTAGCCCAAGGATTGTCATTCACAGATCTAGGAGAGGGGCTGCTGTGCAGCCAGCAGACCGTGTAATTAGAGCGAGACTTTCTCATTGTCTAAGTGATTGAAGTTGCAGTGAGAGGAGGCTGAATAACCTCCAGGGGCCAGCCAGCTGGGAGCAGGGGCCGGGGTCAGCTCTGCCTGCCCTGCTCCCTTTATCTGAGATTAAAGGTGAAGGAGCTTTGGGGTTAGGGCAAAGGCTGAGTTGGGGGGAGACAATTTCCCCTGTCCAGGCTCTTGTCTGTATTTTGGGGGGCAGGAGGGGAGAAGTGTCTCCCCCACTATCTGGTTCACTTCCCACCTCCACCCCCTGCAGAGCACCTGAAGTTCTGCTGCCTTCAGCCCTCCCATCCCCCAGTCTGCTGGCTCAAGGACAGGTGGGCCCCACACTTGAGGCCTTATCTGCTGAGATCCTCCCCATCAGTGAATGGCCGGTGCTACCCCATCACCCCTCTCACAAGGGTGGGGGTGACTGAGCACCAGCTTGGACTGGGATGGCAGATGCTCCTACATCTGCACAGAAAGTCTGGCATAGGGAGGTGGGAGCTCTGCAAACCTCCAGCAGGAACAGCCCAGGTCATAGAGGTGTGGCTCGCTCAGCCCTCCTAGTCCTGCCTGCTAGCTCGGCCCTAGAATTTTTTCAGTGGGAAGTCAAGCTGGAAAGGACCTCATGGCTCCTGGAGCTTGTCTAGGATTGGTGCCTACAAAGGGCTTCCTAACAGCCTGCAGCTGTGCCACTGTGTTAGGGAGCTGGTTTGCTCTAAAGCTGAGCCCAGTGGGCCTGGTCAGTGCTTGGATGGGGGGCAGAGGGCAGTGGAAGACAAATCCAGTGCTGCAGGAAGTAGTATTGGGGAGTCAGCTGGTGCGGCTCATCTCTGTGTCAGTATAGAACCGGGGTTAGGGGACCAGGTCCTGACCGCAGGTGGGCATTGAAAGGTCCCCTTGTAGAACAGCATCTAGCTCCTTCTCAGCAGTCGATCACAAGACACTTCGCACAGGAGGTCACTATCATTCCCTGCATTTTACAGATGGGAAAACGGAGGGGCAGTGACTCACCCCAGGTCACTCAGCAGGCCATTGGCAGAGGCAGGAAGAGAACCCAGTTCTAGTGCAGTAGGCCATGTCCAGTAGGCCATGCACACAAGAGAAGGGTGCTACCCCCAGCATCCTGACCAAAATACACTCTTCCCCCACAGCATCATCTGGACACAGTGTTCTTCACTGCCTGCCCTCAACTGCTGTGTCACATGGCTGTGTGCTGTTAGACAGCTGCAGGGCTGCACCCCAGAGGCAGCTGCATTTCAGCTGTAGAATTGATTCCTGTTTCACCAGCAGAATCCTAAGCTGTAGCAGTAGAGAAAGGTCAAGTATCAGCACTTTGCCCAGATGAGCTTTAACATTGCTAGCCACAGGGCTGTCTCCCATGTGCCTGGAGCAGGCCTCATGCTCTCCCTGAACCAGCCTCCACTATCCCCTTAGCTGGAAGCACTCAACTTCAATGAGCTTTTGCCAGCCCCTAATTACTGGAGGTGGGGCACCAGGGGACCCCTCCGATAAGCAAAGCAGGCAGGACGGTGCATGCTTTGCTGGAGGAGATCATTAGGCTGCTTAGTAATCGGAATGACCAGGCAGAAAAAGGCTGGCTGTCCATCCGGCTGTCTCACCTTCCTCCCTCTGCTGCTCTCTGCCTTTGTGGGGCCAGGGGAAGGCAGGAAAAGTGGGAGCCCCCAAAACACATGCAGCCAGCTCCCCTCTAGGTAGGGAGTCTCGCCCATGGGTTTGCTTCTGGGGATGGATATTTTGCTTTTGAGTCAGCCGCAAGCACAGTCAAAGGGGGGAGCAGCACTGTCAGATCAATGGATAAAGAACATGCAGCCGGCTTACTAGCCTTCCCTCTGCTCCAAGGAGCCAGAGGAGTGCCCGCATGCGTGTGGCAAACGGCCCCAGGCCCATGGCAAGGAGGGCACGTGGCAGGCTGGACAGGGATCAGGAAAACCCCCAGAAAGACTGTCCATCTCCCGCATCCCATTACACTGAGAAGGCTTTGGGTGTGCTTGGGTGAGATCAATGCTGCCCTCTAGTGGCTGACTCCTAGGCAGCCTACAGAACCTACTCCTCTACTCACAGCTGGGGATGTGTATTTTGCAGAAAGGAAGGAGCAGGGTTCTAATCCTGGGCTCCCCACATCCATGTGCCCCATTTAGCAGGGGATGGTCATCTTTGGGCAGCAGTCTCACTACCAGTAGTCAGAATGAAGGGAGAGAAGACAACACTTTCCAGACAGGGGTTGAAACAACATTAGCAACAAATACCAAGTGGACAGGGCCTGCAGCATCCTCTGAGGGAGAACTCAGGGAGAAAGGGTTACACTGGGCCAAAGGGAGAATCATAAATCTTCTGGGATGGTGCAGGGCTGGATCCCAGACAAAGCCAGGGAGGACTTTCTGTTTCAATTACACCCTTAATAGCTACATCAAGGAGCATTAAAAATGTATTAGTGCCTCTAAGGAAAAGGCTTTCAGCCAAAGTCAAAATTTATCACTTAAAGTTACCTTATTGGGACAAAGTTTTCTCACTTTCCTTAGCAACAGCCGGCTATTTCCTTCCACCCCTCTGCCATCTGTTGCTTCCCCACTTGCTATATTATCCCAGGCCTGCTGAGTCAGCCAAGACAGCCAGGGCCTTTTTGATAGCCATGGACGTTAATGGGCAAAATTCCCTCAAACCAACCCCTTCTAGAAGGATAGGAGAACGTGCCCTTCCCTCAGAAATCAAAAGGCAAAGCCTAGCAGAAGAGAAGAACATCTCCCAACCCAGAGGAAAGGAGAATGGTACCATTAAGGCTGCAGCTGGCTGACTGTACTAGATTTAAAGGGCCAGCCCCGCCCCACCAGAAAGGCATGCTGGGAACAAAAGTTTCTATAAGGAGGCAGCGCTGCAGTGGAGCTGAGCTAACAGGGACTATCAATAAGGAAGGGGTTGCTTCTGTGTTGACCATGCTCACTGCATTACATAGGGGTCTCACTTTGCTGTAGCTGGTATTAGCATTAGTCTGATGCAAATACTACAAAGGGGGCTGGTTTTCTGTCTCTTGCATCTGGCTCTTATGGTTTATTGCTGCGGTAGCAGCCTCCTAGGAGCCTCTACTGAGATCAGAGCCCTATTGATGAGGTGCTGTACAAATGCCCACAGGGTGTAGCTCTTGAATAGCCTCTTGCTGAGGGATCTAGCTAACTAGTTGAGCTCACAAAGAGGGGGACATTCTGGTGTCCTGGTTTGTTTATAGGAAGGCTGCAGAGTCCAGTTTCAGGGTATTTTCACTCTACAGGGGCTTTAGGCAGCTTTTCAGTAACCGCTCTGAATCAGAGCATTCACACAGGCCAGAGATTTATCCTGTTTGTGCAATTATCATTCTGCTGCTCTCCAATCGCTATCTAGCCTAGAGACTTCCAACACACTCCTCCATTGTAGCAGCTAGGTGCTAGCGAGCGGACAATGCTGAATAACAAGATTTCAGCCCCCATGGATTAGTCTCACAATTCCATCATAGGACCTAATCACATCTGCCACACCATCAGGGGCTCATTCACCTGCACATCTACCAATGTGATAGATGCCATCATGTGCCAGCAATGCCCCTCTGCCGTGTACATTGGCCAAACCGGACAGTCTCTATGCAAAAGAATAAATGGACACAAACCTGACATCAGGAACCATAACATTCAAAAGCCAGACAGAGAACCTCTGGCCATTCAGTAACAGATTTAAAGGTGGCAATTTTGCAACAGAAAAGCTTCTAAAACAGACTCCAGGGAGAAACTGCTGAACTTGAATTGATATGCAAACTAGATACTACCAATTTAGGCTTAAATAGAGACTGGGAATGGCTGAGCCATTACACACATTGAATCTATTTCCCCCATGTAAAGTATCTTGTCAAACTCTCTTAAATGGGCTACCTTAATTATCACTACAAAAGTTTATTTTTTCTTCTGCTGACAACAGTTCATCTTAATTAATTACAGCAAAGAATCCTGTGGCACCTTATAGACTAACAGACGTTTTGTAGCATGAGCTTTCTTCGGATCCGACGAAGTGGGTATTCACCCACGAAAGCTCATGCTACAAAACGTCTGTTAGTCTATAAGGTGCCACAGGATTCTTTGCTGCTTTTACAGAACCAGACTAACACGGCTCCCCCTCTGATACTTAATTAATTAGCCTCTTAGAGTTGGTTGGGCAACTCCCACCTTTTCATGGTCTCTGTGTGTATATATCTCCTCACTATATGTCCCATTCTATGTGTCCAATGAAGTGGGCTGTAGCCCACGAAAGCTTATGCTCAAATGTGTTAGTTTCTAAGGTGCCACAAGTACTTCTCTTCTTTTTGCGGATACAGACTAACACGGCTGCTACTCTGAAAATTCCACAGCATGTTTGCACTGGGCCTTACGATAATTCATGATGGCCAGAACCCTCCGCCACCCCAATCTGTGAGATTTAAACCAATAATAGATGTGGTATTCTTATCGTCTTTGAGCCTTTAGGGATCCTGTTTTCAAGCTTTTCTCTGCAGCCAGGCAGGCTAGAAACTCCCCCCTCCCCCAAACGAAAGCTCAGCGTCTGATGCAATCACATGATTCCAGAAGTTGGAGCTTTAAGAAACACACCAAAAAATAAAACGGTGAGAATTGGCCACACCAGCACTGTACAGTGGCCGGTTTCCTGGCTAAACTCTATTTTGCCCTACTTCTAAAAGCCCCTCTGACAAGCCTGGAAAGGAGCATTTCATTTTGCTACGTGTTACAAGCCCTGACTCTGGCCTCTCCCTGAGGAAGCAGGTTCTGTTGTCCCTAATCTACAGATGGGCAAATTGTGGTGCAGTTAACAGTCCATGACTGCTCACTAGGCTAAGACTTAAGGTGTGTTGATGCTAGACAGCACGGGCAGTGAGCCAGGGAGAACCGCCAGGCAGCACAGGCTGTGAGCCAGGGGGAACCACCAGGCCTAGGTGTGTCTAGCAGCTTCAGTCAAGAGGCTTTTATAGTACCCACACGATGGGGAAATTTGTGTTTCTCCTCTGCCGTGAGCAACCCTACGTAGGTGACGCAGAGACAGCAGCAAGTGCAGTAAATGAGAACAATGACAGGGGGCTTGACCAAGGTCACGGAAGCAGGGGAGTGTCAGAGGTGGGATTAGAATTCTATGGCTCCTGCTTCCCCTTAGCCCTGCGGCTCTCCTGCTAAGCCACAGCCCTCACTTTCTCCCTCTTCCTTTGTTTGGTTTGAGCCCCGAGAGGGGTCATCGGAGGAGCTACTTTTAGGTGAGTCGCCTGAAATACCTGGTGCTGAGGCCTGTCGAGCTGGGACCCCTTTGCCCTGATTCTGGGAGGGCCGGAGCCATATTAGGAGCTGCTCAGGGCTAGGAGAGCAGGAGGACTGAGTACTCTGGCATGCCTACCTGGTGGCTTTCCAGCTCCATGAATAGCTGCACATGCTGTGTTAACCTTTCTTGAAATGCCACGGCCATTTCAAGCAGCGTTTGAACGAGCCGTTTATTTCCAGACCCTGGTAACTGCAGTGGCCAGACTGTCTGTGCGGGCAACCCACTCCGGTTTGGGTTTGATTGATGGCTACCATAACGAGGTGGTTACCCACTCCTGCCTTGAGGGGTTTAAAAAGTGGCCTGGGAGGGCTTGAAAGCTGCAGCTCTATAAGCTGGCCTGCTTGGGGAAGTGGCCACAGCTGGGCCACACCCTAATCAGGCCACAGCTGGCCTGTATACAAAGGCCAGGGAAGCCAGGAACAAACAGTTTCCCTTTGCAGGCAGAGGGAGATGGGCCTGGCTGCAGGGAGCTAGACACAGGGTACCTGAGGGGAGCAGGGCTGGGGAAAGGCAGAGGAGCTGGGGTGCTCCTGCCTGGAAAGCCCCAGGCTGCGGCCTAGCACAAGGCCAGCAGGTACTGGGGGTTGCAGGGGGTAGGCCAAGGCAGCAGGTCCAAACCCCTTTGCCTATGATGAGTGGCAATTATACTGCAGCCTGCCCCAGTGAACAGGGGCTAGATGGAGACTGGGCAGTAGCCAAAACTGAGGCAAAGTGGGGATAGTGGGTTGGGGGTTCCCCAGGGAGGGGAGACCCAGATTGGTGGGGTACTGCCAGGGGGCAGCACCCCAGTTAAAAGGGCACCAGGGTCCAGGGAGGGACATGGGGGGGCCAAGAGGACAGGCGGATCACTGGCCTGCAGAGGGGGCTCCTAGCTGGAATGAGCTAATTCCCAGAAGTGACCAGCAGGAGGCGCCACAGGGGTGAGTCCGCACGTCTACAGCTACAAACTGCTGAGAACTGTCAATGAGGGGCAGACCCAAAGGATCCCGGCCTATGGAAACCCTGATGTTGGTGCGGCTAAGGGCAAATGGGGAGCGTCCCACCCGCTCCCTCGCCGCCTTTGGTTATTTCTGCTGGATGGCGTGACGAGGTCGGACATTTCCCTTTGGCACCCCTATAATCACTGAATGTGGCCAGTGTTAGCAGGCTGCCTGCAGGTAGCTCTGCTAGGGGAAGGAGTATGACCTAATGGATGATGTTCTAGCCGGGGCCTCAGGACACCTGGGTTCTGTTCCTGGCTCTGCTACTGGCCTGCTGAGTAACATCAGACTAGTCACGTCGCTGCTCTGTGCCTCACTCTCCCCATCTGTAAAATGGGGATAATGCTACTGCCTTCCTTGGTAAAGCACGCTGAGATCTACTGATGGGAAATGCTATCTCAGAGCTAGGTGTTACCGTTATCCCAGTGCTTGTTATGTCACAGCTGACGTGTTCCATTTGGTGCTGCCTCTGGAGGCTGTGGCAGGAGTTCAGTCGCTTTACAGGTGCCCTGGCTATGTCACAGGACTGCACCCTTTGAGTGACTGCTCGGTGAGCGTGCGCCCTCCCTCTCTGATCCCAGACCCTCTCTAAGTCGTCGTTGCCCGGTTGGTCTCGCTCCCGGCCACGCTGTCAGCAGAACTGGGCTCTGTAGTGACCTAACAGCACTGGCCTGCACGTGCCTTTCCCAGCCAGGCATCCACCTCTAACTGCAAAATTGGTTTAGCCAACTGCTCCAGCAGGAGCCCTGCACTGTGACCCCACAGCAGGTGCCCGATCGCAGCGTAACACAGGCTGTGTTAGGTGCACTCACCAAGCACATGTGGCTATTGCTCTATCGGAACATGGGAGCCATTGCTACGTGGGGCACTTCTGTAGATTCTCAGATAGATCAGCGGGTGCACCAGGGCAGCAGCCAAACTCTTTATTTCTGTAGAGTCACAGACTACAGATGGCTGCTGCCATCCCATCATTTTCCAGCTGGACTCATTACACGATCCAAGGCCAGGCACAATGCTGAGACAGGCAACAGATCTCTTAGTGCCTCTGCAAAGAAGATGTATCAAATTATGCAGAGCTACCCGCTGTGCATTGACACTAACAATTCACCAAACTCCAGCAGGAACAGCCCAGGTCGTAGAGTTGTGGATAGCTCAGCCCCCCTAGCGCCACCTGCTAGCTCGGCCCAGTTTTATCACCTATTTATCCAACGGCATTTCATCTGCAGAACATGCCGCTTCCCCAGCCTCCGTAATTCGTGGCTGGGCCCTCAGGAACAGGACCTGCGGGCTGCGTCAGAAGCTACTGAAAGGGAGCGATCGCTGTTCTAGTGACTCGAAGCTCCAACTTTACGGCTTAGAATATAAAACTGGCTTTACGCTGGCAATTGTGCAGTCCCAGCCTTGAGGCGAGGGCCTGGTGTTTAGCTCCCTATGGGTCTAATATTCCACCCGCTTTGTGTACGTGGAGGGGAAATCTTCATAGATGCAGGTTGGAGATGGAAAAGGCCTAGGGGATTATGGGGTTTAGCCCAGCTCTCGGCTGTGTGGGGTGGAGCCCTACAGAGTAGCCTTGCATGCTTTATTCAGGCTGGTTCTACCTGCCAGCACTGGTTCCTCTTCCCTGACAGAGATTCAGCCCATTTGCTTTTCCATTCTGGGCTAGAGTGACCAGACAGCGAGTGTGAAAAACCAGGACGGGGGTGGAGGGTAATAGGAGCCTATATAAGAAAAAGACCCCAAAATCGGGACTGTCCCTATAAAATTGGGACATCTGGTCACCCTGTTCTGGGCTGAATAGACCAAGCCTTACCCTGGGACGGTATAAAGTGCAATTGACAAGCTCCTTGGCGATATGCTGAGCCTCCTGCCTTGTAGGGCATGTAATTGCTGTGTAAACACCCGGCAGCTGCCATGTAAATCCAGCGGCTCCTCTCTCTCAGGCACTGGATCGATAGCGGGCTGGCACTGTGACAGCTACAGCTATGGGAAGCAGCCGGGATGCAGCGCAGCGCTAGGTAGCACTATCCACCCATCGGGAGCAGTCTGTTCTGCGGGTGGTGAAGGAATAAAGAGCAAGTGGGAAGCCGTGTGTCCCTATGGGACCCGGTAGCCTGGAGAGCAGTGACGGGCATGGAAAGGAGGGTGATGTGTGGCAGCAGAGTGTGTGTGTGTGTCTGGAGGGGGCAGGAGAAGTGGGCTCAAAGGGCACAGCAGGCAATGCTGATTCAGGCAGGGAAGAAAAGAAGTGGGGGCTGCGGTAGCCTGAGATTCGTTAGCAAAACCCGTCTGAAAGGACACCCCCCTTCCGCTCAGCTGGAGGCACCTGCAAAATCTGAGCCGCCTCATTGCCAGTGGGGGGCAGCGTGGTCCTGGGTTACAAGCGCAGTCCTGCACCCACTGATGTGAATAGCCAAACTCGGCTCCGGCTGCATGAGAACCTACTGAGAACCGGCTGACGCCGCTGGGCGAAGGATCAGGCCCAGCACTTGCAGGAGGCACGAAGGGGGGACGAATGCTCATCTCCGCTGACTCCTCCTCAGGAGCGTGGGGAGCGTCACCTGGGAGGACGGCGTGGCTGCGAGGTTGAGCCTGCCCAGCACAAATACAGATGACTGGCCCTCCTTAGGCTGCCGGGGGGTACTGAGGAAAGCCCACTGGGGTTGACAAGCCAGCAGGACATGGGGGCAGAGGCAGGTCTGTGTCAAGTGGGGGAGGAGAAGGGAGCCAGAACCCAGCAGTGCTGTCTCAAGGGACACCATTTACAGCCTCCCCGGGGCTGATGCTTGAGCAATCAGCTCCACCAGTGCCCCTGCTGAGCCCGCTGGGTGTGTGTTGAGTGGGAACCAAGGGCCAGCATCTAGGAACGAGACATTCAGACTCTCCAAAGATGGGGCTAGTGGGAGCCTCGGCCTGTTTGGACCTGAAGTTTGTCCTGCTCCCTTCCTCCAGCCACGGGGGCTGCCGGGACACGGCAGATGTTCTGCCTCATGTCTTGGGAGAAGTCTGAAGCAAGACAGAGCCACTCAAGGCATAATCCTGTGCAGTGCTGAGCCCCTCCTGCCTAGTGCTGCGGGCCCTGGACTCCTGTGGAAGTCGAGGGGAGCTGAGGGGGCCCGGGCCTTTGCAGGACCTGGCCCTGCTCCCACAAAGAGGTGGCGCTATTTACTTCTGCACCCAGCAACCCGGATTCTGTGCTGCCTCCCGCCTGGGCTGTTCTAGAGCCAGCGATCGGCCGGGGGGAAGTGGCAGCCGGTTGGGTGGCTGTGGATGCGGTGATGGCTGCTGCTTGCTGTGCTGTTAGTGAGCGATGCAGCCCAAGTGTCATTCCGGGCCACTCACAGACCAGCCTGGGTCCTCGGGGAAGGAGGTGGGTGGGTTTAACGGCCGGAGGGCTGCATGCGTCAGCAACAAGGGTGGTCTGGCAGCAGGCTGACACCAAGCACACTGGGCGTCGTGCAGCAGACAGCTGGTGCCAGTTCTGCTATAAGCCCCTGGGATGGGTAGGGGAGTGAGAGCGGCCCTCTATGTCCCTCTAGGAGTCTGGGCCAGGAAGATCCCCACCCATAATTTCCCTGCTCACGCAAGCAGCAGAAACTCATCGTGCAAAATACCAGCCATGTGGACTTTCCATGGACCCCAGGTGCCATTTCCCCGGACGAGAGCCCGCTCCCGGCGCCATTTCCCCGGACGAGAGCCCGCTCCCCCCGCCCGGCGCCATTTCCCCGGACGAGAGCCCGCTCCCGGCGCCATTTCCCCGGACGAGAGCCCGCTCCCCGCACCCGGCGCCATTTCCCCGGACGAGAGCCCGCTCCCGGTGCCATTTCCCCGGACGAGAGCCTGTTCCTGGCGCCATTTCCCCGGACGAGAGCCCCTTCCCTGCTCCCGGCGCCATTTCCCCGGACGAGAGCCCGCTCCCGGCGCCATTTCCCCGGACGAGAGCCCGCTCCCGGCGCCATTTCCCCGGACGAGAGCCCACTCCCGGCGCCATTTCCCCGGACGAGAGCCTGCTCCCTGCTCCCTGCGCCCGGCTGGATCCAGGGGCCTCTGCTGCTCTGGGACGGAGTTGGGAGGCGCCCCGAGTTAATGACTGCGTTGGTGTTAACTGGCCTTCTCTGCTGAAAGTGCCCCCCCCCGGCCTCTCATCGGGACAGCTCGCCATCCTTCACGCGCCTAAAGTGGGCCAGCATGTGACAACCTTGCAATGCAAATGATGTGACCGGGGCGGCCGGCGGCGCCGGTGGGAACGGGACCCACATCGATCAGGCTGGCAAGGCCGGCCGGCAACGCTGAGTCAGGTACTTTGCTGCTGCTGCTGTTAGCCTGAAAACAATCAGCTGCAATAAAAAGCTATCTCCAGTCCCTTCTGTGCCAGGCTGTAGCTGCAGCTGTCTCAGGGGCATTCGCGTCTCTGTCTAGTGCCTGGCTGCCACGACCCCGGGCTACGAGCTATTTATAAGCAGCGAGGGGCCGGAACCAAACAGCTCAGAACTGGGCCTGTTTCTGGTTCTGCTCTCGACCCGCTTTTCCCATCCGGGCCCATCACGAACTGCAGAGGGCTGCCCCTGTACGACATGCACCCGCAAAACTCCTTACAGCTCCCCGGCCTGCTGAGATCGAGGGGCTGACGGTCCTGTTAGAGACACAATCGAGGCCAGGGGAAGACGAGAAGATTAGCACTGGCTGGCTCCGCAGTGCGTTATAGGGAGGGAGTCAGACCTACAGCTGCACCCTGTTTGGCCAGTGCTGGGTTGCCCCGACTTTGCTGATCCTCCTCCATCTCAACCCACAGCCCCGTACAGTTACAGACCACCATGGTCCTGACAGTGGCCCTCTGTCTCCTGCTGCAGCTGCACTTCTCCCCTGTTAGAGTGCTGGACTAGGGCTGAGAGGGGCATTCACTCTCCACAACCCACTCACTCTCCACAATCCACTCAATCCTTGGCCTTTCTGCTGAGTCTGCCAAGAAGGATGCCCGTAGTGGAGCTGGTGTCTAGTCGATGGGCCTGATTCTCCCCTGCTTTGCATCTGAGAGAGGAGGAAAAGTTGCACAGAGCACCATCCTATATGCATCGACTGTAGCTACAGTTGCAGGGATTTCTCTGCAGCAGTCACTCACCAGACAGAGGTTCTGCCGGGCCTGAGAGGCTGCGACACCCACTGGACTCTTTAGAATCCGGAGCCTAGTTTGCAAGGATTTTGCCAAGCGCCTACGGCAGCGGGTGGAGGTGCAGCCCGGGGAGATGAGATTCGTTTATCAGCTCTGTAATTAATGTAAAGAATTCTGTGTTGCCAGTGGGTTCTCCTGCCTCTAAAAATAAAGCAACGAAAGGAAATGAGCGAACTGGGAAAAGCGGGGACCTGAAATGACACGGGGGCGGACGCAACTTGCAAGCCGAGAAAAGGGTGCAGTGGGGTGCTGGGGCCTGGGTGGCACAGAGGGCATCAGTGTGTGGGGGGGAGTGAGGGGCGAGGAGAAGGCACCGATGAAAGGGACTGACAGGTTGTGGCACTGTTATAGATCTCTCACCTGACTATTGCTAATTGTGATCATTTTCGAGAGGCCGTACCAGCCAAATATAGCTTGATTTCCCCCCCGTGACTGTAAGTGCTCGTGAAATTGAGGGATTGACAGCAGCAGTTAGAGCCGGGCCTGGGGCGAGTGCAGGTTTGCCTCCCCCAGCATGACCAGCTGCACCTCAGTCCCAGCTCGCACGTCCACGCTATTCCAGGCCGGGGTCTGCCGATGCCCTTCAATCCCAACGGCCCCTGTTGATTCCAGTCCAGGGTCCTCCCGTAGCTCTGCCAGGCTCCTCAGTCCCAGCCCGCTGCCCCCTGCGATTCCAGGCCCGGCTCCCAACGTGGTCTTGCCAATGCACGTCAATCCTGCGCCGCTGTTGCCCCTCCCTCCTGTTCGAGTCCCTGGGTCTAGGGCTGAGAGAAGGATTCACTCTCCATGGCCTTCTGGTCCTTGACACGCTGCTACTGGCAGGACAGACGTACCTGCTGCGGGGAAAGGCTTCGTCTGTGACCCTGATTCTCCCCTGCCTCGCACCTGGCATCCCCACTGACACCGGGACAAGGCGGGTGTGAAACCTGCCCGTTCAGAGCTGGCAGCATGCTCCATCCCCTTTGCTCAGACAGTGACGAATGGGCCCAATAATTCATCCTCCGGGTCTCTGCAGCTGATCAGTGTGTCTGTCCCTGTTCCTCTTTTGACTGCCAGCTGACGGGCTGGACAAAGCCCTGCCTCGCTGCGGGGGGCTGGGGGGAGATGTACAGAGCAGGCTTTCGAGAGCCCCTCTGGGTTTCAAACAGCCTTTCATCTCTCCCGCATTGGCTGCCCCGCTGCACGGGCGTGTTCCCAGGAGCCGGCAGCCCAGCTGCGCAACCAGGCCGCCCTGTCCCATTCCTCCGGGGAGGCTCAGCTATGCTTGGTTTAAAGACGATGCTGTAACTTTGGCAGTAATTGCTCTTCAGCGGGAAAGGCGATGAATCAGGAACCCTGCGGCAGGGAAGGGGGGGGGCGAGGCACCGGGGGGGGGGGTTTGAAACGTACCAGGGGAGTCTGTAATTGGGACATCGCTCGGCTCGGCAGCACCCGGCAGGTTCCCGAATTGCTCTTTCCAGCCCATGTGAGTGAGGGCTGGCACACGGCCAGGGAGCTGGGCTGCACAAACCGAGGGATGGGGGTGCAGCGGGGTTAACCCATGCACTGCTGGGAGCTGAGGCTATGGTGCTGGACATAAGAAGCTGGTGGGGTTTGAAAAGCTAGGGAGGAGCGCCGGACAGAGTAGGGGCATGGGAAAGGTGGAAAGGGCTGAGGAGCAGAGGAGGCAGCGAAAGGCCTCTGGGGGGTCTTACAGATCAGCTAAGCGGGTATGGGGTGCAAAGTGGCCACCGGCAGCCTCCCCAGGCAAGCGGCCCGAGGTTAAACGCCCTCGGGTGCTGCTCTGTGCTCCGTGGAGCTTGGCTCATGGGACGAGTGACCTGGATCCAGCCTTGCAGAGTGAGCTGGGGAGCTCCACCAACACCTGCGTGTGACAGGCGCTCTCCAGCCCAGGTTGCCACAGCACTTATGGGCTTATTAAGTGAGGCAGCGTGGCCTAGTGGTTAGAGGACTAGGCCTCCAGAGACCTGGGCTCTATTCCCACCTCTGCCACTGGCCTGCGGCGTGACCTGGGGCAAGTCACTTCCCCTCAAGGCTCTGCAACAGCAGGGCCCCCTCCTGCTGGGAAAACCAGAATCCGGCAGGTCTTCAGACCCAGAGTTTGGGGCTCCGTATTCTCAAGAGCCCGTTGCCTAGGAGGGCACTAGCCCCCACCCCAAGGGGAAAGCAGCCCTCTAGAGGATCTAACTGTCCCCACCCCACAGGCTGGTCCCTGGCTGGCCGGCTCTTACTATTCTGGCACTCGTACAACGCCTGTCTGGTCGGTGCTCTTGGAGCTGCTCCACTAGCAGCTGCTCCGTCACGTCGAAGGCAAACTGGATTAAACAGCCAAGCTATCAGAAGGTGTGTACGAGGGGCTGGATGTCAACGTGCCTTGAAAATTTCCAAGCAATTTTCTACGCTAATTTGCGCTAGTCTAGGAGTAGCTGGAGGCGATGCCTAGGGGAAGGTTGCCCCACACTCTGCAGTTATCAGCTTCTCTTTCCAGTTGCCAAGATCTTTGATGAACTTTAATTGGTTGGATGGACGGTTTCCAGGGTTGCGCCTGGCCTCAGGTTAGAATTTTTCAGCCAGCTGGAGCCAAACATGACGTGCGTGCCAAAGGCTGCGTGAAAGACCCCTTCTTACACAGCGTCACATTTGCCATAGTTCAGCAAGGCCAGGTTTGAGGCTGTCTGTGCCACCTCGGTTCGGCCCCTTCGTGCGTGCGTCTGACGAGGTGGGTATTCACCCACGAAAGCTTATGCTCCAATACGTCTGTTAGTCTATAAGGTGCCACAGGACTCTTTGTCGCTTTTTACAGATCCAGACTAACACGGCTACCCCTCTGAGTCATGAATTATGTGAGCACGTCCTGTTTGTATTAGGGGATCTCTGCCTCATCTGTTCATTAAGATACAGGTGTGGGGGGAATCAGGGCAGGAGCAATGGTCTGCCGAGCCTTTCACATCCAGCTCACTGGGACAAATCTAGTCGTAATCAGGGGCAACAATTCATGGGCTAACCGGCGTACTCAGGAGGAGGGCTTGCTCTGCCGTGGGGACATGCAGCTTGGGAGAAGTCCAGGCGGCCACGCAGCTCTTCAGCTAATACAAAAAACCAGGGGAAACCTCTGTTTTTTTAGCCACTCAGAGCAAATGCAAGGAGGAGGTCTGGGGCTTACGAAGGAACGCCCCCTTCAGGATCTGGAATCCAGTGGTGCGTAGGGCTGTTGTATGGGAAGCTGTAAGTCATTGGTAGGGTAGAAACTTTCCTAGCTCATGATATTTATTAGCCGACGCAGGCTCGGGTAAGCCCCTTTTGAAAAAGTGCCGCTCGCCTCAGCCTTTACTGGCTTATTAAGTGAGGCAGCATTGCCTAGTGGCTAGAGCTCTGGGCTAGGATTCAGGAGACCTGGGCTCTAGTCCCACCACTGGCCTGCTGGGTAACATTGGGCAAGTCACGTTCTCAGGCTGTGCCTCAGTTTCCCCATCTGTACAATGGGGATAATGACTGTGACCTTCGTAAAGCGCTTTGAGAGCTGCGGATGAGGAGTATGATGTAAGAGCTATTTATTAGTAGCATTACAGTTGAGAGTCCAGTTGTCCACCACACGCTCTCTCTCCCCTACTAGAAGCCGTGGTTCTCTTGTTTCGGTCTCTGGTCCCAGCTCAGCGAGCCCCGCGGCACTTCCTCTCCTGTGTCTCTCTTTATAAATCACATACAGTTAAAAGCCCAAGTGCCAGGCAGCAGGGGAGTCCTCCACCCGTCTGCCCCGAGGGCCGAGTCTACAAATCAAATCAATCTCCTCTCTCCTCAGTGCTCCTCTCATGTCCCTAGCTTCCCCTCGCGCGCCGCCTAATCAGAACGTACAGTTCTGCAGAGGGACGTTCAAGCAACATTTGTGCTGAAAGGAGACTAACCAGGAATGTGCCCCAGACGCTGCTCTTGAGCATCAGCAACAAGAGAGGGCAAAGGATGGGAGACCACCAGCTCCCTGGTCCCCTCTGTCTGCTGTGGGATGAGTTACTCACCATGGTGTCATGGTCTATGTTGACCATGACTAATTTGTGCCACAGCGCCATCTGACGGCCCCACACTGCCGGGATCTAGCAGGAAGCAGGCTAGAGAGAGACCTGGAGACAGATTCTGAATCCAGCTCCATCTGTCACATTGTTGATGGAATTGTTTGATACAATTGAAGAATGAAATGAATATGCAGCCGGTTTAAAAGAAGGACTTCTCCACACAACACACAGTCAGCCTGTGGCACTCCAGCCAGGGGATGTTGCAAAGGCCAAAAGTATAAATGGGTTCCAAAAGAATTAGCTATGTTCACGGAGGCTAGGTCCATCCATGGCTATTAGTCACTATGGTCAGGCCACAACCCCATTCTCTGGGACCCCCTAAGCCTCTGACTGTCAGAAGCTGGGAATGGAGGCCAGGGCCTGGCTCACTTGATAATTACCCTGCTCTGTTCATGCCCTCTGAAGCATTTGTCATCCACCACTGTCAGAAGACAGGACAATGAGCCAGAGGTACCATCGGTCTGACCCAGTCTGGCCGTTCTTATGGTCTCACCCTGGTTTTGCGATGAACCGGCTTGTTTGTGTGACGATGATAACGATGAATAATTAAGATCACTTAGCTCTTCCATGGCGCTCTTCTCTGTGGGCCTCCGAGTGCAAACGAGTGGTACAGAGATTCCTCCTGTTTTTTTCATGGCCTATTGAAGACGATCATTATCTCACCACTTACGTCTCCCTGGGAAGGACAATTCCAGGCTAAGTTCACCAGGTGGAAGTGCATTAGAGGGAAGGAGAGCTCATTAGTGGCTTTAGGATGAATAATTAAGAGGCTGGTTCTATGAAGGAGCCTGGCTTCCATCACAGTCAAGTGCCACTGACTTCCCCCCCCTCCACGCCCACCCAGGGAGAACCAGCATAAAACCAGGCCTGAGTGACAGACACCAGGGCCAGGCCGGGCCTGTGGACACAAGGAGCCTGGGATCCCCGCTGGCTAGAAATGGGAAGTGGACAAAGAGAGGGGGAAAGGGATGAACGTGTTTGGTGCAGGGGGAGCTGGGACGCTGCCAGCAGCATGTGCTGGGTTAGAGGGGATCAGCTTGACCCTAGTGAATGGGAGTTTTGCTGTTGATGTTAATGGGGCCAGGCCTTTGTCCCCATTGCAGACAAAGTCTAAGCCAAAGATCCTCTGGGAAGTCTTTGGCTGGGCCTCTTGCTCTGCTTTCCCCCCGCCTTTCTCTGAAGACCCTGTGCCCTGTCTCCTCACATGGCACAGCAGACTGCTGGGCATAGCAACACCCCTTCCCCACAGCCCAGTCCCCGCAGCTGATACCCGTGGGCCAGGGCAAGCCTGCAGATGCTCCATCCGGCCTCCTGAGCTCTCTTCCTATTGGGGAGCCAGTTAGCATCCCTGTTTGGCTTCTCCTGTCCCCCTGCCCGCACAACCTCCCAGCTCCCTGGCTGGTCACCCCCCTCCATGCCAGCCCTCCAGGCTCTCCCAGGAGCCTGCACGGCAATGACTAGCAATGTGACAGCAATTAAACGTGTCCCCTTCCAGGGTGCTGGCACTTGCTTGGGGGATCCGAGCTGTCACTTTGGAGCAGCCACGTTACTTCTCCTCCTGGCGAGTTTCATGCACTCGGGCTGCCCTAGAACAAACCAGCTCCTGGAGCTGAAATGCTCAGCAGACGCAAAGGAAACGCGTTTCCACAGCGGTTTCTTCCACTCCCATTCATCGGCAGCTCGGCTGCTTGTTCCAGCTCCCCGGGACGCAGACTGCGCCCCAGGCACTGAAGAGACGGTGTCTCCACAGGAGGCGTTGGTGAGGAGGAGCTGAGGCTGTCAGTTGTTTCCCGGCTAGAATGGCAGGCGTTTCATTCACAAAGGGGCTCTGCCCACCCAGGCACAGGGGAGAGGTGACAAACGCTGGGGCAGGGCCCATCTTTCTATGCTACATATCTGTGGCGCACCTAGCGCAGTGGGGCCGGATCCCTGTTTGGGGCCTTTGTGGTCATACCAATAAATAATCACAATTAATACATGGAAGCAATGGGGCAGAGTCCCTTTTCATTTGGAAGCAGGTCCTATTTTTACGGGATCCTTCCTATGCTGTTGGGTTTGCCCCAGGGCTCTTCCCCACTCACTGCACTGCCTAACCCATCTGTCTAAGGGCTGCTGGCCTCACTTGCGGATGACATGAGGCAGATGTTAAGGGTGTACCTGGCTCAGTAGGTCTGCTTTTGGGTTACAGGAAAGTCAGTTGAAGTGAAGCTGAAGCCGGTGGCTTAAAGGGGATGTTGTCAACTCGGCTTAGGCTCAATAGAAAGGTTTCTCTAAGAAATGAAGATGTTTTTTGCAAACCTTTGTAGGAATCGAAACATCATGAGTTTAGAAGAGAAAAACCATGAAAACAGCTTAGTGGGCCATAAACAGTCAATACTGCCAATGCTGAGCATTTGACAACCACGAGTCAGTCCCTGAAAACCAGGAGACTGGCTTCGAAATCATGAGATTTTCAAAATAATAAACACTGGGTTCTTTTTACTTGCTCTTGGGCTGTTAGAGATCCTGAGTCCAGAGCTTTTCTCTCCAACTTGGAGTACAGAAACATTCCTGTTATTTTGTGATAAAAGCTGAGGTTCTTGTATGACTCCTGTAGCTACAGTCAAGTCCAGCCCCCTGCCTTTACTAGTAGGACTAAGTACTGTGCCTGACAGATTTTTACTCCAGATCCCTAAATGCCCCCCAGAGGGATTGAACTCACAACCCTGGGTTTAGCAGGCCAGTGCTCAGCTCAAAGCACTGAGCTATCCCTCTCCCAAACATTGTAATGTTTGGAAGGCAATTATGAGACTTGGCTCTTTGCAGCAGTGGAAACCCAGATGCAACAGTATTGGGCTAGTGTCTGAGATCCAGGAAGAGAAAGTGATTGTAACTGTAAGGGAAACTGACCAGCCCCAAACAGCATCACCAGGGAAAAGTAAATAACCCTATTAAAAAAAAAATCCCTTTCAGTGTTAATAATTTAAGGCGGTATTTGTAACCCAAGCCACAAAGATTCTCTTTCCAGATATAATTTCATTTTGACAATCTGCTTATAAAAATGCCTTTCAAAACTCCAGGCCTTTATTCTTTATTTGTCAAAGGTTCTGTGGATTTTGGGACCCCAGTTCCAGGCACCTTAAAGGGGTCTGATTTTAAGGAAGTGCTGAGCACCTACCCTCTGGAAATCAGATGCTTTGAAAGGGTATCCAGTCAGATTCTCCAAATCACTGCTTGCTTCTGAAAGTCTTAGCCAAAAAACTAAGCTTGCAAAGGCCTATCGTGGGGGCTTTGGACGCTGGTGGCACTTTGGTCTCTTCTGCTTTCTGCCTGTGGAACAGTTTAGTCTCTTGAGGACTGAAATGCTTTAGTCTAACTCAACTCTTTGGGCTTCATATAGGGGTATGTGGATGAAATAGAAATGCAAAGAGCTGGCTGAATGCTGCAAACGTGCATTTCAATTCGGGGGAGCTGTTTGGCTTGATCATGTGATTTGTGCTCCTTGGTTACTCACTCTGAATGAGGGTTTGCAGAAATGTTTGGGGAATGGCTGTTCTTTGCACTACTGCTCGGATTCCTGTGTGAGCAAGAATCCACTGTTCCATAGCTGATATGCAGTATTTGTTATTCCCCTGTAGAAATCCAGAATGGTGTATTGAATATGCTCCAACTGGCCCTAGGAACGCATGAAAAGACTGAAGACAGGCATGTGAGCTATTGACACTAATTATGGCACAAAGAGCACGTGCAAAAGGTAACACATGCAAGGATGTGACATAAGGTGTCATCTAGTTCAGTAATTACCAATAAAATACAAGAGGAGCATAGACAGCAAAGAGCTCACCTGGCACATAGGAGAGATTCTGTATTGCAGCATGTGATCAGACTGACTTTGCGATCACCAAATACGTTGGAAAGAGTCTCCCTGACTGTGTTTTGAAAATTATTTCAGCCAAAGCTGATGGAGAATTGCTAAGCGCTGGCACATTTCCACCTGTGCTGGTAGCATCATGTAAATACCTGCTGCCAAACACACAAGGTTCAGGATGCCATCCAGGCCAGTGAGGGCTTGTGTCAGCACTTGCCCTGCAACAAGACTTAAATTCTCATCGAATGTTTCCTGGAGCCCAACGGGCACACTGGAGCTCAGGGCTTCTGCCCTGCAGAGGGTGCCTGGGCTCAGGGCTTCTGCCCCGCAGGTTTGAAAATATTTACTGGAGCTGTGCTCCGGACAGCTCTGGCTGAATTTAAGCTCTGCCCTGCAAGCCAGGGTGTCTTACAATGCTTTGCTGTTGTAGCTCCCAGCCTGGGATGCTGACAACCATCCTACAGTCAGGAATATCATGCCCTGAGTGTCTGTGTGCTATGCAGCCAGCCTTGGGTCAGCAGCTCTCAACTCAGCAGCCTGCCCCATAGCCCCACTCTGGCCTCCACCAGCCTTGGTTACAACTAGCAAGGTGACCCCAACATACTCCCAGGCCTGAATTTCCCCCAAACCACGTGCCCAGCCCTCTCCCGGACAGTTCAGAGAACTAATAAGGGTTGTCCCTCTAAAGACACAAAAGCACATCACAGCTTATTAACTTGACTGGAGTAAATAGGCACTTCCCTGCAAACACAGCACTGAGCTGCTTTATAGGAAAAAATAAATCAAATGTATTAGCAGTAGGCCACCCGGTAAGTGATGCCAAGTCAACGAAATAAAAGTAGAGATGGCTACAAGCAAATAGAAGTGAAAACACGCATCTAAATGTCTAAAACTGAATCTAGCAAGGTACAGGCTTTGTTCAAGATGGTTTCTCTGACCAATGTTCTCCTTCCCAGCCATGGTGACTTTCCCTCAGTCAGGATCTTCCATAGAAATACAAGGTGCTGGCTTCCCTTGTCTTCCTAAGGGGAAAGATCTTTGCCTAAGCAGGTTTCTCACCTATAAACAGTTTCCAGAGACATCAACCCACCACCTTGGCGGAAGGCCTCATCTTCCTCAGCTTGCAAGAGCTCTGTTCCCTTGTGTTTGTCTAGTGATGGATGCCAAAGATGGCTTCTGTCCCTGCTTATATCTTCCGAAGTTCAACGACTTTGTTTCAAGAGGCGGGATGACCTCATGCTGTTCTTTCCTTCCTGTGGGCTTCCCATCCCCTTGCTGATTTCTAGGCACTAGCTAGATGGAGAGACTGACAGTTACCTGCCCTTCCCCTCAGCAGAGATCTCCCTGCCTGGGTGAGAATTCATGCTCTCCCTGATCCTGTGCTCCCCCTGCTCATTTTAATCTCCTCTCCCCCTGCAAGGATGCTGTCTCGCAAACCCCTTTGCAGCCGGAGTCGAAGTTCCTGCTGGCTCTGAATCCCGGGTCTGACAGCAGAGTGCTGGCTGAGCTGCATCACGAAGCCTGTGGCTCCTGAATGCCCTGCGCAGAGTGGAGATAGCTGCTACGGTAAATGAGGGAGGTGCTGAGCTGGTCCCTGGGCAGGGTGAAGTGTGCTGAGAGGGGCTTATGCTGGGGAGAACACGTGGTGCTGGCAGGCCGGTGGGAGCTGGCATTTAATAGTAGACGAATCAATCGTCCGAGCTAAATAAAGGCCTTGCCACATGTTTGGTGAAATCGACATTTCCAGCATGAATAATGAGTGGGCTGGTGGCACAGTATGTACCCAGGCTAGTCCTCCCAAGTCGTGAGAATGGTATTACTCCAACAAATCCCTGGCCAGCGAAGGACTCCGCAGCTGTCATCAGTTTGCACAGCACAGCCACAACTTTGCAGCCATGAAACACAACCCCTCCTGCCCCAAAGATACAGCCCCCTCTGCCGCCCGAATCAAAGGGGAATCTCCATTCGCTCTTGGCAGGAGACGCCTATGATGCCTGGCTGCCCAGTTCGGATGCCCTGGTGTTGAGGGCGGTGCTGTATATGCACGTGTGCACGCACGAGCTAGTGCACTGTTACACTTGCCAGTCAGCAACTTGCAAGGCGGGTCGCAAAGCACTTTACAGACATGAAGGAGCTTAGCCCCTCTGCGTTCCCGTGACAGAGGTAGATTGTCCTCCATTTACAAACTGGAGCCCAGGGAGATGCTGAGCAAGGGACAAGAACCCAGGAGTCCTGACTCTCAGCCTTCCTGCTCTAACCACTTGAGGACACTGCCACATCGTGCCATACCAGTGCGTGTGTCGATCCTGCTTGTGGGCAGAGAGAATGGCATGTGCATATTCCCCTAGCGTGGCGACATAGTGTGATGGCACCGAGCCGGACTCTGGTCCCCAGGTTGCTGAAAAAGGGGGAACCTCTCATCACTCACACATCTTTTGAGAGCAGCAGGGATGAGGGAAGGGAGATGCAGAGGGGGCACCTGGGAGACCTGCCTTGGAAGATTTGCCTGAGGGGCTCTGGTTTTGTGGCTTGCCTCCCTGCCAGCACATTGGAGGGCGGCGTAGCCTCTTGGCCACACACCTGGGCCATTCTGCCATCAGAACCAGGGCACGTGTTGTATAAACATCAGCCAATTGCCTTCAGCTCCTCCTCCAGGCCATGTCGGAGGAGAGAGGGACCTGGATCTCCCTTCAGAGTCCAGCCCCCAAACCCGACCAACCCAGATCTAGCTGTGAATGCAGCTGGAGCTCCATGCCAGGCCTCCCACCCATCCTACAAAACAGAGGCAGAGTTGGGTCTAGTGAGAGGGACGCAGGTACCAGACTGCACTTCCCATCCCAGTGGAGTGAGCCTCCCTGCATAACCGAATAGCTGAAATCAGTTGTCCGCTCGGTCTCACTGCTGGGGCTGTGTGTCACCCCCATGGCTGCTTCCCATGGCACGTAGACAGCCGCCAGCCCTTGCAGTGGAGGGGTGGCCCCTTTGTCAGACTTGGCCTGGAAGGGACCAGCGTGGGATGAATGAATCCCCTGGTAGCAGGCAAGGCCAAGCCTTCTCCATCGCTCAGAAAGGAATCAATAGAAATAAGGTTTTGATGTATTTTTAACGAGGCTCGAACATGTGCTCGCGTCACAGTAAGTGAATCTGGCTGGAGGGCCGGGGAAGCTAAATGAAGATTGAAAGGTTGGTCCTGTGGACACCGAACGGTCTCCTTGACCCAAATGGAATCTTAATACATCATTTCCTTGTTTCTCTCAGAATTGGGTCTAACTGCCTCCGAGACGGTACCTGGAGAAAGCAGACATTCCAACAACACAGATGGGAACCCAGCCTATCAGTGTTACTGTCTCAGGATCCAGCTAAAACAAAGACTGTATAAAAGGATACAGGCAGTGATACTTGCAAGAGTAAGCATTACTGATGCTACTGATTCTCATGCTTCAGGGCATAAACTGCCAGGGTCAGGAAGGAAATTTTCCCGGCTCTGGGATAACATCGCACAGTTTGACTCACTGCGTCCAGTCCTACAAAGTACTGAAAACCCTCCTCTCCTACTGATTTCAAAAGGCCCTAACCTTTCCATTGTAGCATTCAGGAATGCCCACCACCCTAGAGAGGACGCTGGACTTGACAGACCATGGGTGTGGCAATCTCCTATGTCCGTGTCCCTAACTGTGGGTTGGGTGGGTAGCAGGCAGCCTGCTCAATGCCAGAAGCAGCAGGAAATCCAGCAGATGAAGTGAAATCTCCTCAAAGCTTTATTAAAGGCAATAATTACCTTGCCACTTCTAGGGAAACTGAGGCTGTCAACACACTTGACAAAGGTGGGGGAGTGTTATTACAGAGGGGAAACTGAGGCACAGAGCAGGGCAGTGACTTGCCCAAGGTCACATAGTGAGTCAGTAGCAGAGTGGGGAAATGAACCCAAGTCTCCTAGCTGCAGCTCCCATTCTAGTGGCCAATATTGTTTTGCTCTCTGACTCTCCCAGGAGCGTAACTCGAGCACTTGTCTGTGCACCTACTTGTCTCCCTGCTGCCCCCAGCCTATGGGATTCCCATAACATCTCAGGCCAGATACACCATTGCCCATGATGATCTAGCCTAGCAGGTGCAGTCAGATAGAGGGTGCTAATAAAAGGCCCCTAAAAACCCTGCCCAATCCCATAAGAAATATGGAAATAAAAATTGCCTGCAGTGGATTTGTCTATGGCACCTGATCTCTTCTCCCGGGTCGCTCTTAACCCCCCGATGCACCTCAGCAGGGATCCAGCTGCTGTGTCTATTCAAGGCATGATGGCTTCATAGTCCTCGTGCTGCTGTCATGAGCTGAGCCTTGACTGTGGCCGCAAGAGGCCCTTTGCCATCCCTCCACCGGCAGCCATCTTTAATTAAAGCTCTCCCCCGTTATTCCTCCTCGTTAATTAAAACCGTCGATGTGGGCCAATGGAAGGGAGCGCAGCACTGAGAAGCAGAGGTTGCCGCTTTGCGTTGTGCCTGTGCGTATGCCAAGCTGCCAACCTGACTGAAGACCGTGCCAGGTGGTGGGGAGGGAACGGGCAAGGAGACGCCGCTGTACCATGTGCAATCCAGCCGCTGAGCCGCTTTGTTCAAGCCGCACTGTCATCGGTCACAGTACGACCCTCATGGCTTTGCCTTAGTTTCCCCTCTTTGCCTCAGTTTCCCCTCTGTAATAATACTCCCCCACTTTTGTCAAGTGCATTGAGAGCCTCAGTTTCCCTGGAAGCGGAAAGGGGTAATTATTGCCACTAGAAAAGCTTTGAGGAGATTTAATTTCCTGCTTCTTCTTGCATTGAGCAGGCTGCCCACCACCCACCCAGCCCACAGTTAGGACACAGACATAGGAGGTTGTGGGTCTCACCACCAAGCCAGGCTCCCTGCTTTGGGAGGAAGCAGGGCAGAGGCTATCTGAGACTGCAGTGTATCCTGGGACTTTGTTTAATTACCCTTAATGCTTCTAGAGCCGTGGCTCAGGGTAGGATTCCTCACTTTAGCCTAGTTAATTTTACTGATGGCTTGGTTAAAAACCCACTTGTCCCAATCAATATCCAAGTCAGCTGCAAAAAGCCCCCCTCCAGCCCAGAAATAACACGCCACCCACTCAGGTTCTCACACATGGTGCCACGAACCTGTTTTTGTGTGTGTGTTTTGTTTTCTATATGCTGTCCCTTTAAATTCCAGAAGGGCTGTTCTTGTGTGCAGAGATGGCTGCCATGTTGTTCTCAGAGCGGCTGCAGACTGCTGGAGGGGTGCACACACTGAGCTCTCTCCCATAGAGACTCCATGGTAGCTCTCTCTCTGTGCAAGCCACTAGCCTCTGAATGAAGACGGCCCATGCACCTGGGATGAACAAATTTAGGCCGTGTTGGATCAATGGGGGTAGTGAATTCCAAAGATTGCAGTGATTTGACAGCCCTGCATGTGGAAATGTATTTATCCAGGCAGCAGGAGTGCAAGCACCCTCCTCCCCGCACTCCCTTCCAGACTCTGCCACCTGCCTCCTTTACACTCAGAGACCACCTCTAAGGAGACGGGGTAGTTCTCTCTGGCCCTGATTCAGCCAGGCACTTACGTCCATGCTTAAATGTAGCCATGTGAGTAATCCCACTGAAATCAATCCCAGATGGTTGCTGTAATTTATCGGAATATAACAGCTCTCTAAGGAAGCTAGTCAATGGAACGATGCACGTGCTCAAAATTAGGCATGTGTTTTGCTGGATTGGAGCCTCAGTCTGTGGGACTCTCTGTTGTAGGGTGACCAGACAGCAAATGTGAGAAATCGGAACAAGGGGTAGGGGGTAATAGGAACCTATATAAGAAAAAGACCCAAAAATCGGGACTGTCCCTATAAAATTGGGACATCTGGTCACCCTACTCTGTTGTGACAGCAATGGATGCTGCTCTGGCTGGCATCTAGAAACAGAACCAGGACAACTCACTCACTTCACACATGCCACTGACCGGCTGGTAGATGGTAACAAGTTACAGCAACTATTGACCTGGGTCAGATGCCGACTTGCGGTGCGAAAGGCTCAGTAGCTTATTCCAAGCCTCTGCGCCAGCCAGCCCTGCATCTGCTACTTTTAAACCTAAGATCTCCCTTATGGATTGGCTTGGAGGTCATTATCAATGACACACTTAGCACATGGTAGGGAGAGAAAGAAGATGAAAAACTTTCTCATGCAGGTCGTCAGCCAGGTGTTACCGGAGACAGTGAGGAAATCATGGGTTTCCCGATCTCAGGGCAAACAGGGGTTAGTCGCTGGCAGAGGTTACTGGTGCTTTTAGGACTTAATTGTCAACGCTGCTCTGGACAAGATCCACCAGCTGACAAGTGGGTATTCATTGTTTTGGATGGGTGAACCAGTCTGGGTGATGTCAAAGCAGATCCTAGACTTGCCCTGGCACAGGCAGTGTTTTTGGAGGTTGGAAGAAGTTCAATTCTCTTGCCTTGACCTTGAAAGCGGCAAGTCCCATTGGGCATTGTTGAAAAGTGATGGGTTAAGAATCTATGACAGAGAGGCTGAGATTTTCAAAGGTGCGCGTGGCACATATGCCCACACACAATGGCATCTGCCTAACTTTTGCATGCAAATGCCAGAGGGGTGTGCACACAGTTCCCAGGAGGCCTTAACAGGCCATTGTGTGTGCAATTATGTGTATGCACGACTTGGAAAATCTGGCCCCGAAGGCAGAGAAAGGTTAAAAGGGCAATTTGATCCAATAGACCAGGTCACCTCTGTGTGGATATGGGGCTCCACAAGTCGGTACAGCCCCGGGAGCATACGCAAGCTTTAATTAGTGACTCCAGGGACAACTGTTTCTATGCATTCACAGTCAGCACTTTTAGCTGGGTGCTACTGTTTGGTGGACAAATGTTAGTGTGGATCGTTATGAAAAGTGGATGCAATTTAGTGATTCTTGCCCAGCAAGGTAGATCTCAGCAGAAAGCTTCTACCTGGCAGGTGGAAATAGGAGTTCAGCTTTCAGTCCCAGAGCCCAAACACCTGGAGGCAGAATGCAGAGGAGAGTGTTGTGCTCTTCATCCATCGTCAGTGGGCATTTTCCTGGCACTCAGCAGCCAGCTGCCTTATCTTTTCTTCTAGAAATAGACCAAATAGGTGACTTTCTCAGCTCTCTGGCTGGCTGGGACATGTGTTTCTGGAGTGATCCATCATCAGAGCAACAGGGAAATGTCAGTAACAATTAGACAGAACCAGTGGCATTAACTTTTATCGGAGACAATATGTCTTTTTTAATGAACCTCCATGAAAAAGTGTTGACAGGAAAAGTATTCTTTCACCTCCAATTTACTGGCGTGTGCATTTCTCTTCCAAGGAAACAATGTATGCGCATATTCATATAACTATTGCATGTGCTGCTAGGTAACACTTTGTATTTCTAAAGCTGTGTGCAAACTTTAATTAATCCTGGCAGCCTCCCTGTGAGAGATCTATCACCGAACTAGCCAGATCACCGAAACAATCCCCAAACCTTGCCCTGACGTTAGGTTAAAAGGACGTGTCCCTCTCCACCTCTGCACAGAGATGTGCTCAGCACACTCAATCTGAGTCCTGGCTGTCACCGTCATGGAAAGACTCCCTTCGACTTCAGTGGGCGTTGGAGCAGGCCTTGGGTGAGCTCATTCAGACTCGGCTCTTCTCCTGAGCCACTTTGGCTCCACCAGCCCTTCATCAAGGGGCCAGCTCAGTTGCCCTTGAGGCACTGTGGGAATATTTCCATTGACTTAGATGAGACATATATCGGGGCCTAAATCAAGCCAGCAGCCGAAGGGATGATCTGCTGAGCAAACAAGCCTAGAAGCCATGGAGAGAATGCTTGAAAGCACCTTATGAAAGTCAAAGGATTTAGGCTCCTAAGTCACTGAGGCACTTTTGAAAATGTTGCTCCATATGTACACACTGTATCATTGTTTCTTTTTGTATCAGTGGGATGACTCCCGTCTCCCACCACTAGACTGGGGAAAGACACCCTCTCAAATCTAGCTTGAGCTGGTGTATTTTAGCTCTTTCCATTGATGAAACAAAACCAACAGAACAACTTGAAGTGTTCTTTCGCTTGTTCATTAAGAGCGAAGACGGGGTCTTCTCTGTTCTGTGTCTGCTACAAACACGGCATACATTATTTAGGCTAAAGCAGCTCAGCAGACAAAAAATAATCATTGCTTTTTTTCTGTGCAAAGATTGTTTTTTAAATAATAACAGGAAATTCTCGCTTCAAACTCGTAGCATTCCACGCAGTAAAAGGATCTCTGGCCAACATTCTTGTTTTGATCAGCGAATAGGTCACCTTACCTCATTTCGTTTTGGATTCATTGATACAATGCAAAGCGAGCAGGCGGTTTCCAATGCCGGGGAATGCTATTTTAAAATAAATCTAGTGCATGTGAAAATAAATATGCAAAGCATTTTGTAAGTCTGTACACAAGGCGGGAAAGAGGAGACCAGATGTACTAAAATATTTAACAAACATTTTTTTGATTTCTCAAAATGCATATTTTATGTAAAAAATGGCAATGAAATTTTAATTTGATCCAATATTTATTCGGTCAGATCGTCCTAAGGCCTTTGCCCACAATGAACAGGTATGTGAGACATTTAGAAAATGCTCCATACCGCCACATTGTTGTCACGTATAAATGCAAAGCTCATTAAACATGTCTGGGATTTTTTTTTTGTTTTGTTTTCAAGTTAGCTACTGAAAGTGAAAGATGAAATATCAATCGAGAATTCCCTTTGATCTCGGGCCATGTTTTTAATCCATTGCTCAGATGACACTGCTGCTTCGCCGAAATTTCATTTGATTTAAAAGATGAGAGAGAATTGAAGGAGGCTGAGCTCACATTGCTTTAGCTGCTGTTTGTGAATTGCCAGGGCAGGGAGCCCTGGCCTAGAGGAAGTGGAGTTCATTCCATG
Source organism: Mauremys reevesii (assembly GCF_016161935.1). Taxonomy (NCBI): domain Eukaryota; kingdom Metazoa; phylum Chordata; order Testudines; family Geoemydidae; genus Mauremys; species Mauremys reevesii. The sequence continues at coordinate 77,158,314 of NC_052632.1, read as the reverse complement.
GCTCTGGGCTTGTCACACTGGTGCAACACATTATATTGGGGTCTTGATGTTATTCGATTTTTACACTGTTGGGTGAATTTCGTGCCGTTGAAAATGAGGAACGAACAGCAAAGGCTAGAACTGCGGCGTAATCCAGCAACATCAATGGCAAAACTGAACCGTGGTGCAGGCGCGTTAGTGCTGCCAATCAGCTTCACTCCTGACCTGCAGCTCCCTTGCTCTTGGCAACACCAGCTTGTGTGCGCTCCACGCTAAGAGAGTCACCATCATACCCCAGAACATCCAGCTGCACCTGCAGGGAGCTAGCCTAGATCCCCTCGGCAGCTCTCAGAGCCTGCTGGCTCCCAGCAACCACCCCAGGGGCTCTAGATTCCATCAGACGACTCTGCCACGGCACCTCGTTAACCTGCAGCACCCCCCAGCTACTCCAGTATGGAGCCTGGCCTGCGCAGAGACCGCAGTCTGGGCTGAGCTGGGTGCTGAGTTTTGTGAGGGAGACTCGGGCCTACGAAGCAGATGACGGAGGTGACCAAACTTGTCGTACCTGTGCCCAGATCCACACCAGCTGTGATCTTTGGCCTGCAGAGGCGAAAAGCCAGTGTAACACTGCACCACGACAGCAGGGGCCCGGACAGACGTTGGCCTGGCCCCTAAAGGGAGCGCGTTCACCTCTAATGCGCAGTGTCTGGGAGGGTAAGAGGCGGTGACCTGTGACTTTCCCATCCCTTTCCCGTGGAAAGCGTGTCTATCGCCTTTGCTGTGGGTTCTTCTCCCCAGAGCCTCTTGTCCCTTTGGGTCAGGCACTAACAGCTTTTCAAGTTGCTGCTGAAGCACCAACCCGATGCCGCGGAGCTGGAGCACTGTGTAGCGCGATCTGTCTACTTACCAAATGTGTGCATGTCCGGCTGACTCAGAACAGCGGTGAGCGCAGACTGCGCACGAGCAATTTCCCCTTGCAGAAACTGCAGCCAATGCACATCTGCCCTGTATCTGCTGTCCCTGTCGCTCTTGGACTCTCCTGCTTAACACACTGTTCACTTCCCCTTCCTCGGAGGCGGTTACTGCTGGAAACTACCTAGAGCAAAATTTCCCACCTGGTCTTGAAGATGGCTTGCTCATTGCCTCTCCTCTCGTGTGGCTGCGCTGTACTGCAAAGGAACTTCAGAAAAGGTGCCGCTGCCCATGCGGACATGGGAGAGAATTTTAACCCCTCAACGACGGGCTGGGTTACTGCGTATTCACTGGTTCAGTGCAGTTCCACCCTGAGTGCTTAGCCATTGACATTAGCGCCTCTTGATGTAACAGTACAAACGCGCTTAGAGCCTGATCTAAAGCCATTAGCATCATCGGCATCTTTCCATCAACTAACCATGGACTTCACGTAAGGAGCTTAGGTCAGGTCTCCGTTAGGAAAAAAGGTGTATTTTTAACATGTTAAAATCCTAGTGGAGACAAAGACGTGTGTAGTTATTAACACATGGCGGCTGGTCAGGATAAACCTTATGGTTTACACACATTGGGTTAACCCACGTTAAAAAAAAACAACTTTGTTCTAGTGGAGACAAGGCCTGAGTGACCCCAAGCCAGTTTAGAACCCATCGTTCAGGCCTGGGCTACACACGGATTTTATACTGGTATCATTATGCTGGTTAGGGATGTGATTTTTTTACCATTATAGTTCAACCAATGCAACCCTAATGCAGACTTATACCAGTAAAACATATTCCCCTTCCCATACTGGAATAAGTTATACCAATGTAAACACCATTATATCCATATAACTGTGTTCATGTCTAGTCTAAACCAGTCTAGTTAAAGCGGTACAACTTTGGTGTGTAGACAAGGCTCTGAACAGAAGTTGCCTCACCAAATATTTTGAGAAAGCCAAGGGGTAAAGAGAGAAGACTGGAAAGCTGAAGCTGCAGATCAATCTTTAACACCGACAGGTTCTGCCGACAGGTTCTGCCAATAAAGCTCTGATCGTTTATTTAAAATGAATTACCAGGATTCACAGACAACATGCTGGAGGGGAAAAAAAGAAGAAGAAAAAACAGGAATAGAATTTTCCTAAGCATGAAAATGCATCTCTCACCTGCAGAGAAATCAAGTGCTGAGTAATGCATCAATCCCCCTTAACTATATAATTTTTAAACCATTGTGGGACTTGCAGAGGTTGTCACATGTGTTCCGTGCTCTTCAGGAAAAGCATCTCAGGAGGTTTGAACGCTCTTTCTCTTTATTTTTTCAGATCAATCGGTGAGACAGGAATACTGGGCCGAGACTTGGAGGAAGGGGAAATATTTGCCATGGATAATTCAATGCATAATTGATCACCAGGCAAGCTAAACTGAAAGTCAGCTAAGGGGGAAATATAAAGCTTGCTGGCTTTCTGAAAACTCAATGGTACCGTTTGTATGGAATTCAAAAGCATGTCCTTACTGCTGCATGTAGGTGGGCTGACTAACCTGAGGCAGGTCAGTACTGAGATGCAACAGCAGAGTTGGCTAGCCTGGGGTGGGGGGCTGCTGGAGATCAGGAGTGAGGTTAATGAATGGACTTGCGTGTGGGTCCAAGGCTGGACTAGCAGGGCGTGTTGCCGGTCAGGTGCATTGGCAGCGCTGTGGTAGCCGGGGCTGCTGCAGGTGGGTGGGTTTTCCCTAGGTGAAATCAGCTGAGCTTGGGAGCAGCAGATGGTGCGAGTTGTGTAACGGAGCTGTGATCTGGCCAAAAATCTGGAGCCAGCCTGTAACTTGTTTGGTGTCTGAAAGTCTCAGCAACCCAAGGGGTTTGCATGCCAGACACATGCTCTGTCGTCCCCGGTGAGGGGCGCGACTTGAGATTTTCTGATGCAGTGGGGTCCATCTTCTTGAAATCTGACCGTTAAGCGCAATCTCCCCACTCCAGATTCTGCCTGGCAACAGCCCGGCTCCTTGAATGACCACAGGGCATATTAGCTCTTCACAAGCTTTCCATTGCCAGGAGACACCGGCAGCTTGTCAGCGAGGTCCATTCAAGCCCCGCTTTGAAAGGGAGGCCCAGCCAGTCCCACTGCTGCTTCCCAAGCTCCAAGCCATGAAAGCAGTTTCCATGACGTTCCCTGCAGCCCGTCTTTGTCTCCTCCCCAGTAGGGAGCGCATTAATGCTCCACTGAAAGGAGGTCTCTGCACACTAACCCAGCTCCATAGGCATAATTACCAAGGGCTCAGGGGGCTTTCAGAGCCCAGTGACACACAAGGTGTGAAACTCGTATTGCACCCACAATTCCCCCCCTGCAATGTAGTCACTGGTTCATTCCAGGACTGGCCAGTCCAGGCCAGGGACTTAAGGACACTCTGTGCAATACACTAGAGCAGGTCAGAGCCTTTCTGATGCAAAGTCACTGAAATCTGCTGCTTCGTCAAACCCCAAAGAGTTACTGGGAATGGAGCAGTTTCAACAAAGTTGTCATTAGGGGTGGGGGGAGACCCAATCCAGGTTACACCAGAAGGATTTAAGCTTCGTTCCATTGTGGAGCGAAAAACAAATTTCCAAACCTCCAAAGTTGCCCCCAAAGGGAATTGACGTCCTCGGCTCAGCTCCACTGGCAGGCGGCTGGTCCCCCTGGGAGCTAGAGATGCAGAGAGCCACAGGGTCACTCTGTGCCCCGCAGCCTCGCTGACAACACCCTGTATATTCCTAGCAGCAGACACTTGTCCCTTCGCTCCCACAAGGGACACCCTCACTCCCTGGGGCCTACATGGAAGTGCCTGCTACTATCAGAAACCTGCTCCCCATGTAGGTACTTATCGCTCATGATCCAGTCACCTCGGCAGCTCCTCTTTGTTAGGCTGGCTGCACAGCGCTTCTTGTAAGGCCGGTTTTCCAGACCCCTACTCATTCTGGTAGCTCTTTTTTCCACCCTTTCCAATTTGTCAACAGACCTGGATGCAGTGGGCTCAGTGTTCTGTACAGTGATAATCCCACCTCCTTTCTTCTATTCAATACTCCTCTGCTTGGCCCATCCAAGGATCACATCTGCTATCAGTCACTGCGCCAAGTGGTTCTCCATCATGCCCGCCCAGTCCTTTGCTGAGTCACTGCTTTCCAAAATACAGCCCTCCCTTCCTCTGCATATGACCTTGCATTTCGCTGTATCAAAACATATGTTGTTCAAGTGACCTCAGCTCCCCATGTGATCCAGATAGCTCTGTAGAAGAGATCTGGCCTTAGCATTATTTACCGCACCCCCCAAAAGTTCAGTGCCACCTGCGTAGGGCAGTTTCATTCTGCCAGCCCTTGCAGCTTCAGCTGGACATGGCATTCTTCCCTGGATGTAGAATCACCTGGTGCCATTAAGCAACTGGTACATCCCACCCCAGAGGTGGCTGCCCTTTGTCAGGGGGTGAATTCATAACAGTCCAATGGTTTCATGTAAACAGAGATTACCCTGCACTAAAACAGCGGACTCAAACATTGGGAACGTTTGGATCTGGGCCATGAGCCTGTGTCTCGTATTAACACTCTCCAGAGTTTGTCATCACCATATTGTAGATGAACTCTGAGAACTTTCAGCTTAAGCGCTTGAGGCTTATGTTAAATACATAACAATAAAATCCTGAGACACCTCAGGCCACATGCTCAGTTGGTGTAGATCAGCATAACTCCATTGACATTAATGGAGCTACTCCAGTGTTGCCCAGGTGAGGATCTCGTCCCTTGTATTATTGCGGCAGAGGCATGTGTATGAGACCACAACACCCGCCAGGCCTGGAGCATTGCTCAGCTAGCAATCCCTGAGCACATGGTACATACCCGCATCGCTGTAATGTGCATCCTCTAGCTGGTGAGGTGAGCAGTTAATTAAGTGACTATGTGATTAACATCAACTCTATTGAAAATTAAACACCCATTAAAGGCAGGAACCTGCCTTAGGAGAGCAGCGCTCCTCTCACTACGGGTGCCTTTCCGCGGCAGAGCCTAATTATGCATTTATTGCTTATGTAATTTTGATGTAATGATCTGTCAAGGCGATTGAATCGGTGCTTGCGAGCAGCCCCACAGACCTCGGCGAGAGTCATACAATAGCGGCTTTAATTAAGACATCAGAGACCCTGAGCGGTGGGTGGGATGCGTTGGAAATGGAGCCCTGTGTGTGCGGTTTGTCATGTGTGAACAAATTCCTCCCAGCTGTCCATAGCTTCTGCCATGCACTGTCAGTCCCCGCGGGCCCGAGCGGCTGCTCAGTTCCAGAGATGTCACGATGTTCCTCCTGTTCTCCGTCACCCCCGGGACTTTTTGTGCTAAGCTCTGCAGACTGGTGAGTTGGCTCCCTGGTTGTTTGATGCCTCTCTCCCCTCGCCGGATGTTTGGCCATAAACCCTTGGCTGGGACTGGCGCGTTAGACAAACACAGGCATTGTCATCTGAGAAGTGGGCTTTGGCAGGGGAGGGGTGGAGGTGGGCGCGCTGGGAGGGGCAGGACGGAAGACGTCCAGAGATGCTCAATGCTCTGATTATCTCAGCGTGGTTGTGACAGGGTTTGTTACTTAGCGCTGGAGAGAAAAATCCCCTTTGACAGCCAAAAAGACTGAGATGATCTAGCAGCGTTGCCAGCTCCCCCAGGCCAAAAGAGGTTAGCGGAAGAGGTTAGGCCAGTCTCCAGGGCTCTTGCAGTCCTTATACCTCTGCAGAGGATTGCTGAGGAGGAGGTCAGCTATTGCCAATAGCTAGGGTGGGTTCTGTAAGGGACTGGGCAAATCAGGACACCTGGCCATGGCTCCTGGGTAGGGCCACCCGGAGGGGGAGGGGCAAGTGGGGCAATTTGCCCCAGGCCCCGCAGGGGCCCGCACGAGAGTTTTTTGGGGGCCCTGGAGTGAGGTCCTTCACTTGCTCCGAGGGCCCCAGAAAACTCTCGCGGGGCCCGGGCCCCCGGAGCTTCTTCCTCTTCCGGTCTTTGCCAGCAGGGGGTTCTTCTACTCTGAGGTGGAAGGACCCCCTGCCGCCGAATTACCGCCGAAGCGGGACCCGCCGCCGAATTACCGCCGAAGCGGGACCCGCCGCCGAAGTGCAGCCGGGTCTTCGGCGGTAATTCGGCGGTGGCGGGGGTCCTTCCGCTCCGGGACCCGCCGCCGAAGTGCCCCAAAGACCCGGCTGCACTTCGGTGGTGGGTCCTGCTTCGGCGGTAATTCGGCGGCGGGGAGCCCCCGCCACGGGTCTTCGGGGCACTTCGGCAGCGGGTCCCGGAGTGGAAGGACCCCCTGCCGCTGAATTACTGCTGAAGTGGGGGCCCCCTGCCGCCGAAGACCCCAGGCCCCCAGAATCCTCTGGGCAGCCCTGCTCCTCAGTAGGCAGCTGCCTCATAGTCAGAGCCTCACCTGACCTCCATCACCAGGTCCCTCCTCTATTAGGGTGACCAGATGTCCTGATTTTATAGGGACAGTCCCAATATTTGGGGCTTTGTCTTATATAGGCACCTATTACCCCCTCCACCCCCTGTCCTAATTTTTCACACTTGCTGTCTGGTTACCTTACGCCTCTACCCTTGGATGCTGAGAGCAGGATTGTCAGACAACTGCCTGCTTCCAAGAACAGCCAGGAGAGGCACCCTGCAGCTGTGTACTCCCCTATCCTGCTTGGGTGCTGCTGGCAAGCTGTGAATCACAGAGCAACCGAGTGCCCTAGGTTTGTTACGTAGGGGTCGCCCAGCCTTGGGCAGGCCGGTTCTAGAGGAAAACTCCCCTTCTGCCTCCTTCCCACGCTTTGAGGGTTTGGGGTTCCAGGGGCAGGTGAAATGGGGAGGTCACCAACTTTGGACTGCTGGCTCCCTTCATCAGAAAGACTTTTAAGCAGTCGGTGGTTGCAGCTGTGACCCCAGTTCTCTGTGTGCTATGACTGAGTGTGTGAATGACAAACGGATCTAATGCTAGCAGTACGGGGCCTAGGACACACAGTGGAGTGCTGCTTCCATCCAGCAGAGGGCTCAGACGCACATTAGCCAGTTCACGATACTATCTCTATCGACCCTTTGGCCGGGCTCTCAGACTACTTAAACAGCACAGATTTCCTCTGCACAGGGGGTGGATTTCACCCAGAGGTCCTGCCTGCGGCCTAGCTGCAGGGCCCGGGAAACAACAGACCCATTGCAGCAGTCGTGCTCCGTGGGTTTTCTCTCCTTTTGCTCCCCCAGCTGCTCCTGACGAGGGCTTTGAACTGTCTGTCTCTCTGCGAGAGAAGCTATACATAGCTGAGGTGATGTAAAATTCATAAAGTGCTGCTCGCAGGCTGTGTGCTCCTGAAGCTTGCCTAAGCACCCAGGGCCCTCCCCGCCAAGGAATCGCACTTCAAGGGTCCCAGAATTGCTCCCAGCTGGTGCCCTTTTTATAAAGAGCGAGAGAGCAAAGAGCACGTATCCTCCAGCACCAGTCAATCCACAGCACGTCTGCCTCAGTCCACTAAGAAACCCCTCCTGGAATGTGCTGCTTGGTAGCCTCTTCAGCTAGTAGCTAAATCCCACTTGATCTGGTCCTGGGCTTCTGCTGCGGGCAGCAGGAGGGAACACGTTCCTGCTCTGGCTGATCCTCTCTGATGCAAGGAGACGGCGAGTGGGGCATCTCACCACCCATGCCTCATCTGAGTCCTGAGGGGGGGCCACACGAGCTGGCCATTTAGTGCGCCAGAGGAGCAGCGTTTGGAGACAGAATCCCCAGCTGGGAGACAACCCCGCTCCTGAGCACATGGAAACAGAGAGCTCATTGGCTACATTCTTCCCTGCTGTAACTTCATGGAGGTTGATGGATTTACACCAGGGGCGAATTCGGCTCTGTAGGTACGATGGCTGCCCGCGTGGCTGACCCACCACGGTTGGAACGGAGGAACCTCCAGAGCTTAAAGCATGAGCTGCTACAGCTTGAGCTGAAGAGCTATGGTTGTCTGAGTGATAGTGGGGGTAACAACTCATATCCTCTGTGAGTCGACACAGCGGGGTCCCTATACCTACCTATGTTGTAGGCCTGGATGAAAGCTCTAGGAGAGAACTAGGTGGTTACTAATAAGATGTTATGCTGGAAACTAATCCTTTCCTCAGTACGTGGTCTCCTTTATTAACATGATCCATGGGGATAGTTTTGGGACAGCACATGGTGGGTCCCGCCCTAGAAGGTGCTGGATGCCCTCAGCTCCCATTGAAGTTAGTGAGGCTACTAGGGTGGGATCCTATTTTCCCTATATCCTTCCTTTAGGGTTATAACTGGCTCCTCCCACCCAGGGAGTCTGCAGAAACTTGCCAAGAAGGATCCAAGGATCCAGCCCCCCTCAGCATATGAATTAAACTCCCCTTTGACTCAGGCCCTCTCACCAGCAAGTACAGTCATCTGCTCCTCTGAAGTGGGCCCGCTGGGCCTGAGTTGGGGAAACTCACATGCCAGGAGGCTTGGAAGAAAGTGTAAGTGGCATCAACCTCAGTGCCCTGGGGTTCACCTGTGAACAAGGTCCTGACTAGCTGGGATGCAAACAGGGGCTGGGGAAGTGGTGGATACCGAATGCAATAAAGTAGAGTAGAATGGGGTGCTCCCATGCTGCAGCTGGGCTGGTCCCCTGTTGGTAGCGGAAGCCTCCTGGCAGATATGCTTTGAGCAGATGCTTGGGGGGTCTCTCACTCATTGGAAACTGCAGAAAAGGACATTAGGGGCTGGGAATAGCAGACTCCTGGTGAAGAGGAATGAGGAGGGTTGGGGTTGGCTGGTGGGATGGGGAAACAAGACTTAAATGAACCTAAAGAAAAGCTCTGGTTTGAGATCTGGGCTGAAGTTTGGCTGGTTATATTTACCCATCATAAAACCTACCTCCCCGTGACAAGAAGGGTTTTTAAGCATGATGCTACCCGAGCAGGGGAGGTGACTCTGAAAGGGAGCGAGGGGAAATGCCGAAGGTCTCCCTTGCTGCAGAACCAGATGCACTGTAGCAGGAATTAAATTGAAAGACTCAAAGCCATAATCCGAAACCAGACACTTCTCCACTGGGCTAATCTTCTTAAACAAATACCCGGTAAAGGACTAATAACCTGCCACAGGAACATGTCCCAGGTCTGGTAGGGCTCAGTGTGCAAGAGCATGGAACCATTGCAACAGAACAGCCCCGTTGCATTTTAGTGCTCATGCTAAGGAAAGGCTGGCGTTGAATGGAGCGGGGACAGGTAGAGTGGCACGTGAATACCACCCGCCCAACTCTGCTGATGCCTCTCCTGACCTGTTAGTCCAGCCCTGGGAGCCAAACACAGCTCTGATAATGCACCTGATAATGACCCAAAGCATTCGAGTTCTGGCCTCCCTGGAACCCAGACCTGATATTGAATTGGGCCCCACATGGGTGCTGACGTTCTGACACTGGCAAGTCTCTGCTAGAGACCTGCCCAGAAGCACCCGACTCATTTCACTTTGGCCTCAGCCTCCAGTGCTCGAGGGCTGAGCTGTTTCAAATGCCTCCCTGCTGTGTTAACCTAGGGTGGCAAGGGGGTCATCCTCAGCTGGTGTAAACAGCTACATGGCGCTGAGGATCTGGCCCCTAGCCTCAGACTAACGGAGCCTGGATCTATTGCTCCTCTGGGCAACTTCTCAGGTGTTCAGCACCGATATAACGTGTGGCCAGAGGAAGCCATTTGCAACTCACACGTTTTCCTGAGCCTAGAAAACCCAGGAACTACGTTACATATTCTCGAGCCCCATCTATCGGCACCTTCTCTGTGAGCTCCCTACTCACCTATATCCAGACGCCGCGTGCTCTTGTCACACCGGGCCTTCGGGAAAACCCACCCACCTGCAGCAGCCCCTGCTATCACAGCGCTGCCAATGCTCCTCTTGGTCTTTTTTTGTATGCGTTTAAACAAAAAAAAAGATCAGAAAAGGGCCTGATTCCCTTCTCGTGCTGGTGTAAATGAGGAGTAACTTCACTGGGGTTGATGGAGCTGCAGTGGTCGGAGTGAGATGACTGGACTCAAGAAGCCTGTGGAGTTTAGCGCAGGAGGCTGGGAACCAAGGATCTGGGTTTTAGTCCTCACTGTATGACTGGGGGCAAGTTGCTGGACCTCTCAGCCTCATAACATCTGCAAAGCCAGAACCATTCGTTCCTACATCTGTACAGTGCTTTCAGATCCTCAGGTGGGAGGCTCATCCCTTTAATGAAGACTGAGGAAACAAATCTGTTCGGAGTAAATCTAGCTCAGAGATTGCTGCAGAGCTTTACATAAGGTGAAGAACCACCGGACCCTGGAGGCTATTTAAACACACCCAGATGGTCTTCCTGGTTGTCAGCAGCAAACAGGAAAGGCTTGGAGTACCTTCAGTGGGTGGTGAGCAGGCCCCAAAAGTCTGTCCCCACGGGAGTAGGAATTTAAATCAATCTCTTGTTAAATGAAGCCAGCAAACCTCCTCCTCTCTCTGCCACCCCTCTTGAGTCACTGAGGGCTAGTCTACACTTACGAGCCGGGTCGACGCAGTGAGTTCGACTTCTCGGAGTTCGAACTATCACGTCTAATCTGGACGCGATAGTTCGAACTCCAGAAGTGCCGCGGTCGACTCCGGTACTCCACCACTGCAAAAGGCGGTGGCGGAGTTGACCTTGGAGCCGCGGACTTCGATTCCGCGGCATCTGGACGGGTGAGTAGTTCGAACTAGGGTACTTCGAATTCAGCTACACTATTCACGTAGCTGAATTTGCGTAGCCTAGTTCAACCCCGCTTCTTAGTGTGGACCAGCCCTGAGAGCAGTAACACATAGAACTGAGGAGCAGCCACAAAAAGCCGCACCTGGAATAGGGCCGGCTGCAGAGCAAACCTCTGATGACCATCACATGGAGGAGCTTTATATTCGTGTTTTGAATGCAGCATGTGGCTTTTAAAAAATATTGTTACCCCTTTTGACCCAAGGAGTTAGTCCAAGTTTGGAGCCCTATGGGTTGTTTCCAGTAAGAGGAGAAACTGATAATGGTGCAATCCTATTTATTCACAAGAAGGTACAAAGTCTTGTTCCCCTGAACACATGAGGAATTAAATAGCTGGAGACAATTTCTTTGCTCAGAGCTCGTAGCCCCTTTCTAGCCAGCACTCTGCCCAAAAGCTCTCTCTCTCTCTAAGCTTTTCTTATTGCTACACTCTTAGTGTTTGTTCAGGCTGTGTCTGACTTTCTGCTTCTTCCCTGTGTCTGTTTCTGGGAGTGGGGGAGATGAAACTCATGGGTGAAATCCTTGCCTCTGCTGAAATCCACCTCCAATCTCTTGATGCTGTTGAATCATTCCCGCCAGTAATGACATTTCCAGGTGCAGAAGAATGATGTCAGTGTTGCCAGCTCTCACAATTTCCTCACGAGTCTCATGATAGCTGGTGTTTTACTTAAAGCCCCAGCTCCTGGAGTCAAGTGATTGTCTGACAATCTCAGCTTTCTTTTTTGTTTTTTGTTTTTGTTTTTAAAGTTTCTAGCACTCATGTCTGCAGAGAAAAACTTGAAAATGCGACCAGAGAACACCTTAGAGGTTCAAACCCCAGTGAAAAAGAACCCCACTTTACCTTAATAATTATGAGATTAAAAAAAATAAACGCATGATTTTGGAGGCCTGACTCCTGATTTTTGAATGTTTGGGGTTGGCAATACTGAGTGCTTTCAAAGAGCAAATTTGGTAGTGGATTGGATTGTACTATCTCCTGGGTCAGGATATTTCTGAGTTCCTTATACCGGGTATTCATCCTACCTCCCATTTCATCCTTACTTTCTATTGCCAGTGACTCTGCTTTGCTCTCAGCAGTTCCCTGTATAGTCTTCAGGAGCAAAATATGATACATTTCCAGCAAAGTGCGTTATGGAAGAAAAGTCTGTTCGCCTCCTTTCTTTGTGGTTATAAGAAAGAGTTGTGTTTACATGGCAATAGAAATAGATCCTCTCCCCCCTCGCCCCACTGTTCTTGTGTGCATGCGCCGCTGGGAGATGGGGTTTATTACAGGGGCCAGGGGACATTTCTGTGGGAGCACCATGTTAAACTAATTGGCAGCACCTCACTGGGCTTCATTGCCTTCTTTACTCTCCGTGCAACTGTCCTCCTTTGCAGCATAGACAGCTACTTTTATGAATGGGGTAAAGAATTTCCTACTCTCAGCATCATTATGCAAATCAAGCTTCATTAGAACGCTGTTCTTTGGGGGTGGGGGGAACTTCCGCAAGGCCTGGAGAACTGTCTTGAAGTCACTAGGCCAATTCAGCATAGATCCATTAGCGTCAATGGTGCTATGCCAATTTATACTACCTCAGGATCTGGCCCACTGCTTGAGAGACCTCAGAAGGCAGCAAACTCAGGGTTGGATGACCAGGTAGGGGAACTATCCCGATGTACTATGTAGCTTGCGACAAGTTATGGGACATGCTGCTGCTGAGAGTTCGGTGGTCTCCAGAGAGAAGAGGGAGATGCAGATCCTTGTCCTTCTTCCCTTTTCCATTGTTTGTGGGGAGAGGGTGGCCAGAGTATAGGGAAGAGAGAAATTAATAACCACAAAATGAGTATGGGCACCAGCCTTCCTGATGTTTGTAGCTTCTGAGCACAGTGCTCAGGGTGAAAGAACTGGTGTTGGATAATGTTAAGCAGCGCAACCTGCGCATAGTACATTTTGAACAGGTCAGTTCTGAGCACGTTTATGCTAGGGAGAGAACAGTGCTGGGGAGGGGGGAACCAAAGAGGCACATCTGTTTTGCACATCTGTCTGAAGGTCTCAGCAGCATCACTGCCAAGGTAATGGGCGGAAGCTGATGGGATTTCAAGGGAATTCTCAGAACGCTGTAGGCCAGCAGATGTCTCCAGACCCCTGACATGACCACTTACCAGAACACCACACCAATTAAACAGCAGATAGTTAACTGGACATTGCAGACTACAAATGCTGCTTTCCATGAACTCCATGTTCCTAATTCCTCGTACCTTGAATTTATCTGTCTTTCTATTGCTCCAATTGGGTTTTGGATCAGGACCACTACTAAATCCTAAGGCTTGGGCTTTTATTGTTGCTTCTTTTCATCTCATCTGGTCTTTTTAGAGAGGGCAAGATTTCCAAGCTTAAGGAAATGAAACCAAGATGGTGTGGGCTCACTTCTGGCTTTACGCACACTGGCTTTACAACATTGATTCCACTGACTCCTATGAGGTTGCAACTGATTCACACCACAGTGACTGAGATCAGAATCGGGCTCTTTGATTCCAAATTCCCTGACACTAATTGAGGGGCGGTCACTCCACAGGCATATGGCTGTGGGTTTAGTGTGCCCAATCCCCTCTAAAGTACTTACTTGTGTTAATTACACAAACACTTGTCAAAGGCATGCTTCTGGCTCGTCTTTTTTAGTGTATTTCTTTCCATGGTTCTTGCAAAACATTCTCATTCCATCCCTTTAAATGCAAGATTGAGCCAAAGTTCCTCAGATGCCAGTGCCCTCAAACAATGAGGGAATTTGGATCCATAACACAGCTTTGTGGCTGCCTATAAGGGGAGAAACCAACAACCTGGATTTGACCCCCAAATCCTGCACATTGGGGAACTTCAGATCTAGATCTGAATTTTGCAGCTTGGGCCTATAGTATCATCAATAGCCCCTCTGTGACTGTGAAGGCCAGGCCAGGACTTAGAGAGACCCTGTTTGTTGCTGCTAAACAGCACAGGCTATGTCACTCGGTCTGGGAGCTACAAAGGCAGGAGAACAACAGGGTCTGTCTGCGTCCAGCAGCCTCAGTGAACAATCCCCTTTCTATTAACTCCAGTTGAGTCTCTTCTTGACCATGCAAAGACTACAGGGTCCATCTCTGCTTTGGAAGAACAGCAGAAGAGCTTCTTTCAGGTCTGAACTCTTAGCGCCGATTTGGCTCCCATTTACATGGGTGTGAATCAGGAGTGACATCGCTCATGTCAGAGGCGTTCCACCAGCCTTAAACCAGGGTGAGATCTGAATCAAGCTCTCAGTATCTAGCACACAGCGGGATTCCCCACAGCTCATGTCACTGCTGCACAAACAAGGTCCAACTGGACACCCACTTAGAGTCAAGTCTTCCTGCTCTGGCACTGGCTAGACTCCTCTAGGCTTGGGTATGATGGGGAGTTGTGGGGGTTACACTGCGCTCAGAAGTTTATCCTATAGCAGCTCATTCTTTGGAGCTACAATTTATTGGCTAAAAATATTCTTACCCTTCCCTGCTTCCTCCCCAGAGCCAGAATAATAATGACAAGGTGGCTCATACAAACACAGCAAGATACAGCTGCTGCCTCATGATGCTTGCTGTCTGAATAAGACTCCGATAATCAGACCCATTTAATAGGCTGGATGATGGTCGAGGGATCATCACGGAAGAAACTTAGGTGCCTGGAGAGAGAGTGGGAGGAGATGAGAGCCGATGCGTGGTCTGGGGTGGAATCACGAAGCACCGTGAAGATGAAGAACATGGAGCTTTGTCTTGATGCGGGAGGCAAGAGTTAGCAAAGGGAACTGAATGGCCTGGCCAGAGCTGCAGGAGAACATGGCTCTACCAACAGCCTTTGGAGCAGACCGAAGCTGAGTCCAGATGAGGTGTGAGGAGGCTGCAGTAGCCGAAGTGCAGAAGGTGACTGAGGTGTGGCTGACCCACTTGGCGTTTGGCCAGATGTGTCACATGGAAGGCATGAAGGGAACCCACCCAGAGATGCCTGGCTTCTTGTGCCCCTCACATTTCTTCACATGGTCCTTAGTAATGAACCATCCTAAATGAGCTTCTGGGCAAGGTTGCTGCACCCAGACATGCTGGAGGAGCATTTCCTGCAGTGCCACTGGTTTGGTTTGGATAACTAACCAGATAATTAGTTGCTATGGAAATGCAATGTGGGAGAACTTTGGGGAGGGGAAATTATAGGTAATTTTTGTTTGTTTGAGCCCCTGTTCCTATAGTAACAGGAGTCGCTGTCACTGACTACCAGTTGGTTTCCATGGAGCTAGTTGCTAGTTCTAGGTTATTAACGGCTTGAAACATAAAACAATGCAACTTACCTGATAGCACCTCCTTGTGGAAGCTTCTTTACCAGCTACATGTAAAGTTCTTAACTACCTCTACTCAAACCCTTTTCACCATTCCTTTGGGCTGGGTAAGATCATTCAGAAATTCATAGAGCTTAAGGCCAGAAGGAGTCCGTTAGATCATGTCATCTGACCTGTATAACCCAGGCCATTACATTTCATCCAGCTATCCTTGTCGTGAGCATAATAACATGTGTGTGAGTAATGTATAATTTGGATTTGGCTAAAGCGTCTCTTCCAGAAAGGCATTCAGTCTTGATCTGAAGACGTCAAGAGATGGGGAATCCACCACTTCCTTTGGTAGTTTATTCCAGTGGTTAATCAGCCTCACTGTTAAAAAATTGTGCCTAATTTCTAATCTGATTTTGTCTGGCTTCATCTTCCAGCCACTGGTTCTTATCAAGCCTTTCCCCGCTAGATGAAAGAGCTCTTTAGTATCTGGTATTTTCTCCCCATGAATGTACTTATAAACCGTAAATCAAATCACCTCTCAATCTTCTTTTTGATAAATTAAAAACAGATTGAGCTTTTTCAGTCACTCCCTGTAAGGCCTTTTCTCCAGCTCTTCAATAAATGTTGTGGTTCTTTTCTGCACTCCCCCAAGTTTTTCAACATTCTTTTTAAAATGTGGACACCAGAACTGGATGCAATATTCCAGAATCGGTCTCGCCAGTCCTGTTTATAGAGATAAAATCACCTCTCTACTCCTACTTGCTCCTCCCTTGGGAGTTCATGTTCAGTAGCTTGTCTGCTATGATGCTTAGATCCTTTTCAGAGTCATTGCGTTCCAGGATACAGTCCCCCATTCTGTTGGTTGGTATGGCCTGCATTCCTTCCTCCTAGATGTCTAACTTTGCATTTGACTGTATTAACACACATTTATTTGTATGGCCCCAACTGACCAAGTGGTCCACATCGCTCGGTGTATCTGCCCTGGCCTCATTAGTTACCACTCTGCCAATCTTTGTGTGATCTGCAAATTTTATCAGCCAGGATTTTGTATTTAAGTTCTGATCATGGGTGAAAACGTTGACTAGCATCAGGCCTACCTAGTAGTGATCCCCGCGGAACCACATTAGAAACACCCCCATCCACTGATGATTCCCCATGGATGCCTTTTTTACTATGCTACAGCGGAGAACATTCTGGCTGAGGCCGGCCCTGCAATCCTGACATAGGACCTGATGCTAAGTCTACTGAAATTCACGAGAGCTACGTTTTGCTTTCACACATGTTTGAAGAAAGTCTTTTGCAGGCCCAGTAACTTGTTGGATATTTGACTGGATGGCTCCAAGAGATACCAATGTCTGGCGCCGTCACTGAAAGGCCAGCCCCCGATAATGCACATTGCCAATTATGTTGTGCTGCCCACTGCTTCCTTCCTGATCCCTGTGGTCAAACAGCTGACACCCTGAAGTAGGAGGTTTGATTGCCCAGCTATGTTATTAATGGTCACATATTTACCCAGTCCATGACTCATTGACTTCCTGCTCCCAACAGTGCTACAGGTTCACTCTTTGCTACGGAGAGGAGTCCTTCCTTTCTATTGGTGCTAAAATTATTGCCTTTGGTTTCACAGAGCATCCCCTTGTTTTGGTATGAAAATGAACAAGAATTGGAGCAGGGCTATGCTAGAGTATCACTTATTAGACATGTAACACGGCAGATGGCAATTCACCCATAGCTTCACCTGATCCTTCCCCTTCCCCTGTAACTTTCCTCCCCATAACCATTGCTGGCACAAACAGCTTGCTCAGGGTTTAACTGATCACCATATTTGGGGTCGGGAAGGAATTTTCCGCCAGGGTGGATTGGCAGAGGCCCTGGAGGTTTTTCGCCTTCCTCTGCAGCGTGGGGCACGGGTCACTTGCTGGAGGATTCTCTGCACCTTGAGGTCTTTAAACCATGATTTGAGGACTTCAATAGCTCAGACATAGGTTAGGGGTTTGTTACAGGAGTGGGTGGGTGGGATTCTGTGGCCTGCGTTGTGCAGGAGGTCAGACTAGATGATCATAATGGTCCCTTCGGACCTTAAAGTCTACGAGCTTTCTCCGAAGGGTTCGATCTCCAGTTCTGCCTTTGGCTTATGACTCTGGTTACCCGCTGGTTCTGGCACTTGGCTTTTGTATCTCCAGTACTGACCCTTCCTCTCCTGGACAATACAAGCTATATTAGGTCCATTATTTCTTTAAAAGGAATAATATGCACACAACTTGCCACCCCATTGTTCTAATCAAGCCCTTCGTGTGAGACAGCACACAAATGGGTTGCACCAGCCTAGAGCTTAGCACAGCTGCACCTGATGCAGGGGGCTCACTAACTGGCTACCTCCACTCAACCCATCTGGCCTCCAGTTAACAAACAAGGTGGCCAAAAAGATGATCTTCCTATTGGAATTTCTGGCTAGCCAAGTGGCCATCTTGGGGTTCAACCCCGCCTCCAACCATTCCCTGGTGGCCATGCTCCCCAACACACACGTGCCTATCTTCCCTGCTGCTTTAGTCTGGGACATCTTTTCCTGCCATTGAGAGAGGATCACTGAGCTACCTTGGAGCATTCTGATACCACCCAAAATATTAGTGGTAGGTGTGGTGCTGAATGGAGTAGGGGGCACAGGGATAGTTATTATTTATTTGTATTATTATTGCATCTAGAAACCCCAGTTATGGCCCAGGACCCCATTACGCTAGGTGCTGTACAAACAGAACAAAAAGGTGCTCTCCAGATGGATACAGCCAGCCCGACAGGGGAGCACAAGAAAACAATGAGACAATTGCTTCGTGTGGCATCTCAGCACTGCAGCGGTAGGTTATTTTTGATCTATCTGAGCACAGGGGAATGTGACCGAAGCGAATGGTCACTCTCCTTGAGGTGAGGACACTGGGAGGTTTGCTGGTGTCAGCAGGGCTCAGAGTGGGGAAGAGTTTGAATGTGAAACCCAATAACTTCTCAGATTGTTAAAAATGTTTGGCTTGGTGTTGCCGTGAGGAAAGCCAGGGACTGTTAGTACTTTCTAAAGCAGATGCTCTCCAGGCTTTACACACCACTTGGCTAATACTCCCCAGTGCTGCCCTCCAGCTCCCCTGCTATTCCTAGCTTGGGCCCCCGGAAAGCCCTGCTAGCTCAGTCTTGATTCCAGCTCTGCCAATCCTCTTCGGTCTTCACTGGCAACATCCTGTGCTAGTCCAGTGCTGGGCTCTCGCAGACCTGCGAGCCCACCTCAATCCTCACTTGCAGCATCGCCGGCTATTCCAGTCCCGCACTCCCACACAGCTCAGTGCCTCAGCTGCATCATCTCCTGCAGCACCCAGTAGCTGCCAGTGTTTTCAGTGGGAACTGCTGGTTGCTGAACTCTGTGTCTCTTACACAGCTCTGGTATTGCATGTCAGTCCTTACGTGCAGCACCCCCCTGATATCCTCACGCTAGACTCCCCAAAACACTACCAACCCTGACCAGGAGCAGCCCGTGCTCATTAACATAACGTAAGAACGACCCTACTGGGTCAGACCAAAGGTCCAGCTAGCCCAGTATCCTGTCTTCCAACAGTGGCCAGTGCCAGGTGCGCCAGAGGAAACGAACAGAACAGGTAAGCATCAAGTGATCCATCCCCTGTCACCCATTCCCAGCTTCTGGAAAACAGAGGCTAGGGACACCATTCCTGCCCATCCTGGCTAATAGCCATTGATTCTCATTAATCCTCCATGAATTTATCTAGTTCTTTTTTGAACCTGTTATGGTCTTGGTCTTCACTACATCCTCTGGCAAGGAGTTCCACAGGTTGACTGTGTGTTGTATGAAAAAATACTTCCTTTTATTTGTTTTAAACCTGCTGCCTATTCATTTCATTTGGTGACCCCTAGTTCTTGTGTTATGAGAAGTAGTAAGCAACACTTCCTTATTTACTTTCTCCACACCAGTCATGATTTTATAGACCTCAGTCATATCCCCCCCTTAGTCGTCTCTTTTCCAAGCTGAAAAGTCCCAGTCTTATTAATCTCTCCTCATACGGAAGTTGTTCCATACCCCTAATCATTTTTGTTGCTCTTTTCTGAACCTTTTCCTATTCCAATATAAATTCAGTCCTGAGTCTTCAGAATCCTCAAATTGCCGAGAGTTTGAGTTTATCAAAGGGAATAATAATAGCAATAATAATGTAACCAATGATTTTAGTTTATTGTTCATTTATTGTGTGATGTTATAATTAACTAACATGTTACATCAGATATAATCATTGTATGTTAAATAGAGTTAAATTGTAGGATTACAGACGTATAAGATTGATTAGTAGTTAGAAGGAGTAATCACGTATTAGATATCTAAGTAAGCAGGGCTGAAATGTAAGGCCTGCAGGCTGAGGCTTGCAAGATTGTAGCTTAAGCCATACTAGGCCATAGAGATAAGAAATGCTGACATAAGTAAATGACCGTAGAACAACCCAGTGCCCTAAGATTATGGGGGAAGAAATACCAAGTGGAAATAGTGTGAACCGTAAAAGAAATGTTTTGCTTACAAGATACCCAGTACGGTAATCACATTTTTTAACACATGCCCTAACCGCAGGGAGCATGATGTGCAGAAATGCTAATGAGGTATTGTCAGAATTACATTATAAAAGAAGGTGCCTAGATTAGGAAAATCGAGCTCCCTATGGGAAACTCCAGCAGGAACCATCCCTCTTCTGATGATCAAGCCAGGAGAGACCCATCAGGCCCTAACACTGTTGTTAAGGATGTGAGTAGAACTATATTTGTACGGTGTGTGTAGGTCTGTATAGAATTTCTATACGCCTGGGTAATCACAGCTTTAACTGTAACTTTAATAAAATTTACAAAATAGACTAAACCTTCTACTTGTGAATGTCTGTGTGGTCACTGTCCTTGGTCTTTGTGTGTTCCTAGACTCTCTAAAGCCAAAGCAGGTAGCCGAGGTGACTTTCACACTGTTAAAGCTTGAAACTGTAGTGACCAGAGCCGAACCCCTGGTGTTGAAATACCAAATTACAAAATCCACTTTAAATAAAATAAAAAGCTACAATAATAATAATTAACAAAAACCTAGGGGTAAAACTTGGCTTCCTGACCTTGGAGCAGTGATTCTCACGTGTCCTCCAGCCAATCTAAGCTGGTTCATTAGCCCGAGTGTGCATTCCAGACAGTCCCTCGCAGATAGAAGGCATGAATCCCGGTCAGGCGCCAGCTTTCCAGTTCATTACAATGCAGAGGTCTGGTTACACATTGTTTGGGTTTTGTGCAGTCCTGGAGGGCCCAGGGAGCATCGTTGGTTTAAAAGCCTCCCATGTGATCTCACAGCTTTAGTCTCAACAAGTAAACAGAAGGCAGGGAGTGCAGGCACACTGGGTACCACAGCCCAGGCTTCAGACTAGAGCGGGTACCACTTTGAGCTGTACCCTGCAGGCAGCAAATGCTGGGCTGGCTTGTTCGCCCAACAGAGCTGGTGAATAGAGCTTTCTCTTGCTTTCTTCTGGTGCTCGGATGGCTTTAGAATGACAGTTGTCTTAGTCATTTCCCGGGCATTGACCCCTATCTCCACAGCAAAAAGCGTGAGTCTTGGCAGAGCTAACGAACCAAGTTCCTGAGCTAGTAGCCTTCTATCCACGGCAGATCAGGCACAGACGGGGACACGTTGAGCAGTGGGTTGCAGCTTTAATATCCCTGACTTTAAATCTCTTTACTCTCATTGTCTTGCACTGCAGCCGCCATCATTGCAGGTGAGCACTGGAGGGCGTTTTCTTTGGCGCCCCTAAGGGTATGTCTACACCGCGGTGAAACACCCATGACGGGCCTGGGTCAGCTGAATCAGGCTTGCAGGGCTCAGGCTCTGGGGCTCTAATGTAGATGTTTGGGCCTGGGCTCTGGGACCCTACGAGGGGGAGAGTCTCTCTCAGAGCCTGGGTTCCAGTCCGAGCTCGAATGAATACACTGCTATTTTTAGACCTGCATCCTGACCCCATGAGCCCAAGTCAGCTGACCCGGGCTCTGAGTTGGTTCTCTGGGTTTTTAATCACAGTGTCCCCATATCCTGACTGATCTGCTGTTGGTCAAATCCTCCGGCAGGATTTAGAGACTAAAGCCTGGAAATGGTTGCGATGGGTAATAACTGCTGGCGTCACTAGGAGAGTTCACTTAAAGGAAAGTCAGATCTCGTGTCTCAGGGCATCATCGGCTCGTCACTGGGCTCAGGAAGGAAGAGACAGGTACAGGGTTGCACAGGTTCATTATGGGGTTATTGAAGCATGGAGTGTCACGGGGAGACTTCAGGCCCGTGTCTCACCTGTCTGTAGATGTGCACGTACAACACTGGGCTCACACAGATACCACTCCCCACGCCTCCATCCTCCACCATCTCATTGGTTTATCTCCCCTCAGAGGGTCCGAATCTCTGCATGTTGTCCTCCCTGCTCATGGGGGTGCCGGGGTGTCGATATCCTCCCAGCCAATGAGACACGCAGACGAGGCCTACAGACGATCCTGATGCAGACAGGGCGCTCTGGCAAAGGACAGGATGAGCCCCAGGGCCCTGGCATCTTTCGAATCACACTGCCAATACCTGGGACAGCTCCAGGGGTCCCTGGAATCCTGCTGGCCTCTGAAGCCATGTCGTGCCTTGGAGGAGAGGTTGTAGACAAATGTTGTGACCGCATGCGCAGTGTTGGCCATGGCCCAAGAAATGCATTTCTGCCTCTGCTACATCAGTCTGCCTCCTACTCAGCAGCTTCCACATATCTGGCCACTAGGACGGCAGAGAATCTACCCTGGATGTGCTCTGGAAACAGCCAAGTGATGATCTAATGCCCGAAAGAAGAGCCTCATGGGAAAGAGGGGTGACTTCTCCTGTTGAGTGACCAAGCTCAGGGTGTTTCAGCCTTCATCTTGGAAGGGGACTCTGTCTCATAAGGAACCTCTCACTAGCTGGGTCTTAATACACCATAGGTGCCCATGGATTTCCCAGCTGTATCTCAGAGCAGCTAATGCTCCCAGACTCCTGGATTTGTGCTGAATAAAAATAGGTTGGGTTTGGGATGTGGCCACAGAGTCTGATGACCCCAGACTTCAATGGAGTGGGGTCCCAACACCAGCCCTTGCTGTAGCAGACCATCCCCAGAGCTGGGCTGGCAGAAGAAGTTGACCTGTGAGGAGCAGCAGCAGGAAACCTGTTCCAGAAACATGGAGGGGAGTAAAGAGCCAGCTGAGATCAAGCCCATGAGTGCATGTGTATAAGTCTGTGCATAACACCTGGGGGGAGTGTGTTGTGTGGCTGGTCCCCAGAGAGGACATGAGCTTAGCAAGCAGTGGAGTTAGTCCTTTGTGAGGAAGAGAGTTTGGATAACAGGTGGCTCTTTGATGTTGCGGGAAAAGGTAGGACAAGAGCCAATGGTTGGAAGGTGAACCTAGGACTGGACAGAGGGCATTCATTTTTATCAGTGGGGGTCATTAGCCCTTGGCAGGACGTAGTGAGGGATGTGGTGGGTTCTCCATCACCTGACATCTTTAAATAGAGCCTGGGTATTTTTCTAGAAGAGATGCTCTAGCTCACTCAGAAGTTATGGGCGCGAAGCAGGAATTACCGGGTCAGGCTCTATGACCCATGTTGTACAGGAGGTCAGATCAGCTGACTATAACGGTTCCTCCTGGCCTTAAAGTCTATTAATTTAGCTCAACTAGCAGAGGCCTGTGCTTTTGGAACTGAAGGTCCCAGGCACAGTCTCTGCTGATAACCCATGATGGGGCCCATGATGCGGCCATATGCTTGTGTACGGACCCGGTGTGGCCTCTGTCATGAGTTAGATCACCTGGTCATCGCCACAGGTACCGAATGTTTATAAACAGGGTTGTTTTATAAGGACATTGACCCTTTGGCAGTTGAAAGGTTTGCATCTCTTCACGTGTTACTGCACTGGCAAGGAATGAAGAAAAGAAGAGTGAGCGGGAAAGGGAAGCCACAGGTATCTGTATCTGTCTGTGTTAACTATTGCTAGAGATAGGCAGCATTGTCTAGTCCTCTCACTTGTGTTTAGAGACAGAACCTCCTGAATTCCAGCGCCAACCTTTCCATTGAGTCCCTCTCTGGCTTAGAGAAAGTCGGTGAGCTTTTGTGTGTCTCTCTTTTCTCCATCTGTAAAACAAGGAGAACTCCAGCTGCCTGCTTTGTGGGGACACTGGGGATCAGTGAGGGATTGTAGCATGCAAGGAATTCCTCCTCCTCCCTCTCTTCTCCAGCGCTGGTCATTCCACTGCCCGTTCGTGTCTCTTGTTGACAGCATTCTAAGCTTCTAAGCTCAGGAAGGCTGCAAGGGCTCCCTGGAATTCAGAAACAAGAACTGGCCAGGCATCTATTCTGAGGCTCCGTAAACAGATGAAGCCGCACTTTTGCAGGAGGATGACATTGAGGGATCGGTCCCTCTCCCTCCTGCCAACTCCTGGGAATCCATCTCGGGTTTCACTTCCTGCTGTTTATTACTGGGCTAACATTAGGTGCAATCTGGACCTTCCAGCGGGATCTATTCCTGGCTCTGCCACTTTGGGCAAATCCTTTCACCTCCCTGGACCTCTGTTTCGCCTCCCAGCTCCTTGGGGCAGCGTCTTGTTATTTGGACAGCACCTAGTACAAGGGGCCCTGATCTCAGGCTGGGGATATCACAGTAATGATAAACCACCTTCTGTCAAAGCCACTCTGTTGCCTGCGCAGGGCTGTGGTTAGGAGCCCCTGCATCCTGGTATGATCTGAAGTCGATGGGAGCTTGCCAATGGCAGCAGGATTTGGGTCCTTGGAGCAAGCCCCTCCCCTAGGGTGCGCCTTTGCCAGAAGATGTTGTGAAGGCCAAGACTATAACAGGGTTCAAAAAAGAACTAGATGAATTCATGGAGGATCGGTCCGTCAATGGCTATTAGCCAGGATGGGCGGGGAGAGGGTCCCTAGCCTCTGTTTGCCAGAAGCTGGGAATGAGCAACAGGGGATGGATCACTTGATCCAGGGGGATGAGCAACAGGGGATGGATCACTGTTCATTCCCTCTGGGGCTCCTACAATTGGCCACTGTTGGAAGACAGGATACTGGGCTAGATGGACGTTTGGTCTGACCCAGTATGGTTGTTCTGTTGTTCCACCCCCCTGTCCTGTCTCGTTTCCCAAAACGGGTTAAACTTTCATGACCAAATCAGAGGCTGGAAAGAAACGAACTCCCCCTGGGAAATGTCATGCATAGATGGGGCTTCCCTTGAACAAGCTGACGTGCACTGGTGAGCTAGGACAGACGCTAACCCTTCGTGGGTGGTTACATGCAGATCAGGAGGCTGTCGGGTGTTTGGCACAGGGGGAGCCCCAGATCCAGACCTCGCCTGAGCTGAGATCCCCTGGGAGAGACCTGGCTTGGCATGCAAATTGTTTCTGAGAAGCAACTGCTAGGACTCTCCTTGCGTTGCTTAATGATAGGCTGTCTCCAACAGCTAGGAAACGATCATCTCCTTTTTATAGATGGGGAAACTGAGGCAGAGAGGGGTAGTGACCTGCCCAAGGTCACACAGGGAGTTGGGGACAGAACAGGGTTAAGAGTTTGGGAATTCCTGCTCTTAGGGCTGTTACCAAACATCTTTTTCACTGTGATAGGTAAGAGAACTTTATACAAAGGGTGTGATTGAGGTTATGCATTAGACCTGGTCAAAATTTTTCTTGATGAAATATGAAACTGACGTATTTTCATGGGAAAATGTTGATTTCGTCAACATGTTCTCATTTTTCCAATGGAGCAATTCAAAGCAAAAAGTTTTGTTTCAAGTTGTTTTATTTCGATCCAACTTCATCCCCCCACCCCATCAACATTTTTTGGAACTTTTCATGCCACAAAAATACTTGCTATTTTGAATTCTTGTCCTGTTTCGGGACTGTCAAAATATTGGCCTTTCCCACAGGGCGGAAATGCCATTATCTGAATAGCTCTAGTATATGCCTTTGATTGAAAAAAAGATGAATAATGACAACGTAACAGATGTGTTTATTCCCCAGGGGATGTCCACACTGCAATAAAAGACCTGTGGCATGGCTATGGCTGGCCTGGGTTGGCTGACTTGCGCTTGCAGAGCTTGGGCTGCGGGGCTACAAAATTGCAGGGTAGACGTTTGGGCTCAGGCTGGAGCCTGGTCTCTGCGACCCTGTGAGGGAGGAGGATCTCAGAGCCGAGTTGGTCCAGCTGCAGCTTTTGCAGGATGGACATTGTCCTCCGGTACTACAGCTTACCATGTGATGAGTGATTTCCAGCTCCGGGAGAACAAAGAGAAGATTCCTGGGGGTTCCTCAAAAGCCCTTGAGTGAACAGCACCAGTTTTGATCCCACTGGTCCCATGTGTCAGAGACTTCTTAGCTAGCACACCCTTGTTTTACTAAAGACAACAAGCGTGCCGCACTCCAGGAAATGAAGTCATGCCGAAATATGTGTTGTGTTCCCAACACATCCGTCTTCCTCCCCACCCCACATATCCAAGTATGCAGGCATTACTGTAACCACCTACTAGGATGTGGGCTATTGATCCGTTATTCCGCGCTAATGCTCCACTTCTCCACCAACGCCCAAGTTCTCCATCATCTTCTGAGTTGCTGAGAATGGGCCCCAAGCTTCAAAACCAGCCAGAACATGGCAGGGCCTCAGAAAAGCATCAGTGCTGACCAACATGGCCGTGGAGCTGTTCCTGTAAAGGGGAGATGTTCGTCTGCACTTCCTGGCTAGCTTGAAGCCAATAAGACATGACGGGGCAGTGCATTTCTAGGAGACAGGCATTCCTGGGTTTCTGAAGCAGGAGGCTAAAGAAAGGCCAGAGAGTCTGTACCCCACGAGAAGTGCAAAAAATAAATGGCAGCGCGCCTGCTCAAATGTCTGATTTACAGTTATCAGGTGGACTATGGCCTTGGTTCCGCGCCCATTGGAGTCAGTGGGAGATTGGGCCCTTTATAAACAAAATTAAGGGATCTTCTCAGACTCGTGTGTTTCCTGGTTGTTACTGACATGGTACAGCATCCCTGGCAGCCAATCAGAAAGCTGCATCTGGGCCTAACCTGTGTTCCAATGCCATCTCATAAGCTGGGCTGAGGCAGCAGCTCCGATTCCCTAGCGCTGGGGCCGGTGGATTGACTGTCTCCTGTCACTCGAAGCCGTGCTATGCCTGCTGACTGCAACAGCAGAAGGTGACGAATGTCCCTGAGCCCAGGGCAGCTTTATATTTATAAGCTGTTGTGGAGCAATGTGCTCTCTAAGAGCTTGTTGGCTATAAGCCGCAGAGATCTTTCCATCCACCTGGCAGCCAGACCCGAACCTGAGCTGCCCATAGCCCAAGCCTGGATTCTGTTTCCTTTGCAAGGGAGGAGGCTGCTCTTCTTTAATGGAGCATTTCTAGACAGGAGACAACGGCGATTCCTTTGCAATGGGTGTTTCCTGCTCTGTCCCCGATAACCCAGGCCGGCTTCCGTTAGCCGTGTGCTGGTAAGGCGAAATGAGTCTTTATTTTTGTACTCTGGAAGTGCCTCGAGGCCTCAGAGGAGATCAGGGCCGTGCTGTGCTTGGCACAGTACGCACATGTGATGCCAGGCAGCCTCTGCCCCAAAGAGCCTACAATGTAAATAGGCAAGACTGACCAAGGAACAACTATTACCACCCTTTCAGCCGTAGGGAACTCAATCACAGAGCAGTTAAAGACTTCCTCAAAGTCACACAGGGAGTATGTAGAAGAGCCAGAGATCAGACCCACATCACCTGAGGCCTAGTCTAGGGCCTTGCCCACAAGACCATTCATTCTCTCAACGGGCAGTCTCAAATATTCCCAGTCTGTGTTTGACCCCGATCCTGCAACCGTTACTGACAGTCCTTACTAAAGCAAAGAATCCCACTGACTTCAATGGGTCACATGGGAGGCTACTCATTTGAGTAAGGGTTGGAGGACTGGGGCCTAACACGGTTATGGATCAGTAGTGAAATGCCCGTGAAATTCAAATGCACGCTGCTTCTGTGCCCCCTGCATTGGCACATAGCAAGACTCTGCATTCACCTGCTGTTACATGTGCAGGGCTGTATGGTGCAAAAATGACACCAGCCTACACATCCATCGGACACTGTGCAACAAGGAGACTGATTTTATTTGCAGCGACAGCAAATGAACAATGAATTGACGCTTACAGAAGCGCTCGTAAGAGAATAGCTCATTTAGTACGATAAGCATCTATTGCGCCTGCCATTCAGAGCAATTCTGTAACATCGGGTCACGCTCTGCATTTCTGGGCCGCTTCTCTCCGGGGATCTCAAAGTGCTTTACAAACATTAGGAAATGAAGCCTTGATCTCACTGAGTCCGCACCTTCCTTTTCTTTGCTCCTCTCTACGTTGTTGGAGTGGCTTTTGCTTTTAATATAACTCAAGCCACAAAGCCATGTCAAAGAGGAGCTTAACTTTCATCTGAAGGCGAAAAGATTCTTTTATAGGGCTCCCATTCTAGTCTTAATCAGGCCCGACCCTTCTTCAGTTTATGAGAGCTGACATGAATTACGTTACATGCCTGGTGACAAAGCTTCAGTCCTTTCCCTGTGGTGTTCTTGCTCTAGCGTTTACCCTGCAACTCCCTTTTTTGTTTGCTTGGTGGTTTGTTTTTGGAGCTGGATATGGCACAAATCTCTCCAGGAGCTAACCTGGGAACTTCGTGAAGGCAGAAAGAAATAGAAGATGGGCAGGAGATTCTGCTAACTTCCTTGGGTTACTGAGAATCCAAATAAGAATCATAGGCCTCTTCTGTCCTCTGAGGCACTGAGAACCAGTTGGGTTTAGCTGGAATTAAAAAGTGACCCAGAACAGGTTGAGTCTTTCAACTGCTGGCTGTGACTCTGGAGGGGAGGAGAGGGGAAACAGCGCTTCCAGCAGAGGAAGACAAAAAAAATTGGCTGCAAAAGAATTAGCAAGAGGTAAAGCAGCAACCTCTGCTGTTTATCAGATAGCAACATCGACACTTGTAGCAGGAGCTGCATCTAAAATGAAGCCACTGGAAGTACGGGTGTGGTGCCATAAGCCGTGATTGGGTCTGGAGTGAGCTCCTCTGCTGGGGCAGATCTGTGTACAGACTCTCCGTGGAACTTTATTGCAGCTATGTGGATTTACACTCGCTGAGCGTTTTCAGGTGCAACCTATAAAGGGCAGGAGAGTGGATTGGAGGAGCCTCGATCAAGCAGTGCAATCTGCAGGAGAAAAGCACTGTTTTGTCACCTGACGCTGCCTGTCCCGTGAAACTCATCTGCCACCACATTCACCCAAGCATTAAAAACCAGAGCCGATTAGCTGTCTGTGCTGGGCACTATTATACACCCCCCGGCTGTTACCTGGTGTGGGGAAACTGAATGATGTTTGCTAGATTGGAATGGGAAGGGCCAGACAGCTAAAACGCTCCCCGTTTTCACGGTTGCAGGCAGTGTTGTTGTAACCGTGTTGGTCCCAGGGTATTAGAGAGACAACGTGGGTGAGGCAATGTCTATTATTGGACCAACTTCTGTTGGTGAGAGAGACAAGCTTTCGACCTACACAGCGCTCGTCTTCAGGCCCGCTCTCACCAAGGGAAGTTGGTCCAGTCAAAGATATTATGTCACCGCCTCTTTATTGACAGGATCAGGAGGCTCCAGAGGGAGATCCTGATCTCGGTCCTGCTGGTGTAAACCTGCAGTGTCCCCATCAACGCAGTTATTCTGGATCGATGCCCGCGTAGCTGAGAGCAGAATTTCACCTGCTGCTGTCTCTCCACCCATGGAAATGTTCAGAGATTTGGATTTACCCAGGAAACTGCTTTCTTGCGCTGAGTTCCCAGGCCAAGCAGCAAAGAAAATCACTTGCTTAGTAGAATCCACCTAGGGGTGTAACCTTGTGGCACAAACCATGCAGGCCTAAGTGTTCAGCTTGGCACGTAGTGTTTAGCTGCATGACTCACATCAGGGTATGAATATCTCATTTATTTTTCCCTTAAGAGGCGTTGGCTTAAGGGAGAATATGCTGTTTCTAGCACATACGTATTTTTTGCTACATTCGCACTGTCAGTCTCTTCTGCTAACCTGTCTGACTCACCTTTGGGTGCACTGTGGTTTATTCCTTTGGGCTGGCTTCCCTCCTGCTATGGGCCAGAGCCCCAGCTTGCGTGAATTGTCAGAGCTCTGTTGATTTCAAGAGGACTGTGCCGGCTTGCACCAACTGAGGATCTGGCCACTCCCCACCACAGGGGGTTAGGGTTAGGGTTAGAGAACAGGGACAAAGCCCTGTGTGACTCATAGGCCGTGCCTGCGCTTGGAGCCAGGATTGATTTCCAGCTCGCACCCTAGTGCCTAGACCAGTGGTCTCCAATCTTTTTAAGCACAAGATCACTTTTTGAATTTAAGTGCAAGTTGCAACCCAGGATCTACCCTGCCCTTCCTCGAGACCCTGTCCCGCTTACTCCATTCCCCTCCCTCCATCGCTCGCTCTCCCCCACCCTCACTCACTTTAACTGGGCTGGGGTAGAGGGTTGGGGTTCAGGAGGGGGTGTGGGCTCCGGGCTGGGGCTGAGGGGTTCAGTGTGGTAGGGGGCTCAGGGCTGAGCCTGGGGCAGGGGGTTGGCTTCCTCTCTAGTCCTCTTCCCCTGCCTGTCTTCTTCTCTGCACCAGCCCTGAAAACTATCTAGAACCTTCCCACAACCCACTGGTGGCTTGTGACCTGCCTTTTGGTATAGATGCTCCTGACCTACGTTCTTTTCTTCTACCTCCATGTCTAGGCTAATGGGGTCTGAAACATACACTGTACTGCAGTGAACCATGGTTGTTACTTTAGTGAATAAGACAAAGGAACCCAGGAGCCAATAGTCAGTGAACATCTGAGCCCAGCACCTGTTGTTATTATCCACCATTTCTCTTTGGCCAAAGGGACTTTGCATCTGCCAAAAATTACCCTCCTTGGCTTTACGAAGCAATGGAGCATGAGGACAGCAGGCGTGAGGGCCAGACTATCTGACCAGTGCTGTCCCATCTCCTGAAGACCAAGCCAACCATCCTTGGAACACTATAGCTACTAATGAACCACAATATCAGGACCATGTAGGGCGACCAGACAGCAAATGTGAAAAATTGGGACATGGGGTGGGGGGGTAATAGGAGCCTATATAAGAAAAATACCCAAAAATGGGGACTGTCCCTATAAAATCAGGACATCTGGTCACCCTAGGACCATGTCCAGCTCTGGTTGACACTACCAGGAGATCAAAGAACCAAGGGCCTGTGGGGGGAGAGATAGCTCGGTGGTTTGAGCATTGGCCTGCTAAACCCAGGGTTGTGAGTCCAATCCTGGAGGGGGCCATTTAGGGAATCTGGGGCAAAAATTTGTCTGGGGATTGGTTCTGCTTTGAGCAGGGGGTTAGACTAGATGACATCCTGAGATCCCTGACTTTCTACAATTTTATGTGTGGGTGAGAGACCATATTGGGTATCATGAGATGCAAATTTTAGTGGTGCTGGTGCAGGCAGGTGAGGGCTGATCCCAGGAGAAATTACTTTCAAAGCCAATGGAGTATGATTATTGAGAGTTCTTTAGTATCAGAGGGGTAGCCATGTTAGTCTGTATCTGTAAAAAGCAACAAAGAGTTCTTTGGCACCTTACAGACTAAGAGAAGTATTGAAGCATAAGCTTTCATGGGTGAATACTCACTTCGTCAGACACATGTGGTGGAAATTTCCAGAGGCAGGTATAAATATGCAGGGAAGAATCACATATTTATACCTGCCTCTGGCAATTTCCACCACATGCCTCTGACGAAGTGGGTATTCACCCACGAAAGCTCATGCTCCAATACGTCTGTTAGTCTATAAGGTGCCACAGGACTCTTTGTCTCTGGTTCTTTAGGTAACAGGTGTTGAGTTTACTAGAGCTTTATTTATTTAACAGGGAAAAAATCCATGCGGCCTCCTGCTCACGTTCCATGTCTTGGCACATGTAATGAGAGTGGATGTGATAAACAATTGCAGAGGATTCATGGACACCGCCTGACATGTCTCCTGCTACAAGAGAGATCCAGTCTGGTGAATCAAACTGGGAAGCTGCGGGCAAGGCACTGGATTTACTGGTGGCTGATTATCCTGTTGCCGGGTCATGATTATCCTTGTCCAGCACAGGGCCTGGTCATCCTTTCAGTGCTGTCAGAACTCACTCTTGGAGAGCGTGGAAGGAAGCCTATTGATGAAGCATAGCTGGAACCAAGGAAATGCCATGGCCTGTGGTCACCATTTGCCAATGAGCATCACACAGTGGCATCTCATTTCCCCCATATAAGTCAATGTCAGATAGGAAACAATTGATTTTTTAATGGTGACCGTGCCAAGCTAGGTGGAGGGAGGAAAAAATTCCAGGAGCAATCAAGGAGTCATGAATATTACGGGAAAAGTGGTTGTAAAGAGGGGTCCTCAGAGTCATTTGATACGACCAATTTGTCAGCTTCTGAGAAAGAAGAAACAAAATGGGGCTTCAAAGCAGCCGTTTCTTCTGCAGCATTATATAGGAGTCAGTGAGATGATTTCACCTGCCCCCCTTACCTGCCATCACTGCTGGCTATGAAGAATTGAAGCTGAAGGCTTCACCCAGGCCTTGAGAACTTACTACAATGGAAGCGATTTGCAGAATTGAGGACTCTTTGTGGAAAATGTCCTGCCTCTAGCTCCCTCCCCACTGACCCAGGGGACTGTCAAATTTTTCCACAGAGAGAAAAGGGCTCTGAGACCCCCAAGGCCAAAACGGATTAGTGCATTATTGGTTAAAGCCATCACCTGCGATGGCACTGAGAAGTGAAGTGGAAGCCAGTGTAAATCAAGGAGCACTGTTGTAACGCGGTCTCTGCCAGAACAAACAGCTGCATTCTGCACTAGCAGGTCTTCAAATGTAGCCTCCGAGGCTTATGGGCTAACATGCGGGAAGGAAATAATCCGCACATCAAATGGAAAGAAAATGAGGGGATGCTCCAACTTCATCTTGTCTTTCACTTTCCTCCTTTTTATAAAAGCGGCAGCCTCGGGAAGCCTCAGGAGGACCAATCTGCCTCTATTGTCCTCACCAGTCCCACACTAGTGATAGGAGCCGTTTGGCTTTCCTCGGTAGGGCTGCACACAAATAGGTTTGCGTGCCCGTGTCTGTGGCCGGATCACCCTTGTTCTTGAAAGCAAGTGTGAAGAGAGGAGTTAGATGGGGATGAGGCCAGGATGGAAAGAGGGCATCAAAGCTGCACCATGACATGCCAGAAATAAGGACAACTTGTGCATGTGGTTCTTGGGTTTGGCGGTACCCACCCAACTGCAATCAGGAGCGGGCTCCTCTGCATTTATACATATTGGGACTTCGGGGTGTTAATCTGGGAGGGAGATGCCTGAAGAAGGTAAGAAGTAACCAGCCCATGGGCCAAAGTCTGTTCTTGGATCCAGTTCTATTGTGTGTCCGATGCATTTTGGGTGGGGCGCGAAGGGAGACTATTCCAGGGTGATGCATCCAGAGCAGGATCTGAGACACGGGCCCTGGGTGGGTTTGTTTCTAAGGAAGCACCTTGAAATCTGAGTTTCACCAGGATCCACTCACCATAGCAAAACCCCTCCAGGCACCCTTGCCTGCCTGTGAAAATGTCGAGGAGGCTGGTGCTTTCTCGGAGGGAGGCGAGAGAGTGCACTGCCTGAAACTCTCTGCAGCATGTCGTGGCACTGGCTTGCTAAGACATGGTCCTATGAGCAAACGCTACGGCTCCCATCAGTAAGGATGTGGGTAGGACCCAAGACCAGATTTCACTCCCCTGATTAAGTGGGAAGAGAAAATAATGAATGCCCATTGTTCCTTCAAATATAATTAACAGAAAGAAGAGATTTTTCAAACTTTGTGTCCCTCGGATGGAATGTTTTATTCATAGCCTGGCTGGGAAGTGCTCAGCAACGTCATTAATTACGGGAGCCGCTCTGGCTGCCGAGCCTGCCTCCGGAGAACCCGCCACGGCTTTATCATCCTGACATCCGGAGTTTATTTCGAGCCCTCTGCGCAGCGTGATGCAGGAGTCAGTGAGGAAGCGGGGTGGCTAGGGGCAGCTGCAGAACATGGAGTCAGCTCCTCGTCCACTGCAGGTTTAATGAGAATAAAGTTCCCCTGCCCAGCACCCTCTGGAGACCTGGTGCTCAGGATCAAGATTTAGCTCCCGAGATCAACTTCACTTCTCCGCACTGTGCTGAGCGATCGCACAATCATCTGCTCTGCAGCAGGACAGCTAGCCAAGCAGTAAAGTCATTGAGACTAACGACTGCAACAGAAAGGAAACAAATCATTGTCTTTCCAGCGCACCAGATACCTTGCAGAACATGGCTGCTGGGAAAGCAGCGTAAAGCTCCTGGTTCAGCTCAGAAGCCCAAATAAAAAGAAACGAAAGAGCATTAAGCTCACACTGCTGAGTTGAACAGAGCCTACAAAAGCAGGGGCCCCAGGTCCAGTTCAGCACCTCCTTACTCCAGTTTCATCCCCATGTGACTCAGCTGAGTTTCCTGGAGCTTGACACTGAAGTGAGATAGGCGCAGGCCCATGGAACCTGGATGAGCAAGAGCCACTGGGATGACTTCACAGAGCGAGGGGAATTTATCCCTCTCTTAACGCACCCCAGGTTGGGTCTCTCACCTTTCTGAGACCCCCAGCGTATGACCCGCCATCC
Organism: Mauremys reevesii; assembly: GCF_016161935.1. Taxonomy (NCBI): domain Eukaryota; kingdom Metazoa; phylum Chordata; order Testudines; family Geoemydidae; genus Mauremys; species Mauremys reevesii. Next base: position 77,124,553 of record NC_052632.1, on the reverse strand, counting down.
AAGGGCACTACATGTTCATTCCTAAACAGTGCAGTTAGTAAAGAGTCACGGGGCAGGTAGAGCTTCCATGTCGCGTACAATAGTGTTAGTGTAGCAAACGCCTGAGCCGGCCTCAAGGATCCCTCTTCCACACCCCTAACAAGACAGCTAGTAGCCTGGGGCTGTACTAAGGGCTGGTGTGAGATGTCAGCCTGATAGCCCCGGTGGGCGCAGTCCTTCCTGCACAGAATGAGTGCAGCACAAGAGGCGATAGGGCAAATGTCCCATCCGCAATGCCCTGCCAACCCCCCTGCCACCGGCCGTGCCCTTGACTTTTGCCTCTAGAGAAGGAAGAAGGAAGCAAAAGCTTCAGGCCAGATCCTGCACTCAGCTAGACCCAGGCAGAGGCACGGGCCTAGTGCCCATGCACGCCTTTCCTTGCCAAGGTGGGTGCCGATTAACACTACATCCTCGGGCTGGTTTTGTAGTGTAGACGCTTGGGGACTGGACTGGAGCCACCAGTGCATTTTGCAGAGGCCACGGGGCAGCCGTCATGGTCGCATCTCCTGGTAGCCGTCACACGGTAGCATCAGGGAGCGGGGTGAAAGGCTCCACAGCGCATCCCCTGAGCCAGCTGCACTAAAGGGCTCTAGCGATGCTGGGCTGGGCAGGACAAAGCTAGGCCACCGCAGCCGAAAATGGCCAAGAGGTTACCTCATTTGACTCTCTTTCCCCTTCGCCCCATTTCTAGGCTGCCCCCTGCATGTGAAAGGGTTAATATCCCCTGCTCAGTTTGCAGTCGGGGCTGGAAGGGTAGACGGCCATTTGCCCAAGCTCTGCTGGGCGTCTCAGCACCTCCTTCCTGTAGTCCTATCTTCCTGTCATGGCTTTGTCCGCTTCCCCAGCTGCCTTCGTCAAGCCCCTCCTTCACCGGTTCCTGCCGCTGACAATCCAGTCAGTCCCCTTGTATCTCCCGGCACAGCCATCGCCCCTGGCTGCTTGGTATCTCTTTGTGCCCACCGGTACTAAGCACTAGTGACAAGCCCTAATGCCGTCCGCCGTAACTGTCTCCTTGAATTTCTAAAAGTTCTCTTGTTTTCACTTGTTCCCCCGGAGAGGCCCAGCCAGAACCAGAGAGCAGTGTTCTTAGTGTTCCCCTCTGCTTCACACCCACAAACTCACACGCACGTGTTGTGTTAACACATCCATCCCTGCGTACACTGGCACATGGAAACACAGAGAGAGAGATATGGAGCATCGCACATATCTGTATTCACGTACACACTTTTACAAGCACCGATACTGCCATATGAACAGCCACACGCAATAACGTCCAACCCACAGACATACCGTACCACACACACATGTCCACAGGACGTCCGCTACACAAATCCATTTGCTCTCCCTTAGGAATGCCTCTGTCTGTCCATCTCTGAGGCCCCATGGCAGGTATCTAACATTCCTGGAGGAGAGGTTTGTGAGGAAATCAGCAGAACTGCTGTAGGGTTACCGAGGCCTCTGCCTTTCTGGACAGCTACCAGAACAGTTAACAGAATAGGCAGTTACTTGCAGGCATTAAAAGACCACCTTCGCTTTTAGTGACACTGGTGTAGTCGTCACTGAAATCAATGGCCTCATCCTGGTGTCAACTCCGTGTACGTGAGAAGAAAGAATAGCTGCAAACCTTCTCATCTAACCTGAGATTCTCATTCTGCTCTGACTGGTGTAAATCGGGCACAATTCCATCCAAATCGACAGAGCTGCCCAGCTGTCAAATGAAATAAAGGACATCAGAACCAGGTCCAGAAACCCTGAGGCTGCTCTGTTACACCAATGTAAAACTGGAGTCAGTCCACTGGCTTCAACTGGGTTACACCAGTGTCTCTGAGAGTAGATGCTGCGCCTTGGTGTTCCTGCCATGACAATAGTTTTCATGCTTGCCACTACATTTTACTGTCTGTCTGGCCGAGTGACCATGGGTCTCTGACTGCTCTCACTTCAATGGAACCAAACTGATAAGCTCAGAAAAAGTAGTGACTGGACTTGTCAGTGTGTCACTAACTAATAATAATAATGCATTCATTCCTGAGACTCTGGGGAAAATTTTCAAAAGTGTCTAAGGGATTTAGGAACACAAGCCCTATGGACTTTCAGTGGGACTTGTGCTTCTAAATACCCTAGGTACTTTTGAAAATGTCCCTCTTGCAACCTAGAAAGGAGTACGATCATCTCTTGGGCTCTGTCCCCACAACCAGTGCAGTGGCTACCTTCGGATCTGCTTTGGGCTACTCTGTTCTGCCCGCCCCATGCTCTTTGGATGTGGGAATTCAGTCAATACAAGCAAGCCTCTCCCACAATTATCTCTGGTCACCAATTTTTAACGTTTTGCTTTACCCAAAGCTGGCTACAATGTTTTTTACCACCTTGAGGGGCTGATAGGAGAGCGGGCGTGTCTGTGGTCAGGGGTGTCTCAGATCACTGGCGTGTGGCTTGGGAGTTTCCCAGACATGAGATCTATGTGTCCAGTATGTTAATGAAAGTGTCACTGTGACCAGAAAAGTAACAGTTTAAGAAATGGCAATTTCTGCCTCACCACATATCTGCTCCCGCGTCTTCCCAAGTCACGTCAGCTCTTTTCACTGACGCAAACAACTTTTTTTTACTCTTGTTAGTCCTGCAGAACCACTCCAGTGAGGCCTCAGTCTATCTCTGGCTTGTGCATCTTCAGCAAAATTGGAAGTGAAGCTCTGAATAGCCTTTGCTGTCTCAGATCCCAGGTGGAGTTTGCAGCCAGAGTGTTTAGAAAATCATCTCCTGACCTGTGAACCGCACAGATTTGCTGAGGAATTTATAGTGGGCCTGATTTGAAACTCAGTGGAGTCAATGGGAGTCTGTCCTTATTTGAGTAACTGGTTCCCTGCTGAGATCGGGAGGTGGAGACAGAGTTTGTCCCAGCAGGTGCTGCCAGCTTTCTGCCCAGCTAGCATGTGTGTGTTTTCTCTATGATCCAGGAAACCTCCCCAGTGACTTCCCGGGGTGTGATAAACACCTGGTGTTAGGCAAAGGGGACCAGGTGCAGGGAGGGTGCAAGTGAAAAGAGACCTAGAAACAGACAGAGAGGTGGCTGCCGGAGAAGGCCACGTTCCTGCGTTTGAGAGGCAGGCTGAGTGCAGGGGAGGGATGCTCACTGTGGGTAGCCAGAGCCAGAAGCCCCGAACTGGGCCCCGAATACAAAGCAATGGCTGCCAGTACAGCCCTTCACCCTGGAGGGTCAGAGAGCACTTCAGAGAGTGGCCTGCAAAGTGCAAAGCCAGCACTGGGATGATTCGCTCCTTACGTCTGCCTGCCATTGGCCTCTTGAGTCTGTGAAGCTCCTCCCCACTGGGCCCCATTTTTCCGTGGAGAGACGAGGGGGAAGAAATGACCAGAGGATCCTCTGTCCGGCCCTCCCCCAGCATTAAGATTAGGCGTGACTCCACGGCAGAGGCAGCTCCAAGGGAATCGCCAGCGCCACTTCCAGAGGCACCCTGAGTTTTTCTGTCCAAGCGCCGTCTGGGCCCAGCGTCCGAGGGGCTGGTATCCCAGAGCCGTTTAGCAGAACCTGTGACTTTTCAGGGTACAAGAAAGCTGCTTTCAAACCCTGTGTCGATATGGTGCTGGTGGAAGGTGCATCTCTGATGTTTGCAGAGCAGGGTGGAGCCCTGAAGCGGCCTCCCCATGGAAACACTGGTTCTGCCCCCCTCAGGAGACTGGAGTGTACAAGGTGCCAGACTCACAGTCCTGGGGCACCGCATATCCCCAGAGCAGGCACCGTACAGACAGCAACAGACCATGCTACTCACGCTACCCTGTCCACATGCCCCAGGCCTGACCTGCTGGGCACACACCAAGGGCAGAGAGAGGCTTCCATTTAGAATGCCAGCCTGGATGCCACTCAGTGCCACCAGCTTTGTTTGATGTGGTCCCAGGTCCTCTGGGAACCAGGCTGAGCCTGGCAAATGGCCTTCAGAGGGTGCTAGACAGGAACCAGGGAGCTTGCAGCCTGATAGGCTCTGTCTCCCGCGGCAACCTCCTGACCGCCAAGGAAACGGCTTCCAATGGTTTCTGTTACGAACACATTTTCGAGGGTGGCTCCTGGCTAGGCCATGGGGCAGGAGGGAGAGCGGCCCAAGCTAACCCAGCGAGGTGCATCTGTCTGTCCCTGGCCACTCACTTCATGCCTCCTCACAGGAGCGGGGGTGGGCGACATTGCAAGGAGGAGGTGGAAGTAGAGACTGCGCCTGCTAAGGTGACCAGACAGCAAGTGTGAAAAATCGGGGCGGGGGTGGGGGTAATAGGAGCCTATATAAGAAAAAGACCCCCAAATTGGGACTGTCCCTATAAAATCAGGACATCTGGTCACCCTAGCGCCTGTCCTCCTGCCGCTGTATGGCCCTGGCGGAGTGCCATGGATCTCATGAGCACTGGTACCATCAATAAATCTGCCAGGCGGAACAGGGTCACGTTTCGAGGGTGCGAGCGTTGCCGAGGAAGAAGCCTGTGAAAAATCTGTTCCTCTGAGGAAAGCAGCGCAATGCGCCTGAATCTGGGGCAAACACCTTGGCGAGCAGAACCGAGACAGGCTGCTTCCTTAGCACAGCTCCAGCCGACGGGAAGGGGTGCCTGCCGCTCTGTGCTTAATTTCTGCCAGGGCTTGTCAGGGCTGAGCCCCGGCACCTCTGGTTGCCGCGTCAGTTATGAAAGTAAAAATGTTGCTTGAGTCCCGACGTCCCTTTCATTATTAAGCCCCGGCTGTCATTCAAGTGAGCAAGAGGGACTAGCCGGCCGGGCACCCAGGCTGCAGCATTTACATCTCTGCATTCAGAGGGCAGGGGTTTTTTTTTTTTGTATGTGGCTTTTGAAAAGAACACAGACAAAGCGGAAGGTGCCGTGAAAGGGGGCAGAACAGTTCGTTACAAAGAGGCAAACACGGGGAAACGTGGGAAACAACCTCTCGCTCTGCTTATTAATGAGGAGGAAAGGCCTAAGCGGGCCTTCTGTGCAATCATGGAAGGCACGGCAGCTGGCTCCCATGAGCAACGGGCCCACGCTGAATGGGGATACCAGCTGTTCCACCACAGCGGTCCTGGATCTCATTTACACTGCCAGAGAGCCATAAAGGGGCCTAAATATAAATGAAAATGGGGCCGAGTGCGCAGATTGAGTCTGAGTTAGCTAGTTGCTTTGTACATGTTCAAACAGGGCCACCTGCGGTCAATGACAAGGATTTGGGGAAGCCAGACTGGTTGGAGCTGCATTAGGCGAAGGAATCTCCATTGAATCTCCATCAGGAATCTCCCTGAGTCCTGGCTGACTGCCCCCAGCTGCACTCATCTGCCTTTGGGATGCCTGAAGACCAAAGCTCATGCAATATTTATTGGCTTAGGAGCGGAGCTTACAAGACTAACAAGACTCGGACTAAAGAGAGTTCGCATGATACGTTCCCTCCCTACCCCCACCTCTGTTGGGAGAAACCGAGAAACAACCAGTGTGTGTGTGCATTGTTCTCTAACCAAATAACAGCTCATACCCAGAACAAACACAACACACATGTGTGGGCGAACAAGGGAACACTTGCAACTTTTGCACACGTGAGCAAGCCGTGGAACCTTGGTCCTCATGGTGGCACTTATGAACAGCATGAGTGGGAGGTTTGCACTGCACAGCCTATGCTGTTTCTGTTCTGTGGCTAGAGGAGACCTCTGCCCCTGGAGCCATCAGCTTTGCGCTAGCATTCAGTTCACGTACCAGAAGGACGACGTTTGCTTTTGCCGTTTCCCTGCTGAGAGCACGGGGCTATTGTGCCACTGCCTCCCTCCGGATCCCTGCTTCCCAGCCACCTGCTGATCTCTTATAAAATACCCCTGGCAGCTTGTCTATGAGAAAGCTCTGCATAAACCCGCGTGCTTACCTGCCTGGGCAGACAGCTGTCTCAGAGAGGGACGGGTTGGCTGACATTTTCAAAAGTGACTAGTCATTTTGGGGTGCCTCCATTTTTAGGTGTCCAATCTGAGACCCTCCCCAGGGCCTGATTTTCAAAGGGCAGGAGAGCAGCACTTCTGAGAGATCAGGCCTCTTTCAGTTGTCTCAAGTTGGGCATCCAAAATTGGAGGCCCTCCAAATCACTGGTCACTTCTGAAAAGCTCAGCCATTATTATTCTAGCAGCACCCAGAGGCCCCAACTGAGATCAGGGGCCCATTGTGTAGGTGCTGTAAAAACATCGAACAAGAGGCAATGCCTGCCCAGAAGAGCTTACAATCGAACTAGACAAGACAGGAGAGAAAAGAGGGGAAATGACTTGCCCAAGGTCACACAACAAGTCAGTGTCAGAGCCAGGAATTGAGCCCCAATCTGCTGAGCCCTCATCGACTACCTTAACCACAGGATGAGCCTGCCTCTTGGAAGTGACTGGCGTCCGGATGAAGCATGTCATTCTCCCACACATCAATGAGAACAAGTAAATGCTTGTGAATAGCCGGTGATCGGGGCATAGACACTATGGATTAAGAACAGCTTCAAAGAACGTTCACAGGCACTGGCCTTGAGTTTCCCCGCTCCTGACACTAGTGATTTCCAGGCGGTGATGCCCGATTTATCCACAGCAACTGAGAGCAGAATCAGGCCCACTGGATTTGGAGCCCTGGCCCAGCCCTGTTTATGAGACGACCTCACTCCTCAGCCTTTCCAAACGCAGGGGCTGTTTTCAGTGAAGATGCAGTGAGCAAAGGGAGTTAAAATGCCCAGGCGGGCAAAGCACTGCTTCATGTCTGCACAGGACCTTTCTGGCTTCGCCAGAATCAGAGCCGCCCCGAGAGGCTCATTCCTCACACCCGCAATTGGTTGGTACTTTTCCAACCCACTCTCTTTGTTTTAATGTGCGTAGACAATGAGCCAGGCTCTTTCCCAACAGTCGTGTGCATTAACCCTGAAGAAAACGATGGCAAATGTTTCCGTTGGCTGGTCATCACCTGATTAGTCAAGAAAAAGAAGCCAGATGCTCAGCTATTTGTTCTCTGATTTTTCTGTTGGGTCAAGGTGAACTGGGTCGGTTTCCCCAGAGCCATGACTACTCAGACTTACCTGGGCTACAGGGACTTCCTCCCTCGTTCACCAGATGTGGCAGGTAGGGAACTAAAGCAGGCTGGGCTCTGCTGGGAGAGGCTTATTTTGGGAGCCCCAGTAGCCAAGCGAAGGGTTCCCATGGCAGCGTAAGTGACCTGCGTGTGGTCACTGTCCCCTGGGTTGGGATCTGTTGGAAACCGCTTCTCTCCAGGTCATCGCCATTTTCTAATAAGCAGACAGTGCGTGTCAAAAACATTTAACTGAGGATCGTGGCTTAGATTGCCCTGGGGATCTCAGCTGGTTTTATCCATGGTGTGAAATGGTGCCACGTACCCTTTATCCTTGGATACATTTGCAATGAAACCATGTTCAGCTGCACCCATTGACCAGTGGCACCTGCAAACTGGTGATTTTGCTAGCATAGGCCAAGCTACTGGGAATCAGTAGCAATGCCAGGAAGAGAACCCAGACAGTCCAACTCCCAGCCTGGGTCTTAATCACAGCACTGTCCTCTCGCCTTGAAAAAAGGGGAGGCTCGTGTGGGAGATGAACTACTTAGGATGATCCAAAAGTGTAGAGCAGGTAGCCAGTCTATATTAAGCCCTGGAAAGCTAGGTTGGTCACCAGGAAAAGTCTCCCAATGGGGAGCGGGGAAGGGAATAATCTCCCAGAGGGACTGAAAGAAATTCCCCCATGGCAGGACTTGACAAAGCACTAGCGAAAACAATCCTGTATCTCTGCATGGGCAGGGCTTTCCCATTTCAGAGAGCTGCGATTTGCTGAGCACTGCGCAGCGGTAGCAGGGGGAAGCTCGGGAATGGAGGCAATCACTCCTTCTCCCTGAGGGTGGCGTAAAGAGAACGGAAATTGGGGCAGGGGAACACTGTTTGAAAGGAAAGATTCAAAGGGCAAAATCTGGGAGTACGTAACCCTGCCCAACCCCCTGGCTTGGTGCTTCAGTGGCTAGTCCATGCTGCAGTGTTCATACTGCTATTTTTAGCACGCTGGCTGGCGCAGAGCAAGTGTGCGTCCGTCTACACAGGTTGGGAGGTATGCTCTCAGTACAGTGTAGACAGAGCCAGAGTAGCTGAAATCCTGATCCAGGAAGCTGGAGCTAGATCCTTGGCTGGTGTGAAGCAGCCTAGAGGCATTGAAATTAACAGGGCGATGCTGATTTGCACCAGCTGATGACCTGATGGTGGCACAATTAACCTTATTGATGTGAAAAGCTGATAGGGCATAGGGAGGGGGAGGGCCCCCCCAGCTGAGCCCTATGAAAGAATCTAGATATGGAGGTATATAGGCATTCCCTGGAACGTAGGGAAGCTATGAACAAAAGAAAAACCTGCAGGAGTGGATGAAATGATCTATGGACCCAGGCTAGTGCTGGAGGGTGTTAGGTGTTATGGAGTTAATCATTCTCAGAGCTTAGGTGCAGAGGCGTGAGAATGCAGGAGAAAAGCCCTCAGTGGAATAGAAGGAGTGTGACTAGAGGTGTGTGGCTGGGCCGTGGAGGTCTGTGTTGCTGAATCCACAGGCAGGCAGGCAGGGAGAACGCAAGGGCAGAGCCCGGGCATGGAAGTGAGGTACATGGGAGGGGTAGGATGTCTCTTGGAATCTGTCTGTCCTGGGTGTCCACTGTGTGTCCTTTGAAGTCAGTGTGCTAAGAGGCATGGGGTACAGCCAGGCGTGCTCTGCCTGGGTACTGGGGGAATGGGGAGCAGTCCAGGCGCTGATTTTTAGTAGGCCTTTGTCCTAGACTACAAATAGGCCTGAACCAAACAGCGTAGGTCCAATCTAATCACAGACTCTTGGGCTGTATCCTATCAGCCAGGCCCAGCCTGGAAGCAGGAGCAGTTTGTTATGGAGAAGGGTTCAAGGGGCAGATTCCAAACTGCAGCTTGGGATTTCTCCCCTGGCATTAACTTCCAGGGGGATTTTCACGAGGCTCTGCCGGGGGCAATGCACCTGGAACATCTGAATCCCAGCAAGACACCCCATCACCCCCCGCCCAGCCATGCTTCCCCCATGTGCCATTCTCCCCCCACACACACACACCATGGACTCAGAGGGAGGAGGAGATGATGCCAACCATTTTGGGGGGAGACAGAGGGGTGAAGAAGTGAGATCTATCATCCCCTCCACACTGCTCAGTGAGGAACAGCAGATGCTATTGACCCAGAGTTTGCAAAAGGAAAAGAGCTGCATTACCTCTAATCTCTCCCTCCCTCTGACCACGCATGTTCGACTTATTGCCTTAGCAAGGAATGAGTCTCTCTGGCTCACCCCCCAAGTTCTCCTCCACCCCATCCCTGATGCCAGGGCCTTGCTTTGGTCTGCTCAGTCACCCGGGGCAAGGAAGAATGGGAACGGGCGTTTGGTCACCCTGCCCCCCTGAAATGAACTAGCCGGACCCTGACTGCCACTGAGCACCTCCTGCTCTTTCTCCACCCTCACCTGCCTTGTGATGGCCTTCACCAGGGTTCTCTGTTTCAGCTGGTGACAGCCTCTTAGCAGCTACCCCTTGGGTGGATCACAAAGCCCTTAAATACCAGACACATCCAGTTTTGCTGAGCCAGCTGGAAGAGCAAAGCGGCTGGAGGTCGCCACGTGGGAGGCCCATGGTGCTTCTAAGAGCTGCGATAAAGGCATCGTGCACCTCCCAAGGGTTTACTGACCCTGGCCCCGAGCCACCGAGCAGCCTTGCAAGAGCTCCGGTAGTGATTTCCAGGCCACGTGCGCTAGAGAAAAGCCATTAGCCAGAGGGAGAAAAGCCCATCGATTAGGATTTCAGACAGATTTCCAGTGTCGTACATACCTCCCTGGGGCCACAGAATCATTCCTCTTGGAAGGGAAGCGTAATGTGCTCCAGAGATGCAGAAGCAATGAGGAGTGGGAGGACTTAGTGGAAAGAGGACACGGTCTCCCCTCTTTCAGTCTCTGGTTAATGCCACTTTCTTTGGAAAGGGCCCCCAGGTGCCGTGTTCATAGATGCTCTATAAATACTTGCTCTGTTAATGCCAAAGGCTCTATAGACAAGCTTAGCTGAGAATCCTGTACGGCCAAGTAGCTAACAGTCTGGAATCTCCTGGGGTAAAAGGAAGGATTAGAAAGGTAGCTCTTGGTCTCTCTCATGGGGAGTTTAACAGCCTATGATTAGAGGCAGCATCAGGCCAGCTCCTGCTCCCTCTCTGCTAATTCAGAACATGTCGTCCGCTGAAACTTTAATGCCTCTACAATGGCACTTCAATTATTAAGCAGGGTGATAATGGAGAAGCTAGGCCATGAGAAGGGCACTGCCAGGTGGGATGGGGTCCACAAACATTCACTGCGCACGTGGCTACGTCTCAAGGAGCTTCTGCTGGGCACTGAGTAGTAGATGGAGTCCTTGTCCTGCAAGGTTAGGGTCATAAGATGTTTTCTTGTGTAGGTCCCACTGCACATTACAAACAGGGATGAGGCTTAGCCTTGCTGGGGCGGGGGAAATGGAGGGGAGCAGAGTTATAAAGGAGGGAAATGAGGGGGCTAAGTGACTTGCCCAAGGCCATCCGTTGAGTCAGTGGCAAAGCCAAGAACAGACTCCCTGTATGGTACCTGAACCACAAGATCATCCTTCCTCCCTTTCTTCCCTGCTCCTGGTTAAGTCCAGGGCTGTAGCATCCCTGTGCAGTGGATCCATACTGTGGATGAGAAGTTCCAAGGGTCCGTTTGTCATCTCAATTCCCTCTAGGTTTCCATAATCTTTTCCCTGTGTGTTTTAATAGAGGATCGGATGTCAGGACCTTTAGGGGGCTGGACTATCATGGTGAGGTCCAGAACTGTATTTCATTCCTAAACCGTGGAGTAACTTCTCCCAGGACGGCAATGTTTGGCTAGGAGGTGTGCTCGGACGAGGAGGGTCCATCAGGCATCTCCCATGGGCACTGGGTTATACAAGGTGCTTTGTGCAATGAATAGATATGAGGCCGTTTACTGGGAGACAAGATTATAACAACAGTGTGAGTTCACCTACCTGCTGGTAAGCATGGCCCATCCCAGCAGAGGTGAAGAGATACACAGAGTCCCTGGTGCCAGCCTCTTGGTAGTTAACACAGTGCAGCAGTTACTTTTGGGTGTTATGTCACGGCTCTGTCCCTTTTAAATGCCAGAGTCTGCTCTCTCAGGGATTATAAAAGGCCCATATGGCTTATGGACCCCTTTCCCTGGGTGAAATGGTCCAGTTCTCATCAGTTTGTCTGACCACTCTGGGGTCACAGTGGGTCCTAAGACCACATGCACGGGAGTGTTGTACCCATGTTTTTTAAGCCAGCCCTAACTTCAAAAGCCCATCAGCCTATGTAAGACCCTGAAGAGAGACACCCTCCCAAGCCAGTTACCATTACTGGGGAAGATCCCCACAAACTTGGTAGAAAGGTTGTTCTGAATGCCTGGCCCATACAAGGGGTCCCTGACTCTAATTCCCGTGGTCCAGGAGACGCTGCCTAAGAACTCTTTCCAAGAGGTGCATCTGATCTCCTGCATCATCTGGTCTCAAGGATGCTGCTGCAAATTACTTGGCACCTTGTTTTTGTCTCGTGGTACGTTGTGCAACTCCTAAAACACCTGTAACAGAGAATGAAGCCAGGTTGTAGGCAGCAACCCCAGGATCTCTGTTTGATAGTCACTGTGGATAGCCCCGGGCTGCCAGTGCATGTTTTAAATCACATCTATGTGTCACCGCATGTTTTATTACACGATGGTGTCAAATCAGAGCCCAGAAGGCCTTGATATGGTGAATAAAGCCGGCTCCACAGAGCAAATGGCCAGGCTCCCCCAGCCCGTCTCAGTTAGCTGGTGGATCAGATCACGAGGGGAAGACTGAGACCTTCTGGACTAAACAGGGCTTGCTGGAAGTGTCCCCCTCACGCTGAGTAAGAGCCTCTCAGTAGCTATGAAATGGTGCATGTTCACCAAAAAATTTAAAAAAAACCAGCTACCTTGTGCTAACGGGGTAATTAATTCTAGCTCATCAGGGGGCCTGCAGTTCTGTCAGTGCCTCTGGATCGCTGTCAGGCTGGGGAAAGCCCTTCCTTCGGGGCTGTGAGAGAACCCACCACGACACGCTGAACGGCAGCTGCGTCCGCTGGGAAAACTGCAGGACCGAATGGCCCGGAACGCGGCGCCCTGCCCGGGCCTCCGGGGGCAAAGCAAGGAACACCATCGATATTGCAGCACGGAGCAGTCGAGACTTACGCATTCAAGCAAACAGGTCCCAGAACTTTCTAGTGTGCTCCGGAGCCTGTGTGTGTCTAAGCAGCCTTGATGTTCCAATCCAGAGCCTCATCTGAGCAGAGACTGGCCGGTTGCCTTTGTAGGAGGCCTATAAATAGCCACAGGGCCGGTGCAAGGAAGTTTTGCGCCTTAGGTGAAACTTCCACCTTGCGCCCCGCCCCCAGCTAACCCCGCCCACCGCCCCCTCGTGGCAGTTAACCACGCCCGCCCACCCCTCCCACCCGAGGAGCCCCCCGCGCCCCTGCAGCAGCTACCCCCCTTGCAAGCTAGGGCCTGAACGGACACAGAACAAAAAGACAGTCCTTGCTCCCAGGGAGTTTGATTTAATCCCCAGCCCATGTGTCTTTTCTCCCGCTTCCTTCCTGGAAAGCACGTCTGAAATCCCAGGCCCTCCTTCTGCTCTCTCCAGGCTGCGAGAGCAGGGTGATCTCTTCCTTCAGCCGCTCCCCCCTCCTGTGGGGCTTGTTGAGGTGACTGAACAAGTCTTTGCATTTTCCAGGTTGCTGCACACAGCTGACGTGCGCCGTAGAAAAGGTCCTTGTGGCTAGCGTCTCTCCTGTGTGTGCGTCTCCAAGGAAGGCCTGGCCGGATGAGCTGAAAACTGCCCCGGTGTCTCATGCAATGTCAGAGTTTGGCATTTCCCCATAGAGACTCTCTCGCTGAATTTAGCCCCTCGCTGCTCCTTTGAGACAGGTTATTAACTCTGTTTGACCAGATGCGGGGAGGCCACTGAGGCATTCCACAGCACACAGCAACAGAACCTACCCAGCCCCGTGCTCTAGCTGTTAGGCCATACTCCCTCCTGCCCTGTTTCTCTCGCTGACTTCTTAGAGCTCCATTTATTCTTCACTTTGTGCCCTTGCCTTTGCAGCTCGTTATTTCTTTGATCCCTTTAATTATTTTTTTAAGTCAACTAATTTTTTTTTAACTGTCTCTGTCAGGAAGCTGGGGTGTGCACGGACCTCGCTGGTTAAATATAGCAACAGATACGTTGATCAAAGCCAGCAACCACGTACTTCGCGCTTTCCCCCTGCAGTCAGGCACTTCGCCACTCCTCTTGCTGTGAGATCGGCTCTGGCACACACCGAGCTCAAATTCTTCTGGACCTTGGGCGTTTGGCTGAGGCTAATGCAAAGTCTCTCCCCGCTTCCTTTCCCAGAGCCTGCTGCTTGGAACCCAGTTGTTTCCTAACGCAGTAGCGCACCTCATGAATAAAGATTAAGTTGATTAAAAAGGAAAACCCAGAGCAAGATGGAATAAAAGTGATTTGCAGAGATTAGCTGCTCTGGCACACCAGGCGTTCCCTAAAGGGTTTAGCTAACATGTTCAAGCAAAAGAGCTTTAAACCTTTCTCTCTGTTTTGTAACTAATGGCATTGGGATGGGATGAGTAGCTCACCAGGCTGATAATCATCCCTGTGGGATCACGGCGATGCTTCACACACTGCATAATCAGCATCTTTGGGGAGAGCAGAGGAACATGGGATTAACCTGTTGAGTGCCCTGGTGCACAGCATACTTGGGGAGATGGGAGGGGCACAGGGCACCTGCACTGCGGGAGTGGAGCAGACCTCAATCTTTGGGGAGCATGGGGGGGGGCGGCAAAGTACACATACACTCAGTGGGAGTGGAGCACAGAGCACCCTTGGGGGCAGCTTGATGGAAAAAACTGCTCCTGTGTCTTCCCAAACCTGCTGCAAATCCTTTGCTGGCTGCAAACCTGGCTGGATTAGAAACGATACCGTTTTAGTCAATGACTGCTTTTGTGTCAACCGCAAACAAGAATGGTAACTTGCCAGCAGAAGTGATGTTCTTAGGTCACGAATGCCGGAGAGAGGATGTGAGATGCAAGAAAAGGGGCTGCAGCAAAATGAATGCAGGATCAGTTCTGGGGATAAGCAGAGAAGCTGGACTGCATTATACTGCTGCTTACCTCTCGTGTCCAGCGCTGGGAGAGTGCCAGATGAAAAGCACTATGTAAGAACAGGGGGTGTTAGAAAAGTGCATCAGTAGGTGGGTGTTAGGCCTCTCCTCCCACTCGCTCCAGCTTTCTTACTACACTGCACCTGTTACCAGTAAATCTCTCCCTTTCCCCTGCGTTCCTTTGTGCCTGCGAATCACTTACAAACCATCTCTGAATTAAGTTTGCTGTATTTATTGGCAGCACGGTTACTTCTTTGTGGTGTCCCAGCGGGCCAGGCTGGTGGGTGTTACAGATAGTTCCTGTGTGCATAGCGGAGGAGGCTGCAACGCTGGGATCAGTTCTAGGACAGACGTGGCTGTTTTCCCCAAGATATTTTATGGTGGCACCACTGGACTGGGAATGAAGCAAGGGGGACTCATAGGTTTGCTTTGCAGGATGTTCATTCGTAGAGTTTTGCATGTCAATGGCCGGATACCCCTCAGGACATCAGCACTGACTGAAAATTCAGCCCAGGAAGATGATACAGTTGCTGTGATTGTGGTCAGCCGGGCACAGAGAGCATGATATCCGGGCCATGGCCTCCTGGCCATAATGCAGCAAGAACGTTCCTTTCCAAAGAGAACTTCCTGTCATCTAAACCAGGGTTTGACTCCAGATCCTCAGCATGGGGCAGTGGTTAGGGCACCGGTGGTTGGGAACCCTCAGCTCAGGGCCTTGCTCTGCCACAGACTCTGTGTGACCTTGGCCCAGTCACTTAGTGCACCTGTTCCCCGTGTGTAAAATGAGGCGAAGAACAGAGGTGTGGTGAGGATAAAGATCATGAGGTGCCCCGATGCTCTGGCATTGCTGTATCGGTAGCTTAGAATGAACCTGTGTAGCAGACTCTGTGGTACACAGCCCCCTTTGAGCTCTGGTTTACATCCATCTACTGCTGCCTTCGTAATTCACACTGTATAAATCAAAATCGCACAATGTCCAAGCTCTAGCGCACTCTGAACGAGCCAGGCGCCTGTTCTGGGAGATCTCTGTTCTGATCCATCTCACGAGGGAGAACGCTCTCTCTTTCATGCAGTGTTCCTCTTACAAAGCGCTCCTTGTTGCATCAGCTTCATTTACAATTCAGCCGGGATAGCTCTTCCAGTGTGATAACCCTGGCTCCTTTCCACCCACAACACAAAGGGGAGCACTTGTCCCCGCACCCTGTGCTTCTGACAACCAGAAGAAAGACACAGACAGACCCTCCTCTCTTTCCCCAGGGTACTGTGTTCCCTTGTTCAAGGGGAGGGGGGAACATCTTCCATGGAATAACCTTGCTTTTCATTTCAGAGGCATGCGGAGAAACCGGTTCCTTTGGGCATGGATTCTGGCATACAAAGTCTCCTTGCTGGAGAGAAGGGTATTTCAGGAGATGGGGGTGGGGGGATCAATCATTCAGCACAGTCAGTGGATTTACACCAGTGTCAACGAGGGCAGAATTTCGCTCACTCAGTTTATATATAAAGTTACTGATTATAAATGTAGACATTATTATTTGTTTGTGCCGAGAAGCTCCAGTCTTGCCCTATTCTGCCAGATAAATGGAACGAAAAACAAGTCCCTGCCCCAATCGAAATAGCCTTTTAATTCGTGAGTGAGAATAAGCTTCTCTGTACAGTAACACTTTCCACCGTCCTTTCTCTGCTAGAGTTGTCAGAACGCTAACTGTGCGCTATACAGACTGCTCACTGGAATGACTGGGACACCAGGAGTAGGAGCTATGCTCAGCTGCTAGAAATGAGTTATGAAGCCCATGCAGGCATAGGTGCTGGCAGGGTCGGCTCCAGGGTTTTTGCCGCCACAAGCAGCAAAAAAAAAAGGAAGCCGGGATCGCGATCTGCGGCACTACCGCTGCCGCTTCAGACTTCAGCGGCAATTCAGCGGCTGGTCCTTTGCTCCAAGAGGGAGTGAGGGACCCGCCACCAAAGAGCCGGACGTGCTGCCCCTCTCCATTGGCCACCCCAAGCACCTGCTTGCTGGGCTGGTGCCTGGAGCCAGCCCTGGGTGCTGGAACTAGGGGTGCTGGGGGGTGCTGCCGCACCCGCTGGCTTGAAATGATTTCCATTATATACAAGGTTTACAGTTTGGTTCAATGGCTCTCAGCATCCCCAATATACAAACTCTTCCAGCACCCCGGCCTGCAGGTCTGGATTAACACTGTGATGATTCAGGCTTTTGACTGATAAAATACCATTATCGCCACTGCTCCTTGTATAGAGCAAGAGTGAGGAAGAATAATACTAGGCTGTCAATTAATCACAGTTAGCGCAAACGATTAACGCAAAACAAATGAACTAGATTAAAAAAATTAGTCACCATTAATCACAGTTTGAATTGCACTGTTAAAAATAATAGAAAACCCATTTAAATGTATTGTACATATTTTTGGATTTTTTTTTACATTTTCAAATAGGTTGATTTCAATTCCAGCACAGAATACAAAGTGTACGGTGCTCACTTGATGTTGTTATTTTTTATTACAAATATTTGCGCTGTAAAAAAGATTTTGAAAATAGTATTTTTCAAGTCCCCTCAGACAAATACTGTAGTGCAATCTCTTTCTCAGGCAAGTGCAGCTTACAAATGGAGAATTAGTATTATTTTGTACATAACTGCTCTCAGAAACAAAACAATGTCAAACTTTAGAGTCCTGCTTCTTGTTCGACCAATTGCTCAGACAAACGAGTTTGTTCACATTTACGGGCAGGGTGACCAGATGTCCCGATTTTATAGGGACGGTCCCGATTTTGGGGTCTTTTTCTTATATAGGCTCCTATTACCCCCCACCCCTTGTCCCGCTTTTTCACATTTGCTGCCTGGTCACCCTATTTATGGGAGATGCTGCTGCCCACTTACAATGTCACCTGAAAGTGAGAACAGGCGTTTGCATGGCACTGTTGTAGCCCTGGTTACAAGGTATTGACATGTCCAGCAGGCCCCCAAGGAAGGAGGGAATTCCAGCATCTCAGCACTGATTCAACACAAGAAGAAGATCATCCCCTACCCTTTGCTGAGTGACACATGACCTCACTTGGCACTCAGAATACACCAAGAGGATGCTACCTTAGTGTGACCCTCCCAATGCCTATAAATGAAAGAGAGTTGGCCTGGATCAGCAGGTGAAGAGGAGACATCCAAGGAGCACCCCACAGTTACAGGGAACTGTGCTAGGGGAAGGAATAGGTCGCACTGCTCTCTCTGTGCTAATGCTGCACCAGTGCCCCTGTAGGGCCAAACAACACCCCCAGTGTTACCTGCACAAAATTCTCTGTTACTCACACACTCTAGGGGCACCCACCTTCACCCAGTTCCTAGGGCTCCGGGCATAACCCTCTTAATGTAGGCACCCACCCTCACCCTTCTGTGGGCTCAGGCGTAACCTTACACACTGGGGCAACCATCCTTACCCCGTTCCTAGGGCTCAGGGCATAATTTTCTGCAGGTTTGCAGGACCTTTTACCAGTGAAAGAGCCTCACACAGTAATATCCTCATCCTCTATTTATTAACAATCACCAAAAACAGACTGCACATGCTACACATACAATGCTCACCACTCCCAATCAGACTGATGAACTTTTCTTGATGGCCAGTCAGGATCAGGTCCATCTGGGGGACTCCAGTTTCGGCACGGAGTCATTGGCAGTGCTGAGGTCTGGCAGCTCTGTTCTTGGGGCTGTGTCCTGGAGTTGGTTCCCAAAAGACTCCCTTTTGGACCCCAGTTAATATAGTGAAACCTGAGTCCTGCTTAGCTGTACCTTAACCAATCATTTTACTAACAAAATTCTCTAACCAATCACACCCCACCATCTTCATTAATTTACACCTAGCAAAATGAATTATGTAACAGACAGAAACAATCAAAGAACCAACCAGAGATCATACAGACAAACAATAGGGAACTGGGGACCATAATGACAAAACAATAAAGAAATGAGGATTCCACAACCACAACCATTGATAAGTGATTTCTTGCCAGATAGGATGCTGTCAAACTAAGTTTTCTTTAACCATCTTAAGATCTGTTTCTTTATCTGGTGATAGTGGGTGCCATTAGGACGAGGTCTCCTTCTTAACAGCCTGATATGACATTGTTTTAATGTAATTTAGATGGAATGTGAGGATGTGACTCCCTGCTTCTCAGCTATTGGCTGCTGCTCTTCTAATCTGACTGCAGACAAAGGCCCTAGGCCTTACAATATGGCTCTACAGACCAAACAGTATGGCTACAGGAAAAGGCCTTATCCTTATGCCAGGAGTCAGACAAGTATTATTCCCATTTTACAGGTATGAGAAGACAAAGGCAGAGGGAGGTAAAATGATATACCCAAGGCCATACAGCAAATCTGTGGCAGATTTGAGAATAGAACCCAGGAGTTCTGACCCCTGCTCCAGTGTATAGGCCAAATTCCAGCACAGATAATACTCTCTGCCTCCTTAAATTGACTGCTAGAAGCTGGGACTGGATGACAGGGCATGGGCCACTTGATAAGTTGCCCTGTTCTGTTCACTCTGTCTGACATACCTGGCATGGCCACCATCAGAAGGCAGGATACTGGGCTAGATGGACCATTGGTCTGACCCAGTAGGGCCGTTCTTATGTTAAATTCCTCTTGACGTTTCAGTGGGATTTGCTACTCTTCTTCATGCCTCAGCTGTATAAAGAGCTGCAAGTGGTTGGCTGCATTTCAGCGGTTGGTGGTGTAAGTCCCACGAATAGTCTGAATTTGAAAAATGCTTTAGGGAGCCTCAGGGCTGAACAGTGAGGTATCTGTGCAAGACCTGATTGCTAATTATTGTACTCAAAATAGCAAATTGTATTGATTCTTCCTGTGGGGCCAGCTCAGGCGCCTGTCACGAGGAATACACAGAGAGCAGAGGAAAGGAAGTGCAGTGTTTGTGATTGTGCATGCGTTCTCCTCTAAGCCAGAGTCTCAGCTGCTGGAAACCACATAGCTCCACTGACTTCAGCGAAGCCCCATCGATTGACACCAGCTGAGGACCTGGCCCGTTGGTGGCAATGTGCAGCAAACAGAGCAGTGCTAGATGCATTCCCTCGTCCAGCAGCCACAGATCATCTTCCTGAGCAATTGTATCCAGTGCAGGACTTTGGCAGACATACAAGCCCATCAGTTCAGGAAGCTATTTCTTTCCCCGCTAAGGTTCAGTAGGGAATAAATACAGAGTAGTACAAATACTGTAATGCTGCGTATGAGGGGGTTAGCCGGCTGATTATGGAACTATTTGACCTACATATAGTCTAGTTGTACCAGCAAGTTCAGAATTAGTGGCATTTCTTCCCAAACTTCTGCTAAGGGGAGGGCTTTTTTTTAAATTAATGTTTATATGTTCACTATAAAGCAGATGGTTAACAATACCTAGGAAGGGGAGCCAGTTACCAGATCGGAGAAGCTAGATATTCCTGGTGGTTTTATTACTAAAGGAACAGATTACTGGTGATGTTTGTGTTGGGCATGTGAGCTGCGCAGACACAGTTGGTTTATGTTGGGTCAAGGGCTTAAAAGCTTTGCTGTAGCACTCAGGTGTGCAATGTCCTTCAGAACACGGGCAGGGTCTTTCTCAACGCCAGGCAGGATTTCCGAATCTGGGGCTGTCAATCAAAATGAGCTAATATATTCATCTATAAACTCCCCTCCACCCTCCCCCATCTCCAACCAACGGTCCCCAGGCCACAAGGGTTGGATTTAAGGATTAGGGCCCAGTAGGTGAGGAGACACTTCTCCCCAAGGTGTGTGGAGAATGAAAGTTCCACGCTGCAAAGGATTTCGAGATGTGATTTGTTTCCGGATCCCACTGAAAAATGGGAAATAATCCGTGAAAGAAGATTCTGAAAAAAAGAAATTGCGTTGAGCCAAGGTGAAACTTTCCGTTTTGGTTTTGTCGTTTTACACTTTTTTGGTATTCTAATAGATATTATATAACGGAAATAGACAACATTCAAAATGCAAAATCAAACCATTTCGTTCTGAAAATGTTGAAATGTGACGTGAGCAGGAGATTTCAACGTTGTTGCAATTGTTTCCTCCGGTTCTCAAATGAAATCCCAGTGAAAGTGACCTGATTTTGCAGATGGGTTTTGATTTTGAGGGACCCACATATTCTAACATACAGCTCAAAGTTTTTGCAACTAGCTTGAACCCCGAAATGCTTCGCTGTGACTAAGCCTTGTTTCTATGTCAAATCCATTTGCTTGAGTCTAAGGGCCAGGTAAATGTTCCAGCACTCAGCTAGCCTCCCCTGAGCCACCTTATTAAGCACTGGGGTCTGTAGCTTTCCCTTCCTAGAGCAGAGGTGGAGGATACTCTGGGAAAGATGTGCCGTATGGAGCCACGGCAGAGAACTACAGTTTACCACCAGGAAGCCACTTTATGTCACGGGACATGAGCGCATGGTCCATGTCGCTGGGATGAAACCACCATGTCCACCCGCAGAGAGTCCTTTGCGTGTTTCTTTCTCTTTCTCAGGAGAATCACTGATGCCAGGGCCGGGATGCCAGGAGCCCATTGCTGGCCTGGTTTTGACCAGCCAGCATGCAGAATCATAGAAATGCTGGAATTTATGAACGAGCAGCTCCCAGGGAAAATCTGTCGCATTTTGTCTGGCAGAATTCTATTTGCAGGCTAAAAATGCATCCTTACTGTACGATATGCTTTACATACTGCATTCTTTTTGTACTGTACCATACACTCTGTGTGTGTGTGTGTGTGTGTGTACGCAGACTACATATGTGAGGCTACCATCTTGTCAACACATTGGGGCCTTTTTTGCAGCGAAAGCACCTACTAACCCACCGTAGCCACCACGCCCACTACTGTGGCCAAGAGCGTGCTAGCGCCACCTAGCACACTTAGGAAGTAACTCACAGCACCACAATGAGGCTGAAATTTTGGAATGGGCAGTTTGTTTATTCAACAGATTTTGCCTTTTGTTTTCCTGTCTGCGAGTTGCTCCCAGATTATACGGGATTTCCTTAAATTTGTTCAGCATTCCGAATGTTCCCTTGGTTTCTGGGACTAATTTTTAGCCTGCACTAGAACCAGTTGTAAAAGGGTGGGGCGGGGGAGATGGCAGAAAAATTATCACACAACCCCCTTTTTTTTAAATTAAAATAATTCCATCCAGTTCTATAGTTTGGTTAAAAAAATGGAGGGGGAAAATGTGTGAAAATGTTGCCAGGGAGTTCTCAGGCTTCAGTTTTTGAATTTCAGAATTTGAATTTTTTTCCTGCCATGACCCTTGGGTTTGTTTGCAAACGCTTCATTGTGAAGGGTTTGAGATTTTAAATTCAAGCTGTACTGGGGATTTTTTTGTGGAATCACACAATCTAGTTCTAGTCTCATTGGATGAATGTAACTCTTGGATCCCATGTGCTAGGGGCTGTGCAGACACCAAACAAAAAGATGGCCCCTGCCTCAAAGAGCTTGCAACGATCATGTTTCTGGGGTGAATATTTACAATATTGCTCCAAATTCATGTCCCGAAAATGTTCTCCAATGCTCACTTAGCGCCGGCATGTTGCTGACCATTCCTGCCTGGAAACTCGCTCCCTCGAATATTTGCAGACAGTGAACACAACAAAACACCAGCATGGCCGCTGCAAATTCCTTTAGAAATGTGAACTGAAGGCGGTGATGGGAGGGAGGTCACTACAGCATGTACAAAGCCTGCTGAGACCGGCCTGACTGTAACCGGCTGTATCAGCACAACATTAAACCACTACCGGCTCCACGTGACCTCCCTTTCCATTAGCAAAATCTTTCTTGACCCACCCCCCTCTCCTTTCCCAGCCATCCCAGGGCTTGGCTGCCCTCCCATCCCTGATTCTGACCATTCCTGTCATCTGCGGTTGATGCAGGCCAGCAACTGCCCCGCTGCTCTCGACCCTGTAAGTAATATCTCCAGTTTGATCCATCTGTAGCCAGAAGTGTTATTTAAAGGGGAAAGTGACAATGTTTGTTACTTGCTCCATTACAGACAGTTTCACTGAGGAATGAACAGCACTGAAGACAGAGTGCTTTCCCCTTTAAGTGAATATCTTGCATATCGTGCCTTTCCTTCTAAAATACTCACTAATCCTTCTCTCCAGCTACCTAGCTAATGTGCTCAATGCTGTATTACCTAGGAGCAAGCTGTATATCCAGCACCACTCAAATGCAGCCAGTTCTGGGGCAGAGCACAGCTGCCAGCGCGTGTCCAGCAAGCAGCAGGGTGAAGGAAATTCTCAGAACAGCGGCTCCGGAGCTTGTCCAGACTTGACTCACTACATCCTTTGCACGGCTGGGCTTGCGGCTCTGTGCTGCTGGAAGGACAGAGATCTAGATAACTGGAGCCAAAATATCCTGCACAAAGTAGCCTAGATCCCACGACCTGCCACCGGAAACAACAGCCTTGGCACGTCTACCTACAGTATATAGATAGCATCGGAGAAGGGGGCACAGGAGGACACAGGGCCTTTCCAATAACATGAAAGTGCAAATATTTGCTGATTCTCTCCCCTCAAATCCGCAGTGATTATTTGACTACAAAGACCAAAATTCTCCATCCCCGCAGGGCTGGCTAACTCTATTGTGTGCCTAAGCCCGGGGCTGGGATGCAGCCTGTTCACCTAAGGCCCGGGGACAATAGCTCTCATGCAAACGGTTGCTGTTGCCATTATCGCTGGGGTAGATTGGTTCTCCCTGCCAGCTTAACCTTGATCCTAGGCTCCAGGTCTGGGGCTGCCCCTGGCCGCCACGTGTTGCAAGTAACTCCTGTGGCTTTTTTTAGCACAGAGTGATGGTGTGAAATGACACTTGTAAAATGCAGGGGCTGATTGCCAGCAGCTACAGCTCGGGAAGGGGCCCCATGCCAGCCTGAAATGAGAGGTCGAGTCTCATTTGAGTTCCTGCTTTCCAGTCAGAGGACCAGGGGGAGCAAAGCCTGCTTTTATCTTCAGGGTCATGGCCTCTCAATGGCACTGCCATCCACTGAGTCAGCCACGCCACCTGGCGAGTCACCAGACACCAGTGTCCCACATAGGGCCAGTTCTCTGCTGGCTTGGGGAGCTGAGGACCAGCCGCGCAGAAGAGCTGGCAGGCTGCTGTGCTATGCAGAGAAACAGTGAAGAAGCAAACTGCTGTGGGGCAGGGAGGGGAATGCCGAGCTGAAGGGAGAGAGCCGGCAGGCTCTGTGCGTATCAGCCGGGGGGCACGGAGGGCAGAGGCTCCCAGCACTGTTCCGTACATTAGCACACCCAGCAGAGCAAAAGCAGATCCTGGAACGGACTCAGGAGGCATGTCTGGGATCTGTGCCGTCTCGTTTCTCTCTCAACGAATCGTGCATGTTGAGCGCACACCCCAGACAGGCATATCCCCCACGTGCACACAGGCCTACAGACACGCTGTTGCCTTTTGTATTCAGGAGCCATTTCTGGCTTCCCTAGAGTTCGCTCGCCCCTCCCGGTCCCGTGACGCACACAGACAGGTGGGATGAAGTTATCCAAGCTGATGCTCTGTATTTACCTTGAACTGTTTGGGAGCCTGCCAGCAATCAGAGGCTTCACCCCCATGGCTGGTGGCAGGGCTCCTCGGTCATTACCCAGCATCCTTCCAGGGACCGCGTCTCTGCGTCTTGCCGAATGTCATGGCTCAAGAACCTTCCCATAATCAATCCAAAGTCTCACAAAGACCCTTCTCTCTCCTCCTCCATGGAATAAATAGAGGCAGGGCTTCCTGGGTGGTGGGGGATATGGCCTCAGCTATTCCACGCTCCATCTGCTTCGTGCGGGAGTCTATTCATAGGACCTCTCCCCTTCCCCTTTGTTCTTCAGCAGCAGGTACCAGCCACGGTGAGGTTCATGGTGCTTAGGGGCCATCCTGAGAGCCAGAAGGATTCATAACAGTGCTGGAGCCAGAAGTCCTGTCTCCGGAGAACAGGCTCAGCAGGGCTGGATTCCCGGGGCCCCCTTGCCAGTGTACCTCAATCCGGACCTCCCTGGGGCTGAGGTATGTTCAGGCTCCGTGTGCATTTCAGAGCCTGGCTTCTCTGCTAAGGTTGCTAGCAAAGGGTGCTGATTGCAGGGGTAATTTTTGCTCTGGGATCACCTGTGTATGGGGACAGAGGGGAAGCCCAGCAAACTCATTTCATACGCAGGCAACCTGCTGGGAACTTTGCGTCTTTGGGCTGTACTTGAACTAATGACCTGGGGGTGAAAGAGTTGGCATTGCCTGGAGACCCTTGTCTGACTCTCCAGTGTTTCCCCATGGCAGACCTTGATAAATGACCTGTCTAATCAAGCAGAGAAGAGCCATTTACCACCTTGGCTTTTTTACCAGCTTTTTCCAACCCTTCCCCTTGCAAAATGAACTGAGGGTCCAAAGGGAATGTGTCTGAGGACAAATAAATATCTGCAAGCTCAGCGTCAGCTTCACTTTCTGTCCCCAATCTTGGGGGAAATCGATCACTGACAATTAGGTGTTACAGATGTACCCAGACTACTGCAATAGGCCGGCAGCTGAGCTGAATTTGCAGCATCCGAAGGTATCTGCTCCTCTGCCGGTAAACTGGGCTGCACCTCCAGGCACCTTTTTGGGTTACTAAACCCAAATGACGGGCTGTGACTCCAGTGAGGAGTTATGGGGGCAACCCTGAAGTTAATGGGAGCTTTGCCAGAATAAGGACCCTCAGGTCTGTCCTCACTGGTGCTGTGAAGTCTTAGGGGGTGATGGGTCTGTTGGCGCAGGTGCTAAAGACCTGGCATTGCACAAGTGCATTGCCAGTTTGTTGGGCGCTATGTGCGGGGAGTGACTGCCCATCCCTGTGTTACTAGAGCCACAGCTGGTGTTTTCCAGTGGAGGGGCAGCTTGCACCATGACTGTCATGGAGTCTCGTAGCGCTCTGCTGCGAAACAAACGTCAAAAGCTAAGGCAGGTTCCCCGTGACGACAAAAATGTATCTGTTTTGGACACACACCACCAACTGCTGAGAACTTGCAGCCTTCCCCAGGTCCGGTCTCACCTACAATCTGCTTATTTCCTTTAGGAAGGAGCTGGGCCACGGTGCCGTTCTCCGAATCCAAGCTAGAACCGGTTACATACGATCTATACTGTATCGCCCAAGGCCGCAGTGACAAGGAGCCAGTGGGATGATTAGGGGATGTTTGCTCGGCATGGAGTGGGTTTCAACTTCAGAGCATCTGCTGCCCGGTCCGGTGACCTTGGGATTGGCGCCCCGAGGGCTTCTACGTAAGACACTGGCAGGAGTTTTACGCTTCTGGGAAGAGGGGGAATACAGTCACCTGCAGCAGTCAGGTTTGTGGAGTTACTGGACAACTGGATTGCGATAGGAAGCAGCGTGTTCTCGTGGGTAGATAGTGAACTGGCACTCCAGAGACCTGTTCTATTCCTGATTCTGCCATTGTGTGACTGAAAGCCACTGCCCCATCTGTGCCTTTGCTTCCCTTCCCGCCCTTTGTCATTCATGTCTGTTTAGAGGGTAGGCTCTTTGGAGTAGGTGCAGCCAATGGGATTGAGACTCCTATGTGCCTAAATCCCATTTGAAAAGGAGACTCAGGCTCCTAAAGCAGGTAAGCAGAGCAGCACCTAAATGCCTTTACAAATCTGGGCCAAAGTGGAGCCCCCAAAGTGGAGACCTATAGGAGATGATGGCCACTGCTCCGAAGAGCTTATGCTCCAGAAGACAAGACCTAATGGGCGGATGAAACAAGCAAGGGAGAGAGAGGAGGGGGTTCTCTGCTGTGCTCATTCTGGGATTTACCGTGTAGTCCTGACCCACAGTCCCTCCCCACTATCCCACTCCAGGCTTTCAAGTGACGAAAAGCTACCAAAGTGACTAACTTTGGCCAAGTCTGGGATTGGTTGGTGCTGTGGACAAACATCTGCTCTCTGAACTAGACTGAGAACCTACCTAACTCATGTCGCTTGTGACTCAATCAGGATTTGAACGGAGGTCCCCAGAAGGGGAAAGTTCAGCGCCCTACCACACAAAGCAAAGTTCCCATAAGGTGACACGGGACAGTGAGGATGGGGGAGGGATAGCTCAGTGGTTTGAGCATTGGCCTGCTAAACCCAGGGTTGTGAGTTCAATCCTTGAGGGGGCCACTTAGGGATCTGGGGCAAAAATTGGTCCTGCTAGTGAAGGCAGGGGGCTGGACTAGATGACCTTTCAAGGTCCCTTCCAGTTCTAGGAGATTGGTATATCTCCAATTATTACCTTAGGATGTTGTAGTGGCTGGCAGGGAGCTGAGAATCTCTCACACCAGGGATCTTTTCTACCAGAGAGGCCACTTCTGCAATGGGAAAGCCTCTCTGGGCCCGGCTGGCATAAAGCTTGGGAAGTAGGTCCAGAAAATCCCTACATCTGTTGCCAGCCTTTTCAGCTGAACAAAATCCACCCCCCAACGAGGAGAGGTCACAATGGTAGCAGATAAGCGCCTCGCTTCCTGCTATTCCTACGTCCTGTCCTACATTTGCTTTGCAGTTATACTGAGGTGATATTGGAGTCCAAACTATTTCACAGGTTGTGGTAGCCCGGATGGATCCACAGTGTTAGCCTTTCGCCTCCCGAGACCCGGGTTACAGGGTCACAAGTGCACATGAACTTGGTGGCTGCATCCCACTCTCTGAACACGTGCCCTAGAAGGAGACGTGCTGAGTGGAATATGAGAGCAGGCAGGTGGCCCATCGGAGTGTGGCAGAGCTGTGGGCCTGGATGTCCAGGACTGGCACAGCAGGGGGAGTGGGAGGTCAAGACTGAGGTGAAATAAGCGATGATGTCGGGGGGAGGCAGGGCCTGAATGTAGCAGAGAAGGGATGCTGAGGTCTGGAATGAGGTGCAAAGGCATCTCAAGATCTCCACTTGCTAAGCTCTTTGGGACAAGGCCTGATGCTTTGTTATGTGTTTTTGTGCAGCTCCTAGCGCAACGGGGCCCTACCGCGGAACAAACAATGAATATAATAGCCCCTCCTTATTGGCATATGGGGATGATCAACACCAATAAACCCAAGGTACAACAAACACAGAGTGATTTAGCTTAGGCCTAGGCCTAGGGTTGCCAGTTTTGGTTGGATGTGTTCCTGGCGGTTTCATCACATGACATAAGCTTTAATTAAAGACTAATATTTCATTCCTGGGGCCCCCAGGACAAGCCTGGAGAGTTGGCAACCATACTTAGGCCTCCAGTTTAAGGTTTTATTAAAACTGTTTACAGGCCTGGGCCCCTCCCTCCATCCTAAAAACGCCATTTGGTTGCCTCTGAAACAAGCCACCACTCTCCCCTCCCATATTCCAGCCTCTTCCCTGCCTTGCCCCTCGCCTGCTAGTGATAAAAGGACACTGCACAGTAACTAGGGTGACCAGACAGCAAATGTGAAAAATCGGGACAAGGGGTGGGGGGTAATAGGAGCCTATATAAGAAAAAGACCCAAAAATCGGGACCGTCCCCATAAAATCAGGACATCTGGTCACCCTAACAGTACCCAGGAGAGAGGCTGCATACTGCTACGTCTGATCAGAGGTTTGTGAGATGAGCTCCAGACGCTTTTTACCCCTTGCTGTGGGGCTGCGGAAGGGGCAGATGACAAGGCCACAAGGCTGTTTTAAGGCATTGGGAGCACTATGGAAATATCCACATGGATTTGTATAAGGGGGACTCACTAGGTTTAAAACTGTATATGAATAATGATTCCTCGAGTTGATAAAGCTGCTGCTAAGGGATTCAGGGCCCAATGGAAAGACTCTCTGAAGTCAGTAGGGTGGGACTGGGCCCTTAGTCCCGTTTTGGGTCAGCGGAGAACCATTCCGAAACAGAGCCTGATTTTCTGGGAATGGATTCACTCTTCATTATGCGTCTGCCAAAGAGTCTGGAGGAATGAACTTTCAGGCCCTGGGTCGTTCGCGAGCTACTTGCTTTGATTCTGCATTTTGGGGAGATCCCAGTTGATGAGCCACTGAGGGGAGAAAAACCCTGCCCCTATGGAAGTCAGTGGCAAAACTCCCATTGGCCTGGCTGGGCCTTGGACTGAGCCCAGATCAGGGACGTCTGTGTGGCTTGTATCAAGTGAACTAAATTTGATATAATCTAAAGAACCCACAGCCATTTGGAAAACCCCTGTTGAGGCCCCTGATCCATTCCCTGGGCCAGGGTCCCACAGAACAATATCAATGTGTTTTGACCATTCTGTTTGTAAGTGGCTCAATCAAGGGGTCCTCCACCGGCTAAATGCTGTGAAAGGCTGTGTACGTTTCCGCCAGAGGCGCATGGGAAAAGCATGTTGAATACGTCTTCTTTGCTATGGCAAATGATGTCGGGGAATGATCTACCCAAGGGGATATGCTGTAATGAGACGTAATAGGATGAAATTAAGACCAGATAAATTTAGGTTGACTATCATGGGAAATGCCCAACTGCGAGATCTGTTAGACTGTAGCACTGTTTCCCAAGGGAAATGGCGGACGCTCTGGCACTTCAGTCATTTAAAACTGGGCTCAGCAAAGCACTGACGAGACTATACCCTCGGGAGTGGAACAATGATGCCCTGACCAAAGAGACCGTTAATGGTAAGGTTTTTTTCCAGCTCTCGTATAAACCAGGCAACTCCTGACTCCCACTGGAAGCCACAAGAGGCATCAGTTAGAGCTGCTCAACTGAGTAACTGCTCCCCAGGCTTGGTGGCACCAAGTTGGCAAAATGGCGCTTTCTTTTAAGGTGCCATCTTGTACTCCGGAGTCTCCGCTTTTTTTTTCTTTCTTTTTTAAAGTTAGTCTGTAGCTGTTCTGGTTGGGAAGAAAATCTTCACAACGTGAAGCAAGTGTAAGTAGTGCAGCGATATCTGCCTGAGTTTGCAGAGAGCCTGAAATAATAATTCTGAGCGGAGTGAACTACCCCATTCATTCCAACGGGTGTTAACTTCCATGAACAGAGATGATCATTTAAATGTCAGCATTAACTGTTCCACTGGTGATCAAAACGGGCTAGAAGTTAGAGGAATGTATTAGGAAGCTCTGCACAGCTGGCTATGAGTGACATCTCCTTTTGGTGTTTGGGAAAGTACCAGTACTTCCCCTCCCCCCACCTGACTGCTGCTGCTCACTAAAAGGTTCACAATCTGCCATATGGTTCTGTGATTATCTCCAGCCTCAGGAGCAATAGTGATGACATATGTTGGGGAGGAGGGTTTAATTACACTTTGAATAATGTGGTTTCTTGGGACCTGGCTCTGTCCCTCCCCACTTGAGTGCTTTGTACTTCCCACTAAAATGAGTGGTTCTCCTGGTGGTTGCAGATACTGCGCAAGGTGAGTAAGGGTGACGGGACCTGGCCCTTAGTCTGACCACTTAGCACAGTGCAGGTGTGTTCCCTGATCTAGTCTGAGCTCAGCTCTGCCCCACTCACTGTAAATGCAATGGGAGGTCCAGTCTTGCCCCATTCACACTTTAATGTCCAGGGTTCCGTTTCCTTAGCGTGACCAGAAAAGAACCACAAGAAATGACTCTCTCTGGCCGCTGCCTTGGAGTCCTTCACCGTGGAAGAACCTCTCCATGTCCCCCATGACAACCAAGCAGAGACAGTCCCTGAAAGCTCTGTGTGATGCCAGCCCCAGTGCATGCTGGGACAGAGACCTGGGACACAAGATGCCTTCCAGCACTTAACTTGTAATGAAACAGGTGCCAGGGCTCAAACAGTTTTTTTTTAACTTTCATAACTGACACGGCAAGCCCAGAGGTGCCGGGGCTCTGACCTGCCAGGCCCAGAGGTGCCGGGGCTCTGACCTGCCAGGCCCAGAGGTGCTGAGGTCTGAACTGCCAGGCCCAGAGGTGCCGGGGATCTGAACTGCCAGGCCCAGAGGTGCCGGGGCTCTGACCTGCCAGGCCCAGAGGTGCCGGGGATCTGAACTGCCAGGCCCAGAGGTGCCGGGGCTCTGACCTGCCAGGCCCAGAGGTGCCGGGGATCTGAACTGCCAGGCCCAGAGGTGCCGGGGATCTGAACTGCCAGGCCCAGAGGAGCCGGGGCTATGAACTGCCGGGCCCAGAGGTGCCGGGACTCTGAACTGCCAAGCCTATTGCTGCTGGGGCTCTGCCCTGGCACAAATGAAGCACTGATGCTCTCCCCTTATTGGGTAAAGTTGTGCTGCCCTCCTGAAATCCTGCAAGATCTCAGCACTGCAAAGCCGAGCGCCAACCAACATGCTGGGCCACCTTGTGGCACACACAGCTCACTGCACCATGGCAGCATTGGGAGGAGGAGGCAGCACCAGCTGGAGGGATGATCTTTTCGATTCCACGGTGCTTGTCTTTGGATAGAGGTCAGGAGCAAAAATGAGCGCCCCCACCCCTCCACCAGTAACTGGCATCCCCTTCACCTCTGTGCATGGAACGCCTGGGTAACGGAGGCAGCTTGGCTGTAGAGTCAGAGCCGTGGGCATTAATAGCACAGATAGAATCTATTTTTAACTTTGATAGATGAGAGCTTATTTCCCCTCTCTTGTAATGTTCATTATTCTGATTGTGCAGCGAAGCTGTGTCAGCCCCAAGGCTCCCGCTCCCTGCACCAAAGTGAAGCCCGGCCCCATCAGAGGTGACCAGCCTCAGACCCCCTCGGGTGCGGCGGAGGGGACAGAACCTGGGAGGAATTGTCAGGCTTCTCCAGAGGGGGACCCTCCTGGCTCAGGGGTGAGGAATGGCTCCTCTAGGCCACCCATCCAAGTGAGCAGGGGCTGACACTTGTTGCCATCGGAGGGCTCTTTGGTGGCCTACGTGCAATGAGTTTGTGGGGGTCTCAGCCCAGTTCTCTGTGGACAGGTGTCCCAAGTGTCATTACCTGGCTCCACTGTTGGCCCTCTCCACAAAGAGGCTGAGAATTGAACAGACCATGGAAACTGCATGGCACATCTAGCAGGGTCCCTCTGGTCAGGGCTGGGCACGTAATACCAGGGGTTCTGGAGGAAACTCAGTATTCAGAGGCCATGAAGCAGACCTGCGGGGTTTGGTCTGTCTTTTGATCTCCCCACGTGTGCATATGACAATCAGTGTCATCAACTCTGCCACTGCAGGAGCTCTCACCCCCACATCAGTCACGTCCCATACCCCAACAGGCCCGGGTTTCGCAGGACAGTCTCGCTTTGACTCCCAGCCCGACCCGATTGAAGAGGCTCCTGTCCCGTGGCAATGGCTGGGCTTGGCTCTCTGTTCCGGGTGTTGCAACCTAGCCCCTGGAGAAGAGGGGGTCTCATTGACACTCATTCAAACTTGGCTCAGCTGCCCTGCCGTCGGGGGCTGAGTGGGGAGAGGGGACCAGAGCAAACAGGGCGGGTGCTGCAGGACAGGAGGCAGGGTGAGCTGCTGGGCTGTGAGAAAACTGCCGGCTCCAGAGGAGAGCCCTGCCTGCCTCCTGCAGGAACCCTGAATAGCTGCCCTGTCCCATGCGGCAGGCAAAGGGAAGGCAGCCAGCCAGAGGGGACTTCTTTCCCGGCAGGGCTGGAGATTCTTGGTCATCACCAGCCCGGCTCCCGCCTGGCCTGAAATCCTGTCCCTCCCTGAGAAATAGCGAGAGCTGGCAACCCTGGGCTCAGCAGAGGGCCTGATCGCCAGCCCTGGAGGCAACTTCTAAACACAGATTTGTAGCCACCTGCTGAAAATACCAGGCTGCCCCCCATCCGTGTGGCTAATGCTCTGTGTCTGTGCTCCCAGGCCAGGGAAAATCCAGGCTGCCAGCCCTCTGGACTCAGCACGCTCAGCCCTGGGCAGGTGTGGGGGGAAGCAAGTGGCAAACACGGCAGCAGCTCTTCAGCCAGGGGAGGGGGAAGGAACTGACCAGTGCGGCAGGGGACTCCTCAAAAGAAAGTGAACCCACAGCACGTGCGTAGCCTGAGCAACTTGTCGCATTTTTCTTTCCCCTCCTCCCCCGGTCTCTGTGACACCCAGTGCAATGCCAGCCCTGGGTTTATAGGCAGCAGCCATCCATCTTTATTAAATCAGCAGGACTGGCTGTGTGCTGGCTTGCTCCGCTCCTAGCACAGCCTGCCTGTGATGGGGGGGCATCGCTCACCCCTTGATGGGGCCGGATGTGGCCATCATGAGCGTCTCACGGCAGAGACCGAGCTGCTGCAAACGCAGCACTGGGCAATAAGGAATGTTATGGCCTGACAAAGCCTGTCGTGCTCTTGCTCTCCCTTACCAGCTTTGAAATGGGTGATTTTCCCCACTGAAGGCAGGGAGGGAGACAGCGCTGGCCAAAGCCAGCCTAGCTGCGGGAAGAGGCCTGATCCAGATCCAGGCTATGGCCAGGTTCAGGGGGCTCAGGGATTTACACTGGGCTTGTGTCCAGCAAGACAGCTGTTGCTTCTCTGGCAGATGCATCAGCTCCACCTCTGCAGCTGCCTGTCCCAGACTGGGGCCCGCCCCCTCAGTCCACCAGTTCCACGCTGTCTTTTGCCGTAGTGTGACTGAGTCCCACCAAACTCGTTACACTTGTGACCTGCCCCTCCCTGGAACTGGATCTCAGGCCAGTGCATTAACCCGTCTGCCCCATCCCCAGGTGGTACGTTGGAGAGACTGATCCAGCCCCCCAGGCCACATCTGAGTGCTAGTGTGAGGCTAAGGGTGGAATGGGTCTGAGCATGTGGTGCGATGCCCTGGGGCTTGGTGGTGAGGAGGGGGACACAGAGCCTCGTCTGCTCTCTGGGGGAAAGTGTTCCCTACTGAACCCTCCTGCACGCTCATGAAGAGGGAAGGTCACGGATTAGCGGGTCATGGATTAGTTGGCTGCAGAACCATTAGGCAGTTGCCATGATCAGCCAGGAGCCCTTTAACCGGAGTCGGGCTGGTGCTTTTACCAGCTAGGAGCTGCACAGTAGATTTCTGGGGCTAAGGTGTGCTAAGGGCTGGACTCGCTCCTGTGGCTGAGGGGAGGGTTCATTAGGGCCCAGGAACAGGAGCAAATCTCAGTGCGCATCCAATCAGCTGGTATTCGTGTCCCTTCACAATGCTGTAGCTCTGAGTGGGAGCATACGGGGCTAGTGGGTACTGCGGCATGGCATAGCCCCTATGAGGAATGGGAACACATAGGAAACCGGTCCTGGCAGGGTGCTCAGAGCAGGCGTCCCCCAGCACCCACGGGGAGTGGGAACTTCTGAGAGCTGCATCCCAAACCCCATACGGAGCAGGAGTTCCCAGGAGCTGCATCCCAGCACCAGTGGGAGCTGTGTCTTGGCACCCAGGGGGAGCGGGCACTTTGGGAGCCGGATCCCAGGGGGAGGGGCACCCATAGCATTGTGCACAGAGTGGGCCGGAACCAAAGCCCACTGAAGTCAATGGAAAGACTCTTGCCGGCTTCAGAAGGCTTTGGATCAGGTCCAGGGAGCTGAATCCCAGACCTTTCCTTCCATCTCCACTGCCAGAGCAGAATGCAGCCACACTCCTGTGCGGGGCTGGAGGCCTTCCTGATTTATCCTTGGGAGAGGAAGGAAGGAAGAGAGAACATCAGGCCCACTCGGATCCCTCCTGCCAGGCTCACGCTGGCTTTGCCATGTGCCTTTAACCCTTTGTGCTGAGCCCCGTAGGGTGGGACCCTGCTGTCCCCCTCCCCCTGGAAGTTGTCTATAGCACCCCACAGACCGGGGGTGACTTGAGGCCACCAGGGGCTTTATGTGGCAGCTGAGTGCTCCCCACGCTTTCCCGAGTGCAGCTGAAAGGGCCTCATTACATAAGAGAAAAGTCCAAGGATTCTATTGATTGTCACTCAGCCGGAGAAATGTCCTGTTCTAACAGCCTTAAAGTGCTGTCAAGAGACCCAGCCGAGAGCCTGGCTGGGCTTGCTGCAGGGAGGGGGAAGAAATAATGTGATGAGAGCGGAGAAGGAAATCTAAAAAGGGTTGGGTAATATGGAGCCATGGGTTGGGGTTGTTTTTTTCCCCCTCTCGAGATCTCTCTCTACCAGGCCTTGGGCTGCAGCCAGCTCTCCGGCCTAATCGTTTAGAGTCCTGTAGCCAATTTCCATGTTGTTCAGCCACATAATTATATTTATTGTTAAAGTGAGAGAGTGAAACAGACGGCTGGCGAATGGGGGGGGGGACCTTTGCATTGTATCTCGGCAGGGGGGGGGGAGAGAAGGGGAGGTAAAAATAGACATGACCAGGGAAATGGGGGAAAAGTAACTGGGCTGGGGGAGATGTTGGTTTTTTTGATAAATGTTTTACTGTAGGGAACAGGTTCCCCCCCCTCCAGATTAAAGGGCCTGAACCACATTGTGCTCTTGATTCCACCCCATTGACTTCAGTGGGGCTACTCTGCATTGCTGTCTGTATCACTAAGGCCTTGTCTAGACACACAAGCTGTACTGCAGGACGGGTAAAGCGGCCCAATCCTCCCTAGCCTGGGGGCAGTTACAGTGGTATAAAGATGCTTGTAACCATATCGTTTATTCCCACAGGATAGGGGACTAAGCTGTATGGGTAGCAGGAACCTTTCCAGCAGTATAACTGCATGCACCCTTGGAACTGTATCGATTTAACTAAGTGGGTAGAAAATCATCCCCCTAACTAGAACTGTAGAACTAGTTTGGAAGCAGAACTTAGCACAGAGACTAGAGACATGCTCCAATCACAGCTGGATCTCGATTTTGAAAATCCTCCTAGGATTGTTTGTATCCAAGCCCTATAATATTCATCATAATTAATAGTATAAACCCTAATAAACCCCAATAATAATTCATACTTTGCAATAATTAATAATCCCGATCAATGCTGATATTTAGATTACTCAGCAATTGTCAGTCCTTTTAGGACTGAAATTGCACGCACACATAAAGTACATAAAATGTGCATAAGTTCATCACCTGAGGAAGAGCTGTGTGCAGCTTGAAAGCTTGTCTATCTCGCCACAGAAGCTGTTCCAATAAAACATATTACTGCACTCGCGTTGTCTCTCATCAGCATATAGTTCATGTCATACAGTTGTGTTACGTTATTTCAGATCTATTTCTGCAAATTATTATGCAGCAAAACCTACACCCCTCACTTAAGCTAAACTCCCGTTGAATTCTATCAATAATAATATTCAGATCTTCTGGACTGAGCCAGAGCCCACTGAAAGCAATAAAAAGATGCCCATTGACTTCAATTAACTTTGGATCAAGCTCATACAGTGCTTTTCATCCAGAGATCTCAAAGTGCTTTACACAGGAAACACTTTGCATTATCTGGCTTCAGGTTGGTCCTTGGGAGTGTATTAGCAAAGTAAAGAGAGAGAAATAGATGCAAGCTGGGGTGGAGGGAGATCAGAGCTGAGCCGGCGATGCCAAGCTTGGCCCTGCCTCTGAACCTTTCCAGACTCTCCCAGTGTTTTGAGCAGGGGTAGGTTATTAGGCCCCACCTCTTATTAAATGGTGAAGATCAATAAGCTGCTGTAGAGGAGTGGGGAAAGTCCACCAGAGAAGGGGAGAAATAAAAGGGAAGAAGAGAAATAAAGAGGACACTGAGAAACCCACCACCTACTCCAAGTGCCAGGCACTCTTCTGGGACCTTGCCTTCTCTTACAGAAACACAATATGTATATTAAAAATAAACTCCATTAAAAAAACCCTACCAAAACAAGGCTCTCCAGGGCACTGGCTCCTTCCTGGGGAGAGGATGAGAGAACAAACAACTCGTGACAGATGTGTAGTCACTTTGCTTCATGCATGCCTGGGGGGCGAGCTGGTGGCCAGCGAGGTACCAGACCCCAGAATGTGATTTGGATCCTGCACACAGTGGTGTACCGTGGAAAGGGAGGCGGGCACCAAGCCAAGGAAAGTGAAATCAGAAAAGGGGTGGAAATGAGAAGGGAGGGAAGGAAACTCAATGAGTGCAGGAATTTCTGGGTGAAATTCCATGGCCTGGCTCTCTTCCAGTTCCTAGGTGTACAACAGGTGGAGTGAGTGAGGCGGGTCCCTCCCTCCTGGCTTCAAAATCCAGGAGACAGGCAAAGATGGGGGGGGGCAGGCAAGGACATGGAAGGGGGCGGTTTCCCCATTTCACGCTGTATTTTTGAGTCTAGGCAAGTCATCGCTAAAGCCAGGACGCCTGGGGGGACCTGAGCCCGAAGCAGCTCAAACAAACCCCTTGGCGTTTCCAGGTCCCCCGGCCCACGTGTGAAACCCCAGCCGGGGGGGGGGGGGTCCTGGCCCCGGGCCTGCCTCCCCCGGGGAAAGGCTCCGTCCTGCGGAAATGTCACCTGCTGCCTGCGGCGCCTTTCGCCCAGTGACCCGCCCACCATACGCCCCCCTCTGGCTGCCCAAATCCCCGCTCCCTAAACCCCGTCGGAAATCAACCCCCCACCCCCCAGCCGGGAGAAATAAAGCGAGAAAATGACCCCACCCCCGCCCCGTTCCGAGCCCGAGACGCCCGGAAAACCCACGCGGGACTTTGCTCCTGCGCGGCGCCCAGAGGCCCCGGGGACGGGCGGCGGGCTCGCTCCCCCCGCCCCTCCCCATGGGCCCGCGGCCAAGTCATGACGGGCCCGGCTGCCGCTTCCCCGCAGCCGCGGCGGAGCGAGCCCGGGACAGGCGCGGGAGGCGAGCGGGCGCCAGGCAGGCGCACGCTGCGGCGCGGGTCTCCGGGCAGAGTTGCGGGAGTTGCTGCTCGCGGGAGGCAGGGAGGCTCCCTCGCTGCGGGGCGGGCAGAGGCTGGGGACGCCCCGGCAGGCAGCAGCGCTGGCTGAGGAGCCGCTAGCCAGGAAACCCCCCGGAGAGGAGGGGGCACAACCCCCCTCGCCCAGCCTGCGCTCGCCAGGCGCCCAGCAAAGCGGCGGCGAAGTGCCCCGGCCCCGGGCAGGAGCGGCGCGGTGCCCGCGGGAGACGCGATGAGACTTGCCCTGTGATGGGTCCCCCCGCATCCCCCCGAGCCCCTGTGAGGGCGAAATCTCCAGGGAGCAAGGAAGAGTTGGAAGCTCCGCGCACCTGAGGCTGGATCTCTTGGGGGAGGGGGGTTGGGGTTTTTTTTTGGAGGGGGGAACATTTGGGGGGAGAAAAACCCTCTTTTATTTTTTGGAGGGGAGGAAGAAGGTTTTTGTGGTTGGAATGGAGGGATTGGTCCTCTACCTGCGCCAGTCCCGGCCCAGAGCAGCGCAGAGCTGGGGTTCCTTACCAGCCAACTGGCCAGGACTTCCAGCCTAAGATCTGGGATTTGGGGCTCTCCATGCACTGAGAGGTAAGCGACTGCTCTAGCAACAGACTGCCTGGAAGAGCCGGGGAGACACAGCTGCGGTGCTCCCGTAGAGCTGCCTAATCCTAAAGCAAGGGGGGGGGAAACAGCGGTCTCCTGGTCACTCCAGCGCCCAGTTAAAGCTGGCCTTTGAAGCCCTAAATGTGTGTGTGTGAAAACAGCCAGGGGAAGGGGAGATGGAAGTTTTGCAGCAGCCGCTGGAGTCCCAGCCTCTGTAGGTGTTTGGGTTCCCTGAGATTGCTTTGCAAAGGTTGCTGGAGATGATAGAGATTGCTGGCTGTGGGTTGCAGTACAGTGTCTGGTGCTGATTCCTGGCTCTGTTCGCTCTCTGTCCCTCCCGACTCTGGTTCCCTTGCGGTTGAGTTTGTGATGCTGACCTTCGGCTTTGAAACTTTGCCTTTTGCTTCAGCTTTGAAACTTTCCACCTCGTCTTTGCCAAATTCATTGTGCGCCCATGTGCCTCGGGCCGTTGGTCTGCTGGGTCTGAACCTCCGGCACTGTCTGTCCGAGACAGTGGCCAGCTTGTGATTAAATTGTGTCCACGCAAGTGACTTTAAAAGACACATATTAAGCCACCGCCACGTTTTTTTAAAAAAGAAAAGAAAAAGCCATTGCACCACCCAAATAGTATCATCTCTCAGTGAGAACCAATGTAGTAAAATTATTCTGAAAATGGGATATTATGAAGTGTCTTCAATTAGCATCCTCACAGCTTTCCCTCTCCGTGGATTAGAATACTTATATTTTTAGAAGTCACTCTTAATTATAGACCAAACAACACTAGAAAGAAAATGGAGTGTATTTATCAGCATTAATTCCAGGACAGTTATGCAGTGTGAGTGTGATCACAAAACAGGATTTTTCCCCCCTCGATTCTGATTTCAAACCACCTGTTTTGTAGATGTATCTGCAGATTAAGTATCTATTTTTGATGGCAGTTCTTAGAAAGCGGTGATAGCTTTGCTGTTTGCTAGTATTACTTCATTCTGGCTTTTAGAAAGAGTTAGTAGCACTGGTGCCCCGAGCTGGGAAGTTTGGATCAGGATTCTTAACTGCCTTTCCCCAAAGTTTGGGGACTGTTAGGCAATGCCCATCTCTAACAGTTTAGTGTTCAGATGGGACAGTCATACCTGGATCAAAAATCATCACATAATACACATGCCCCCCCACCCCCAAAACCCAATGTCAGATTATATCAAAATGTAAACACCACCTCCCTACTTTAGTGATGGAATAGTCCAGATGAGGTGTTAATAGTTAGATGCTACTGTAATGGGTGTTCTAGAGATACCTAAGATATGCGGCTATAGAGATCACACCATCAGAATGTGTAAGTACTAATTTTGTTCTTATTAAACTCCTTCCCTCCACTTTGAAAACTTTCCACTTGTACAGTTCCTTTTAAAGTCCTCAGCACAGGTGAGATTATCCTCCTTTCGATCTCTGTCTCTCATACACACACACACACCCCCTCCCATCCCATGCTCCTCAGGCCTGGGTTAGAATGATCAACAAAATATACATTAAATATACATACGTGATTAATAAAATATTGTATCCTCTTAGGCAGGCGCATTAATGGCATGCTTTTTTTTTTTTTGCCTCCAGTGCTATGACACATTCTGAAACACAATGTGATCTCTGTTACTCTTTTTCCGAGGGAGTCGCTTACCTAAGAACTCAACAACTGTGTTTTTGGAAATAATCTGGGAGGGATATGACAAATTCCACCTGGCGCTGTGTTGTTTCCTGCCCCTAACAGAAGATGAGGGGCACTTTATTACTTTAGCAGTTCCTGGGAACAAACGAGTCCACTTTACTGAGCGCACTGCAGCACATTTCCATTGTGTTTGAAAATGCTGTGCAATCAGACACCTGCAAAGGAATTAAAGATTCAACTTTGGGTTTGCTTTTGTCACTTTAGCTGGCCGGCCAATGCTTAAATATCTGGCAGCTCCTTTAGCAGAGCATACGTTAAAAGGTGGCAGATAAACTTGTAAGTAAATGTAAAGAAACTATATGCAGAGTTTAAGAATTATGTGTTGTCAGGCTGACTAATGTGTGGGTATAGTGTGTGTATATATATAGTTATGCACTGTAGATACCAAGCATGTGTCTATAGCCTGTATCTGGAGATACCAAGGAAAAGTTTTGTCATTAGGAAAGGCAGGTTTTGCAGTGACTATTCTTCTCTTGCCTCAGTGAAATCTTTACTAGTAGAATGAGTGCATAGCAGAGTCATTACATAATCAAGGAAGGCAGCATGGTCCAATGATTAGGACTCGGTGTCTGTTCTACAGCCCATTCTGCTAGTGATTTGCTGTGCGTGACCTTGGGAAAATCACTTCATCTCTTTATCCCTCAGTTTCCCCATCCCCAATAGCGCAGGGTTGGTGATGCCGACCCAGTTTTGTGGAGTGCTTTGAGGTCTCCCATCTGGATGACAGGTGTTGTGTAAGTGCTGCGCAGAATTAGCATAATGCCAGATGCTGGAGCGAAACGAGGAGATGGAGGTGACATCTTTCTCAAAGGGAATGGATCCCGGTCTGGAATCCTTCAGCTCTACAGGCCTGGAGGCTGGCTGTGTGTGTGGACGCTCCTGGGAGTTTGTTCAGCGTGCGAGGAAAAGGAATCTCAGAAGAGAGAGGATTCTGGACAGGGCTGGGCCGTTTGGACCTAGTGGGCTTGGGCTCAGCCCCATCTCTAGAGTCTCTTGCATTGGCTTTTTGGCTAAGGTCCAGGGTAGTATCAGTTTAATAGTGTATGTGATCCTGCCCCAGAAGGGGACAGACTTCACGAGGAAACTGGTCTTGCCCATTTCTAGTGTCCTGGCTCTCCAGCTGGGTAGGAAGGGAAGGAAGAAAACAGCTTGGTTTGTTTGTATTACTGTGCCTACAGTTCACCCGGGACCAGGACGAGGTGGGGATATGGCCCGGGTCCCAACGTGCCCTCTGTGAAGCAGGGGAACAGCAGCGAGAGCTTGGGGCGGCTGGCTGTGTTAGCTGTGTTTTGCTGTGCAGTGTCTGTTGTGGCCTGCAACGCACCACCAGCCCTGTCACAGGTGTAAGGGTGGCCCCATCCCAACATCCTCACCAGCAAGTGGGCCCTGAGCTGGATGTCACTGGGAATCTCCCCGGGGGCAGAGAGCTCCTTGGGCTCTCAATGACTTCAGTGGCAGTCGGCTGGGACAGGGCAGGGTTTGCTCTAGCAAGAGGGGAGTCTCCTGTCTTTGCAAACGTCCCTCTCCCTAGCCTGGAGCCCTGGCTGCCTTGCTCCAACCTCTCCCCACGTGTCCTTTCTCTGACCTGTCCGGTGACGTTTCCCTGCACTAGAAGAGGAAACGGTTCACAGCCTGTTTGTGGACCCAGGGCCCAGCCGTTCTCATTGCAGAGTGAAGGAAGCGGGTCTCAGCAGAAAGACGAGGAGCAAAGAGCTGGTTGGGCTAAAGGGAACTGCCAAGCCACTAGCAAGTGAATACTGAGCCTGAGAGGCTGATGACACCATTTTTAGGCCTCAAACCCACCTGCCACTGCCCAAACTGAAATCCACTAGGAGCATGGAGCAGACAGCAAAAGAGGCAGTGTGGTGCGGTGGTTAGAGCAGGGGACAGTCAGTCAGGACACCTGCATTTTATACTCAGCTCTGCCATAAACTCTCTTGATGACCATGGGCATCTCACATTGCCTCCCCGTGCCTCAGTTTCCCCACTGGTAAAAATGGGGGTGATTATATAACCCACACAGCAGGGCTGGGGTGCCCAGTGAGTTACCATTTGTAAAGTGCTCTGAGATCCCCAGGTAGGAGTCGCTATGGAAGTGCCAAGAATGAATGTTTTGGCTTTATTCTGAATGATTTATTATTACTCCTTTAATTATTGATTTATAAACAAATATCCCTGGGATTAATATTTGGATCTTCTTGAATCCCCAACCAGAAATGAGCAGATACAAACCAAAGGTGTCCAGAAAGGAAGGGGTCGGGGATGGGAAGAGGAAACTTGTATACCTTTTCCATTGCTTTGGAGGGATTCTTTTTGTCAGGCTTTTAGCTCTGAGAATCCCAGGTGGATACGTGGAGCCCAGTTCAGGCTTGAGGGGGGCTGGCACAGCAGAACTGTGGAGTGACAGCAGGCCTGAAATGTGGCCCTTGCCTTTTCGCTTTGCACTCTGTTAAGATTGGAGACTCTTATTTGCAAATGAAGACCCCCTCACTGCACTTCATGCTCCGTCTCCATCTTCCAAGTGTGGGGCTGCACTGGGAAGGAGCACACTGCAGGAAGCTGTCTGCAAGCTGTTCCTGTCCTGCGGTGGCATAACCTCAGGCAGGCACGTACGCCACTGATAGATCTTCCTCTTGCCGAGAAAGGCACCCCCACCTCTCTGCAGGCTGGAAGGTGCAGAGGGATGGCAGCCCATCGTACTGCAGCACGGGGGGTGAGGGCATGTGCCCTTAGGGGAAAAGCAGCAGCAGGGCATGCTTTCCAATTCCAAACCATATCACCTACCATGCGTCCCGCTGGGCAACTGTCAAAGGCAGCTTGGAAGCATTCCTCACCTTTTGGTCCATGAGCGCTGAATGTCAGACCAGCTACTTC
This sequence comes from Mauremys reevesii, assembly GCF_016161935.1. NCBI lineage: Eukaryota > Metazoa > Chordata > Testudines > Geoemydidae > Mauremys > Mauremys reevesii. The sequence goes on along the minus strand of NC_052632.1, from coordinate 77,082,434 downwards.
CTCCAGCTCAGCTGCAATCCTGCTTAGCACAGATGAGCGAGGTAACGTGGCCAGGGCTGGAGCAGGCATCAGGATTAGAACTGAGCAGTTCCCGGTGCCCAGTCCAGTGTTCGGGCCACTAGACCACACTCCTCTTGCTGCCTTGCAGCATCCTGGCCATAGTCTAGCCATCTGAATGGGTGACATAGCAGGAGTAGGAGTGATGACTGTGGGAGAGGCAGTGCCCTGACCCCATGGGCTGGTTGCTTTGTGAGTTACCTCAAGTTTTGAGTCCTGGAAACCCAAGTGAGAGAGCACTGGCTGTTTGGTTGTGTCAAGACATTGGTGTAATGGTAAAGTGAGGGTTAAGCTGACTCAAATGAACAGAAAGGACTTGGGTGAGGGGCCGGTTTGCCCACAGTACCCCAATAAAAACCTCCTCTAAGCATTGCAAATGTCACTTGTCACCTTTAAGACTCTGCCCTCTGGGGGAAAAAGCTGCTCCCTGGAGTTACAGAATTGCAACCTGGAGATCTGAATGTCTCTGGCATGCAGCATCCTGGACTCACCCGGGTACGTCTGCAGTACGACATGGAGAGGTTGCATGCCCCAAATCAGTCCAGGACTCAACGCTGGCCTGCAGGCTTGGCAAGAACCGGGCTCAACCCCTGAAAATCAGGCAGCCTCCTCAGTTCTGGAATGGGTGGCAACCCGTGTGTCCCAGACCCTAGGAAGCCAGCTAATCTTACATAACATGCTGCAGCGTCTGCTGCACGCATACTGGGCATGTTAAAGGTAGAGCTGCAGCCTGGGCTGAGTTTCCCTGGATTTGGGAGTGGGTTTGGGGGAGCCTAGGATGTTTGCAGGGACTGTTGTCAAACGATTGGGGTAGCTAGCTGGGTTCTGCTCCCAGCCCTGCCACTCACATGCATTGTGACCGTGGGAGAAGAAATCACTTAAGGTCCGTGTGCCCCTTTGAAGGGGGCGGGTAAAGGTGCTTTGAGATCCCCCCGATGGGTGCTAGCTAAATGCAACTTTCATTAGTACAGGGGAGAGCTTTGTACAAGGACCTTGCTGTAGTTAATAAACATGAGTTAACCCTGTGAGGCAGGTGGGACTGATCCCCATTCTACAGAGAGAGGAACACAGGCAGAAGGTGGCTCGGGGATTGCACCCCAGCCTGGGGCAGAGTTAAGAATTAGAACCCAGGAGCCTTGACTCTCTGTCTCCCACGGGAGCACCCATTCCCAGGTGTGTGGTGTGTGTGCATCTGGAGCAGCAGAGCCCTCTCCTGGGTGTGAGATCTGAGACGCACCCTGTCAGCTTGGCCTGGAAGGAAATACAGGTCTTGAACTTTGCTGCATGGTTTATGAACCTGGGTTACACAGGGCCTGAAATCTCCGCAGCAGCAGCCTGCCCCAGATGCAGAGAGAAGGCAGCGACACAGCCAGCCTCTTCCACTGGTTGTTTTGTGCCGTGCTCGGGAGGGAGCCAGTGCGGATCAGGAAAGAGAGAACGGTACGGTAGGGACGCCCTTGCCAGATCCAGCTGATGCCTGTGGCCTGGCCTGGTGCCAGGGGAGTAATTATGAGTGATCTGAATGAAGTGGCTGGTACTCACCTGTGACCCTTCCCAGACTGCAGCCTGGCCAGGCTCAGCAGGGCTTGGAAAAGGCCATGCAGGATGGAAGGCAGGGCAGAGGGCAGTGAAAAAAGGCAGCCTGGGGTGAGTGGGAGAGCAGAGCGGTTCAATGCAGTGTTTCTCAATGACTGGTTTGTGGACCGGTACCAGCCCTGAGGTCGCCCTGACGCTGTTAAGAAGGCAGCAAGCCAGTTCCTGGTATCCAAAAGGCAGAGAAACACTGGTCTAATGCGTATGCTTGGGCGAGGGGCCACCGTCCAGGCAGCGCCTCCAGCAGAGCCTAGAGCGTAGAGAGTGCGTCATCCTCAGAAGTCAGGGCATGTTGCTAAAATGGCCCAGCCTGATTTATGGGACCCATCCCACAAGCAGCCCCAGCTCCCCATTCCCTTCCCTTCCTATTACCACAGATCCCTGCAGCTCACTCTCTCCTGCCCCATTTCCTGATTTACATGCCCCAGGGAAGCAGGTCGGGGGAAAAGGCACTAATGCCAAGATCCTCTTGGGGTTAGGGAAGTGCCAGGATTCAGGATCTCCGAGCTGTGGCTCCCTCCGAGAGCTGGGCTGGGCTGCAGCTGGAGTTCTCTGCCGCTGTGGCTCTGCGTGCGCCGTTTCTGCTCCCTCTCTGCCCGGTGCTGTGACTCCACACCCGTGACTGCCATCACACCGTGACTCTGTGCCCATTCTCTGACGGCACTGTGCCAGGACTCGGTCCTAGGGAGCACCCTCCTGCTTGGCCCCTGCTTCCCGGCTCAGGAGGCTGCAGGGGCAGTGGAGTGGTGTCTTGCATGGAGTGTGTTGACCAGGCTAGATGCACTATGCCGTGTGGAGAGCCTGCAGCCAGGAACACAGATGCAGAGGGCAGGGCAGTGACAGGAAGGGACAGCCGAATTACCTCAGAATTTAGGGCTCGAATTCCACGCTGTTCCGGGAAGTATTCGCTCCTCCAAATCCCAGTGTGCACGAGGAGCTTGGGCAGCCATTCCACCTCAGCCACGGAACTGTCTGCTGCCCCCGGCTCGCTCGGGGAAAATGAGGCGCCTCTTTGCAGTGCTCCTGAGAGTTGAGAGAGGCTGTGTGGGCCAGGATGCCAGGGTTCGCCAGGCGCCCAGATTGCAGACAGGGGCCATGTTTTCTGGAGAAGAGCTCAGAGGGGCTGCTCGGGGGTGGGTGAGCCTGGGGACATGAAAGTGACCAGTGTTTAATTTATGTCAATCAAAACTTTATCGAGGCCTATCATGGACATGCAGCAACACAGACGTGAATGGACATGCATTGGCCTGGCAAAATGGGACATACTTAGGGTATGATTCTCCCCTGCTTAGCACCTTGTTTCGTCACTAACGCGTGAGCAAAGCAGGCAGGAAATGCTCCCGGAGCAGGAAGTTGTCATTGCAGGTGGGGCTTTGCACAGGTGTAAGTGACGACGTGTTGCCAAGCGGTGAAGATTCAGGCCCAAACTATCACAGCAGCTGTGAGGAGCCAGAAGATTTTTCTTTCTAAGATTCAATGTGAGTCCCCGTTCTCGTGTGCTCAGGGGAAGAGGAGAGCCCAAAATGAACCCATTAAACAGGTCTGGTTCTCCTCTCACCGACATCTGTGTAAATCAGGAGTTACTCCACTAACATCAGTGGGTCTAATTCTGCATTGCTTTGCCCCTGTGTAGTCAATTACACCAGTTTACTGGGGGGAAGAAGGGGATGGAGATGCTGCCACATCAGACTGGTAGCACTGCACACTCACTTTGCATTGGTGTATAAGCTTACACAAGGTGCAGGGCCACAGAGGCCCAATGGAATTAGACTAATGTAAATGGGCTGCAAGAGAGAAGAGAATCCAGCCCGTAATGACTGGATTGCACTTCAGTCTATTTACTGAACCCCCACTTGGTCTCTGGTACAGAGTTAGAATTAAACTATCTATCTATTTGTGGCTATGAAATTCCAGCTTGTGCGATAGGTGGTCCAGGGAGTTAATACACTAGGCCAGAAGTCAAGGAGGGAGGAAAAAAAGACAGCTCACAAACCAAGCTCCAGCCTATGCCAAAATGAGATGCTGGTCACGATTGCCCTCCATTGTATTCGTGCAACTCTCCTTTCTGCAACGCTTTGATCAGCAGTGAACTAGTTAATGATGTTGACATGTAACTTTTTAGCATGGGGTTTCAGAATCAACAGCCCTTCAAATGGAAACGGGCTCTCAGAGCTATTGTTTCAGGCAGGCTGCAGACTCAGGCAAACCCCACCCCATCTGTTCCACTCAGTGCCCATGTTCAAAGTTTTCTTTGCCCCCATAAAGGCCAGGGCCTTAGACGTCATTTTAAATGAAAGCTGAGATGCGATAGCACAATATGGCGGGCTCCTAGGAGACGGTACAGGTATGATGAGCCGTCAAGAATTGGCTCATTTTGACCCCTTTCCTGTCTGCCAACCTGGGTTCCACCTGGTCTCAGATCAACAGTGAAAGCTGTTGGGTGGCCACAGGGGTATCCTTGCGGGATGTTTGTCGGGTGCAAAACCACTATGCTGGCTCAGCTGCTCACCATGCCTTTAGCATCATGCCCATCAGGACAGAGGGGGCCCTGTGTGTCAGGAGGTCACAGGAGCTCTGGATGGGCCCAGGATGGGCATAGCCCCGTGTTCTCTAGGGCAGGGTGGAGCTGAGAGTGGGAACCTTGTGTAACACTGCCTGCCCGCGCTGCTCCTGGCAAGTCTCACACTTGGCTCTATGCTGAAATTGATTGAAATGTGAGAAGCCAAGCAGCTGGTTTACCCCCTGGAGCAATGTGAGGCATACACACCCAGCCTCCCATAGCTGTGTGACATGCCACCATTCCCATTCCCTCCCCACGCCATAGGTCAGGCAGTCCCTCCCCCTCGTGTCCCACCTTTCCCTTTGTTCTGTTTCCCGCTGTGTGGATCAGGGTTGTGTCCTGCAGTGTGTTTCACTCATTGGTGCATGGGCTGCGCTGTGTGGGACTCAGCTTTATAAATTCCTGTGTTACTTACATACAGACACACTGATCATATGCGTGGGACATCAGAACAGAACAGAACCCAGGCCTGCTGGCTCCAGAGACACAGGCCTCAACCCCTTGAGATATCGGAAAGCTCCCTCAGCTGGAACTAGCAGTTGATCCCTTACTCTCTCTTTAGCAGGTCAGGCATTAGGGAGTGACATGACACAAACCCTGAGCCAGCACATTACAGCAGACCTGGAATAGCAAGGGGCCTTGCACGTCAGGATTGAGGTGAATAGGCACAGGTGTGGGAGGGGACATAAAGGTCAGGAGTGGCATACGTGGGTGTGCTGCAGGTGGTTGTTGAGTCACGCTGGCAGGGCTCTGGGGGTGTTGCTGAGTAGCTCTCTCGATCCCTGCCTGCTTTATATCTCACTCAGTCAGTGCTCTCGGTCCCTGCTTTTCCTGGGTAAGAAAATGCACTGCGAATGCAAAGAGGACAGCATCCCAGAGCAGGGGAAATCAATGCCTGGGAGTGAAACCCTGTTACCCACACACCTGCTCTCCAAATACTAGAGTCATTTCTCCTCTGTGTTGCTGATCCTTCCCCTTCTCTTCTTCCAAGAAGCTTTACTCCTCCAGCATAATGGCTGCTCCCATCCCAGGAGCTGGCCAGCAGGAAATGCTGTCACATTAGCGTGAAGCGCCCCTGGAGAGGGACATTACCAAAGCTCCAGAGAGGAACAAGCCAGCTCCTTCTCTTGCACCTCCAGCTTCACGTGGAGTGTGCTGCTGTCTTCTTATCGAGCAAATGTTCTCTGCACTGAGCGGACAAGGAACAAAGGCTCCCATGATCTAATAATCTCTACTCGGCTGGTGTGGGTATCACGGCATTGCCTGCTCCTTGAAAGGCTCTGGGGGACTTTGGTTCTTCTTTGGGACACTGCTAGAAATAAACCATCCAAACCAATGCCAGGAAAATAAGGTTTCAATAGCAGTGTCCGTTTCCAGGCCAGCACAGGGCTTTGCAAGGCTCTCAGACCGTGGACCTCCCAGCCCGGAGTGGGTTCATTTCTAACATTCCCTACACACCCACCGACCCAGAGTCATGGTGGCCAAGTCTGCTGGAGCGGCTGCAGTTTCTTCCTGCTAAGAACAGTCCAAAAGACATAGCAGCCCAAACCAAATCCGGCACCTCCCTCCCTGACCACCACATCCACCCACTAACTGCGGCTCAGATTCAGAAGTGCTGATGAAAGGGGCTGGCTCAGCTGTGGGGGTGATGTCCACAGAGCAGCAGGTACCTCCATGCTGCCCTGCAGTTAAGGTTCAGCCTATGGACCCACCTTTAAAAATGACAGTGGAGTTCAGTCTCTGTGGCCCATTCAGCTGTTGGCCTTCTGCTGAGCCTGTCAGCAAAGGGGCCATCAGGAATGCCAGAGGTGCTGCTGGTGGCTTTGCTAGGATACCTGTCCACTGCTGGCCTGAGACCCCCCTGCAACTCGTCTCACACTGAGGCCATCACACATCTGTCAGACAGGAATCCATGCATTAAAAGTTGTATCTGCCAATGTGTCAGAGAGTTACACTATAGTTGCACTGTGGTTAAAGTGAAAATATAGAGTGTAACCCAGGGAGTTAACCTCCCAGCTGTAGGCTTCTGCAACAGGTCTGCGTATCAAAAAGTAAAACCCCAGGGCAATGTATTCAGTATGAAATTGAAAGAGAAATTATATGTACTAAGGGAAGTGGTGGGATTCCCTGTCTCTTGGGACCTTCCGCTCAAGACTGGATGCCTTTCTTGAAGAGATGCTTTAATCAAGCACGAGTTATTGGTCTAAATACAGCGGTAATGATCAAATTTAGTGCGATATCCAGGAGGTCAAACTATATGATCTAATGTTCCCTGCTGGCCTTAAACTCTATAAATCTATGACCCAGGAAGTAACTCTACCCCCTAGGAGCTTCTATAACCCAATAATGGAGAAGACCCAGAGACTCTATGAATCCCACTGGGGACTTCACCCATTGCTGATCTAGTTTATGTGGCAGGTGCCCAGGAACTACAGTAATGAGTGGTAGGGAAAGAAAACAACCTAAGACAGAGAGAGAGAGAGAGAAAAACTGTATTGATTTTTCCGACGATGAAATGTGTCGCAGAGAGAAACTGTGAGCAAAATAAACTCTCTTTCTTTTGGAGAAACTTGTTCTATATGCTGACAATATGGGAGAAACATCCCTGTTTCTTTGGGGGCCTTTGTGTGTGTGTGGAGGGGTTGATCTGAACCTAGGAGGTGCTGATAACCCTCAGCTGAGTGACACCAACACAGATGACGCTCAGCACCTCCTCTGACTGGATCCTAAGTTGCCAAGGGAAAAGGGGGAAAATTATGACCATCAAAAGCTCTCCAGTCATGTGGATCTTACGAAAGGGGGCGAGCAGGATCTGTCCCTCCACCCCCAGCGCCCCCGGTTATTCTGGCACGTTCGTCGCTGTGGAGAGGAGTCACAGCAAAGGCTGTTGTGTAATGAGCTGTTGCCTTTTTTGTAGTTAATGATATGGATCGGTGCCATAATCAGACAAATAAGTAGTGTTGTCCCAGATGGTGGAGTCTGATAAGGGCAGGGAGAAAATTGGGGAGTTTGACTCTATGCTATCATATACATCAGTATAAAGATATTGTACAGCGTGTGAGTGTGTGAGAGAGAGACAGAAATGTCAATGTGCGCACAACGGAATGTACTTTGTTACCCCGTGCTCCAGAGATGGCCCGGCATCATTTGCTAAAGACAGCTAGAACCTCGTGAGTGGTGCTCATCTACCCACTTTATAATTCCGACAAAAAGTTGGTGGTGTCTTCCTGCCTCTCACACAGGGTTTACCAGGGCCGCCCGGGGGGGGGGGGGGGTAAGTGGGGAAATTTGCCCTGGGCCCCGCGGGGCCCGCACGAGAATTTTTCGGGGCTCCTGGAGTGGGGTCCTTCACTCACTCCGGGGCCCCCAGAAAACTCTTGTGGGGCCCGGGCCCCCGGAGCTTCTTCCGCTGTGGGTTATTGTCGGCAATTCGACGGCGAGGGGTCCTTCTGCTCCAGGACCCACCGCCGAAGTGCCCTGAAGACCCGCGACGGGGGTCCTTCCGGCACTTCAGCGGCAGGTCCCGGGGTGGGTCTTTGGTGGCAATTCCCACCAAAGACCCCAGTCCCCCTGAATCCTCTGGGCGGTCCTGGGGTTTACTAGCAGATGTGGTGGTGTGATCTCCTGGGACGAAGCTGCCCTTCTTTCAGCAAGCATGCGGCAGTCCATTTACTAACACCGCGCATGGAGTATTCCCATCAGTAAGTGAAGCCAAACTCCGATGGTTAAAATCAGTGGACAAAGTACGTTTTGTGATGCGTTGCTTTTGCTTTTTCAGTTGCGTTTGTTCACTAATTAGCAAAATCTGGCACTGTTCCCCCGCTCATTAATGATTATTAATTATTTGTGAAGCAATGTGGATGCACGCTGCACTGTAGATGACACAAATGAAAACAGCCACAGATCTCAGGGAGCTTATGTAACATACCATCCGCTTGGTCATCATGAGGGATTGAACCTGGGACCTCTAGAGCTGAGGGCTTGAACTGCTACAGCTGGAGCTAAAGGACTAATTTCCTTAGCTGAGCACTGTAGCACACTGGTTTCTTTGGTGGCTCAGGCACAGTGGGGAATGTCATACACATTGAACAGTGATTTACACTGGCAGGCACAGATAAGGTGAGATACACTGGCGGGAAAAGGTTAACTAGCAGGTAAACTAATGTTGGGGAGGAGAGGGGGTTTGACTGATTGGGGTAGGCAACCTATGGCATGTGTGCCAAAGGCGGCACACAAGCTGATTTTCAGTGGCACTCACACTACCTGGGTCCTGGCCACCGGTCCAGGGGGCTCTGCATTTAAATTTAATTTTAAATGAAGCTTCTTAAACATTTTAAAAACCTTATTTACTTTACATACAATAGTTATAGACTTGTAGAAAGAGACCTTCTAAATACGTTAAAATGTATTACTGGCACGCAAAACCTTAAATTAGAGTGAATAAATGAAGCCTCGGCACAGCACTTCTGAAAGGTTGCCGACCCCTGGATTAGTGGGTGAGTGTTTGTGGAGGAATTTGAATGAAGAAGGGTGGGAGGCCCTTTTAAGGGGTGGCATAGAAGAAGCTGGGGAGATGGGATTGGGAGAAGGAAATGACAGGGGGTATGAGGCTGGCATCACTGATGGAGCAGAGCAGGTGATAGGAAATAAAATCTGAGATGTCCTGTAGTCAGGGTGGAGGGAGTTCTCCATGCTGCCCAGGGCGAGGATAAATCTGGCTGTCTACTTTTTACCCTTACTTTACTGAATGCAGCCATTCCACTGTGGGCCAGCATCCCGTCCTTCAGAACTCACAAGCGAAGCAGGGTGAGACTAGAGCAGTGTTTGGCAGATTTTTGAGGGACCCCTAGATGCTTTAGGAAGTGATGTTGATTGACTAGATGACACTTTCTCCTCTCCGAGTCATTACTGAGCCAATCTCCTAGCAACAAGTAGGGGGATAGTGTGGTCTAATGGCTAAGGCAGTAGCTGGAGAGTCAGAAGACTTGGGTTTTATTCCCAGTTCTGACCTGCCGTAGGACTTTGGGCAAGTCACTTCATCTCGCCTTTGGTCGGCCTCGTCTCTCGCTGAGTGATGGCCGTGCCTAGCACAGTGCGCCACCATTCTTAGCAGCAGTCTCTGGATGCTACTGCAGTATAGTGGACACTGTACGACTGGAAGCACCATATTTTGGGTGAAATGTACAACCAAGGCCCTGGTCGCTTGTGGCTTTTGTTATTACGAGAGTTGGGGTGGTAGGCAAACAATAAAAGGAATCAGAGAGAATCAACCATGAAAATATGTAAATTGGAGATTAAAAAAAAGCTTAAAAGGTCACCTGAATCAGCCGCAGCGGCTTTCTTCCAGGGACAATGATACTGCACTCGCTTTAGTTTTGTTCCAGAGACGAGGCCTTTGTAAAGAGCTGGGTTTTTGCACCATGCTTTGAAGCACTCCCTGCACATGTCAATGCATTTTAGAGTTGCATTTGGCCAATGTCTGAAATAGATCTACACATGAAATAGATGGTGGTTTATAGCCATTGTCTACTGTGCATTCTGGTCCTAAAGAGCCATCTCTCTAAATTATCTTAGCGGAGCTAAAATTTGGGGTAATAAAGTTGTTTTGAGGGACAACGATGCCATCCCAACTCTAGTTCGAAATAATTCCTTGCTCGGCCCTTTAGCAGTAAAATGATGGCGACATCTGTTCCTACTAAGCACAACTGGTAGGTCCTGGGCAGGTAGGGAAGCATCACCATAGGATACCCACAGTGCACTACCAAAAATATGTGTGGCACTGTGAAATTCTGCACAGGAAAGCACCATTCAGATTTCCCAAGTTGCCATCACTCATTCTATTCTCCCAAGGATTATTTGGCAAGTTACACATGGTAGGTCCAACCATAGTTCTCATGTCAACTGCACTCAGTTACTTTCAGTTTCAGGAGGCAGGAATAACCACGTTTCCTCTCTTACCACCTGACACTTTGTGGTACTTCCCATAGAACTAAATAGTGAGCTGGTCCTTGGGCAGGTTAGGAGCACAGCTGGAAGATCCACACCTGGTTCGTGCATTGGTGGTTCCTGGTTAACAAGAAGCATGAGATGTTCAGGGCTGTACCTGTTAGTAGGAAGCAGATGGCATGCCAAGAGGTCTCGATGGCAAGTGGGTTTAATTATTCATTGGGAACTCAGCCCTTTTGTCCATCCTTGGGCTGATCCTGCTTCCTGCAAAGGTTTCTGTTTGTCCTAAGTATTCACCATTTTCCAGCCTTGTTTGCTTCAAGTGTTCGCTATTTGTTATTCCTGGCCTATGATTGGTGAGTTTCCCTAATTCACATGGTGTTGTGTCTGCTTCCTGATTGGATGATGGAAACTTTTAAAACCAGAGAACAAACCACTAACAAATGCTAAATAGTGAAGAGCAAATAACTCATTTTCTGGGATGAATTTCTGGTCAGTTCTCTTTTGGGGCTAAAGTTTGTGAATCGTTGGGAATTCACAAACACCTTCACGAATATGCAGGTGGCCCTCCAAATACTTGGGAACAGCGACAGTACGGCTCTGGTGTCTGGCTGTACATGCAGCTGCAGCCTGTATCTGAGTCAAGGCTGGATTTAGCATGTAGGCAGAACCAGCTGCCTATCTCTAATAAAGTACTGAACCCTGCAGCTAACAATGTTTGCATTAGCTTACTCCAGATGATAACAGCATGGACAGATCTGCAGCATGTATCATAAAATGGACTTTATAGTCCCGCTGTGAATGCACAAAGATTCATGGAGCAGCTGTAGGGGAAAGCAACATGCTAAGGGGAGAGCAGTGACCAGTGAGCTGTATCAGACCTGCCCATGCACAGCAGAGTCAGCCCAATATTCATCTCATGTGTATGGAGCTGTATTGGCAGATTAAGTGCACCGGATGTGACAGTTTTGGACCACATCAGCTGATCTCCATTTGAAGCTGTGAGCAGACACGAGTGTTTTGTTTCGCTTTCCTTCCCACAGGAAAACAGCTACATGGTAGAGATGGGCCTCAAGGAGCTGAACAGCCCCAAACTCTGTGTGTGTGTGTGTGTGTATCTATGGGCATGTAGGTGTGTGCGTGCATTTCTCTTTGTGTATGTGTCTGTCTGTGGGTATATGTGTGTGTGCATATACACTTCTGTGCATTTCTCTGGAATTCAAACTCATCTCCTGATCTGAAATTCACCAGTGTCTCCCTATGTCTACAATGGTCCAACCCGGCCCCAGTGCTGTGGGGCTGTCAATCTGGATCTATATCCAAATATCATGTCCCTGCCCCATCGCTGCTCAGACTGAAGCTGGATGTTGCTAGCACTGTTCCGATACCACCACGGGTCAGGCTTACAAACAAAGGTGGAGGGAAAACAACGTAACGTGTAATGGAGCGTGTCCGTTTCCACGCGACAGGAAGGAAGCTCTTTCCCCGAGGACACAGACGGCACTGCCCATGCTCACTCACATGGGTGCTATTTCCAGCTCGCTGAGCACTGGGCCAAGTTTTCTCCAACAGATTGAGTTTGGAGTCTAAGTGATTCACCCCCTCTCCCAGCACCCGCTGTCTGCAGGCATTTGAGAGTTCAGTGGCTGCTGAGCATCTCGCTCCAAATATATGATTTGCTCTGTACATTATTTTTACAAGGGATACACACGCGTGCACGTGTGCACACACACACACACACACACACTGTTGCCCTCGTATAGCCACGCACGCTGGTGCATTCGGACCCACCCACCCATAATCTCCCTTAACACTGATGCTCTCACGAACAGATCGCTACATCTCCTGTGGCCCCACACACTTTAATGCATCGCCCTGCTCTTCTCTAGCCACACACGTGTCAATACACTCACATGCATGTCCTCAAATGCCTACACATACACCACGGGTGCACGCTCACACCCAATTCTTTTCAAGCCGATAACATTACTTCTTCCTTCTTCTGCTTCCTCCTTCCATTTGCCCCACACACACGCCATTGCAACCCCTGAAAGTGCAGCTGTTTTAGCGACTGTATCCTTCCCCTGTTTGAAATGCAGGGAGGAATATGCATGCCGCTTATCATCTCAAACCCCTATAATCATTTTGTCAACCAAAAGGCAGCTCTCCGTCAAACACCCACAAGCAAATTGGGAGATTTAATGAATTTGGGAGAGGCACCTGAGATCAGGCTGTGGGTTTCTTTTGGGAGTGGGGTGAGTTTGGAGGTTGGATTTTTATTTCCCCCTCCTCTCTCCTCTCGTGAGTGATGCAGCAACTCTCATCAGATGGATTTAAAAGAAAAAGGTCTTTGCTGGAGATTTATAATGCTGGAGAAAATGTGTTGCCACCGGCTCAGCTCTCTAGAGAAAGTGGAATTATGCAATGAAAAGAGAAAGCAATTCAGCTCGAGAAGAGATGTTGGTGGGTTTCCAACAAAGACTAATGGAGCTCTGAGCTCAGTCACCTGGAACGGCTCTAAGAATGGCCCTTCCTGTCCCCTTTCTGCTTCCATAGAGCATCCAATGTTTCCTTTTGTTCTTTGTGTGCGTTTGTCTCCGGAGTCTTTGCCACACAGGGTTAACGTGACCATTTCGCTCCATTCCGAAAGCAAATAAACTGGACAAAAACCTTTTGCCCGCAAAACCGGGGACTCGTTCATTTTTAATGAGTTGGCTGCAGCAGCTACAAACAGGGCGTTCTTTCTGACATCACCTGCTCCATAAGGAGGAGGGGAGTTCGGCCCTAGTGGCCCAGGCCCTCTCTGCTCAGTTTGCTATCAAAGGCACCAGCGGAGGATCGCCTGTGGGGATGGTGGCTTGCTTTTTGTGACATGAGCGCCTGGGCCCTTGGAAATGGATGGAGACCATGCAAGAGCAGGAGCCTAGGAAGTTCCTAGGTAGCCAGCGAGTGATTGTACGATTTGCTAATGCAGAATTCTCACTGGCCAAGCAGACTCGTCACTGACTGGAGACTGAACCTGGGGGCTGATTATCTGAGTTCTCGCGGCAGTGTTGGCAGTGGCCTAGAGACGCCAGTGGCATATCACCACCATCTGCAGTGCCCCCCGCCAAATCCTGGGGCTGTCCAGCTTTCCTTCCTCTCTCTGGTGCCCGTCGGGGTCTGATCAGTGTCCAGTGCCCACCTCGTTGAATTGGCCCCATGGGAAGCTGCCTCATGAGATATAGGCAGTGCCCACATACATCACAGAGCAGCAAGAAAAGGTCTCAGGGATAGCACCCTGTTGGGGTATAGGAACTCCTGAGTCCTATTCCTAAGCGCTGCCAGAGAGTTACCATGTGGCTGCAGGCATGTGCCTCAGTTTCCCTATCTGTAAATTGCAGTAAAGCCCCGCCCTGTGGATGAATTAGGGTTTGAATATGGAAAGGTGCGAAGTGCTGTTTGTTAGGAGCACTAAAAGGTGAGAGAGGAAGAGCAGGAAAGGGGGAAGCCCAGTGGTTTGCTCAGTACTCTTCCAGGAACTGTACTAAATCGCAGCAGACTCCTGCTCCAGCTCTGCCCCCAAGCCTCCTGAGCTCTGCCTCCGGCCCCTGTTAGCTCTCACCCCTTGCCTCTTCCCTCCCCTCCACCCACCCCCATTTCTTCTCTGCCAGGCTGCACATGGAATCTCCTGTTCTCGCTCCATGTCACAGCGGCATGTTCTTCTCCCCTGGAGAAAAGCGACCCGAGGGATGGTGAGAGAACCTCACCTTAGGGGTTCTCTGCCAAGGACAAATATCTCCAAGCTCACCCAAGAGCCCTCTGGTCCTCTCCCAACGGTGTGGAGGGGGAGGCTGAGCAGCTACTTGTATTTGGTGGGGTCAAGTGCACAGGTGGTCCCCAAAGCACTGATGCCACCTGCTCTGCTAGAGACCTGTGCTAGGCTCTCTCACCTGAGCACCCCAAGGAACTTGCACAGAGCAGTTCCTCTCTCTTTAACCTTTCAGCTAATGCCTGCGATATTTGTGGCAGGCCTGCAAAGCGGAGTTGAAAGGTCAAAGCAACCCCAGCAAAGGAGATATGGTGCAGATGTAGGGCCATGAATCTGTGGGGAAAATAGCCTGCAACCTGCCAGCACCAGATGCCTGGACAGATCCCTGCAAGCTGCTCTTTGTTCATCAAAAGCCTCTCAGCCCTGAGGGAGCCAGGGAACAAGAGCAGTGAGAAGGAGCAAGGTACAAAGAGCTGGATCCTGCAGCAGCTGACGTTGCAATGTGTGTATGATGGTAAAACTGGCCAAGGGCTGTCCCACACAGAGGATAAGGGCTCTATTACTGCTGCCAGCTACGGAAGATCTCCTTTAGCTCAAGCAGCAGGCGCAGCAGCCTGTATGTTTGGAGTTAATCCACACAGTCCCAAGCTCAGCTCCCCAGATTTATCGGGTCTGTTGCCTGCAGCATGTAGATTCATGATAAAATCAACAGCGGGGTGCAGGAGGAGACCCCAGAGACCCCATGCCGCTGCTACTAACTTACCAGCTTGTTCCTGGCACTACAGGGTCACTCAAGTTACTTATTTTCCTCCTGTACACAAGGACAATACAGCCTAGAAAGCTGAATGGAGGCGGGGGAGGGGGGCGGAGTAGAAACTCGCATTCAAAGAAACCCAAGGGGTTTGGAGAATTCAGTAGCAGGAACAAGATTTTTGAGTTCTTTGCCTGTGTGGAAGAGGCATAGGGCACATGCCATAGACAGTTGGAACAAACTGATGACTATGAACCATACCCCACTTCTTCTTAGCGTATGTGCAATGTTCCTCAGATGGCAGGTGACCAGGGTTCAGCACCGAATTTGGTCCGCTGGTTGGATCATTAGCTTGCCTGGCTTGGGCCAGGTACTGTCGGGGAGTGCAACATGAACGCTGATCCATGCCCCCCAGACCCCACTGGCAGGGGCGAGCCAAAAGTCTGACCCTAATTTCAAACCCACTTGAATGCTGCCTATTGCAAAGTTTGATTTAAATCTCACTGGATTTGCCATTCCCTTCGGGTCCAGGGCTGGTTTCTCTTGTGTCCTTGGAAAAAGTGTTTCTGGGTGAAATTTACCCCTGTGCAGAGAGCCAGCAGATGGTCTTCCAAAGAGAGCTTAAGTGATTCACCAGTGGTGCATGGGCCTTGTTCTCTGCACTGGGGTGAATTTTGCCCTCTGTGTTGTTTTAAGTTGGGGAAAAATAAAGCTAAGGTGCCCCGTCGAGTTTCCACCCTATTCAGCACAGGGTCATTAGAGCGGGGCAAATCACAGAGTATTTGCCACAAATATTGCTTTGGATTTCAAAGCCAGTTTGCTGTCGCTTTGCCTGCTCCCCTTCTGTGCTTGTGCTCTATGAATATTCGACCGAGTGAGTTCCCTGGCAGGAGAGTTTAGAGGAACGCTGTATGTTATGTGACTAGTGGAGAATATTCATGCAAAGTGGAGCCTGAATTCATAAACATGGACTGCGAGCTCCTTGGGGCAGGGAGTGTCTTTTTGTTCTGTGCTTGTCAGCACCTCATGCAGTGAGGTCCTGGTCCAGGACAGGAGCTCCGAGGCACTACCACCATACACATCATAATAATAAAACACAAATATTCACACCAGGAACCAAATTCTAAGACTTGTGCTTATCCAGTCAGGTATCAGAAACATATGTGCTACCCTAAAATGTCCCAACCCCGCTCATCAGTGCAGCTGGAATTTTGAAGATCAAACACTCACCACAAACATCTCCCCGAGGTCCAGAGATATCCAGTAAATAATTTTCAATTCAGAGAATTGTGATTAGTGATCATTGGCAATTCAAGAGCAGACAAAAAAAGGAAGAACAAATTTGTCACATTTGTTCTACATTAGTTGCTCAACTTTAATAATAAATTCCATACAAGTAAAAAAAGGAAACTGACTGATCGATTGATTATACAAGAGAACAAGGAAACCGATTCTCCACTGAGTGATGTTAGAGGTCCCATCTGAAAGAATAGAAAAAAAGCATTTTTCTCTTGAATCCCTCACAGTTACCATTGTCTTGGATGTTACTTGCAGTAACACTAGTAAAAATGATCAGAGAAGAAGTGTGTTCGAAATTGATGGTGTCTCTTTAATTCATTAATCTAGAGCCAGAGCTGTAAGAACTGCCTGGAAGGATGCTGCTTTCTGATCTGGGTACACTGCTGCTTTTTTTTGCTCACTTACTCCTTGGAATCTCTTTCCATGCGGTTAATATCTATCAGTTGATCAACGGAGAAAATTCTGGCCTGCTTGCCTTATGTTATTCTATGCTATAATAGTCTAGTTTGAATACATCTTACTTGATTAGTGAAGCACTCCAGCATTATGGGTTATGACCTGCTGGCCATTATATTTGCTAAGACTTTGCAATCTATATTTATTAGTGAAACTGGGCAAAGTCTTTTTTGTCCTCGTGCTGTTTCTCTGAGCGTACAGACTGTGAGTAACACTGGCTTAAATGTGTGTGGATATATAATTTTCTATTGCATTATGGAAGGTTTCCTGCAGGCTAGATATTGATTACGTTATAAGCCACTACAAGGCAAGCCCGCTTGTGCTGTTGGTTCTTTAGTTCGGTTGCATTCGTCTCATTCTTCAACCACCCAATGGCTCGGGAAAGCAGGTCCCATTGTGGTGGGATATGTTTTGAATAGTGGAGCCTGGAACTGGGAACTCCACAGTTCCTCCCGATTGGCTTCCTATTACATCTCGGTTAGTCGTGGGGCTGCATTGTATATGGCTACTGTGCCTATGTTCTGTGTAAGGGCTAGATTATTACTTGGACTATGTGCACCCATATGCCTACGCCGGCTACCCAGACTTTGGGTTCCAGCGCGTAGGAGTAGTTGGGTCTATGCCTACATTTGTGTGCGGTATGCGACGCTCTCCTAGAAGCAGATGGGCAGAGACTGGATGGAGCCCTGACTCTCCTCCCTACTCGCTGGGCAGAGAAGTTGAACTGACATAGGCCAGCAGCAAATTACTCCCTCTCCCCACCCGCAGCGGAAGCAGGGCAGGAACTGTGCCTCAGAAGAGCGTGTCTGAGTCCCCGGGCTTCCTGGAGACAGTGCATTTCATACACCACCCCTTGCTCTGCCTACACTCACAGTGAAGCTCTAAGCATGTGCATGAGCTCTGAGCATTTCTCTTGGGCGTTTCTTTGCTGCAAAGTGTATTACCCTGCCCAGGAGACATGCTTTTAGGGCCAAAGCCTGGCTCTGAGCAGCTGATCCCTCAGCCCTGGGGCTCCAGGGAGGACTATGGAATCTGGCCTCTAATCTTTGCCTGGGGCCAGATATTACCTCTCTATGCACATGCACAGTTTTCCCTGGGGCCAATGGGAGCTGTGTCCACCCATCCAAGAGCAGCATTTGGCCTTTAATTTGTTTATTTCTGCTCCAGAGGTAGACGCACACTTTGTAATTAACTCCAATTTGCATAATATGGGACCTATGAATTGACTGTGATTCTGTCTGCAACTCTCCTATTCCCTGGGAGGCGAAATGAAGGCTTTATCTGCGTTGGGAGAACAGAATGGAAATGACCTAGAATTCTCTCGGCTTGGACAGTAATAGACTGTCTCTCTCCTTGAAATTTCCTGTTAATTTGACTCCCTGGGAGCTTTTTAATGACTTAGGATGGATGATACTCCTTGCGCTCTTGCTGCATACACATTAGCCATTGTTAACACTGTCCGGGCTCTGCCTCTCGATCAGTTCAGCGTGCTCTTTGAAGAAATGCAATCTCTGGGTCAGATTCTGCTACGCTCGGCTCCTGCTGGGTGCCAGCCCGCTCCACATGCAGCCGCTTTGAAATCAGTGGGGCTGCTCAGCCTGAGCTTGGCTGGCAGAATCGGGTTTTCTGCCGCTAATGATTTTTGTTTGCTAAATATCATTTGTTTCCTTTGTATTGGGTTAGTTATATTAGGGTAAAATCCAAAGCGCCACTTCTGATCCCCTTACTCAGGCTGAGCAGTAACATCTTACTCCCGTTTGACGTCAGTGGAGCTAGTGATGGAGTCAGGTGCTATCCACAGTAAGTGAGGCCATCAGAATCTGGGCCATGGCTAGTCACGCCTTACTACAGCTGGTTAAAAAACTTTCCGAGGGAGCAGTTACCATTGGAAAATGCTGATTTGGCAAAAATGAACCGTTTCATGGGACTGTATCGGTTGCATCAAAAGCTGCATGGGGAATTATCAAAACAGTTAATTTCAATGTAATCGTTTTGACATATGTAATATAATTAATGATAACATCAAAACAAAATGTTTCACCCTTAGCAATATGTTCAAAACAAAATACGTTCTGAATATTTCATGTGGAAAAAATTCCCACATTTTGGACTTTTCATCCCTGATTTGGGACAAACCCAAAATTCGGAATTGCCCACATGATGGAAACTCCATTTTGCCACCAGCTCTACTCATTTAATTAAAGTCTCATCAAAGTGCAAATTTTGAAGCACGTCTCTGATTGCTCCTCCCTTTCCCCATTCATCCACCGCCTGATTCTCACCATCTGGATATACTGCTCTGCTTTCGGGAATGTTGTCTTTCAGCCTCTTCTTTGCGGTACCTGGCGTAGGGCCGGTAAGGCAGGAACTTGTTGCCAGGTCTTTCATTTTCCGAAGATGAGGTTTTAGAAATTTTATGATTCTTCTTTCTAAGTCTCCGGGGGCCACCTTCTTTTCTGGCTTCCCTCCATAGACTCCAGAGCAGTTGTTTCAGTCACAGATCAGCTTGGCTCTAGAATGACTGTATTGATTTGTTTTGTGTCAGTCTAAGAGCTGCTTAGATTATGGTGCGGAGGGGTGGGGACAAAGCAGCCCCCTGGACCGTCTGTTCTCTTTCGGTCATCATGTGACTCCGAAAATGCCTCAGCTCTCAGCGTGTTGGGATTTGCACCGATGGAATTGGTTCTAACATTAGCTTGGCCTGTGGGGTCTATTTTGGAGCTTGGGGACTGTCCTGCCAGGAATAAGTTCATTGCTATCCGGATAAGAATTTGTTACCAGCAGGGGATCGGTATAAGTATGGGCCCAATCTTGCAAGGTATTTTCAGACTTCGCTGGGAATTGTGGGCACTCAGCACCACAGTACAGATCAGACCCCACGGTTGTTAGCTGAGTAACCCTCTTCTACATTGTCCTATAATGTTTTTCATTCTTTTAGCCTTAGGTCCAGATTGTGGCCAGCCGTGCGCATGGGCACATGCAAGCTGTACTGAAACCAGCAGGAGCTGAGGGGGCTGGCTCCTTAGTTGCTGGGGGGGCTGGCTCCTACAGGTCTTCTGAAAGAGGAGCTGCAGGGGGTCATGGTCGGCATGGGAGTACGCTCCCTGGCCCAGGGACGGCTGCTGCTCCCTGAGTGCCCTGACAGGGAACAGATTGTGTATGCGGAGAGGTGTGCTGCATTGCTTAGAGGGGCTCCCCTCAAAACTGCCTGCCTGGAGGTGGTGATGCCACACAGGTGCCAGGTTGGAGCTCAGTTACTCCCTTTGGATATGTCTCTCCCCACAGCAGGTGTTCATGGAGTCTATTTTTAACCTCTCCCATGCACTGTAACCTACTGGCTGGTGTATGTATCACCCCTGCCCTCTGCTAGATGGAACATCAGACTTGCTCAGGTGCCTGTGCATGTGAGATCATGTTGCCGTCCGGTTGCTACAGCCTATACAGGTTATAAGCCCTAATACTAGAACTGCTACAGGAGAATCCCCTTTAGCTCAAGTGATCGCAGCCTATGTGTTTGGAAAAGGCAGTTCTGAGTTCTCCCCCAGCTTGTGGCCTGTGTGTAGAGAATAGCTGAGGGGTATGAAGTCCCCTGTGGCCAGGGGAACATTACAGCCCCCGGGCAGTTACTTTGTTATGAGGTGCCAGCTAGTGAGAGTTTTAAAGCCCGGGAAATTGCAGTTCTACTTCTGCTGGCCAGCAAGACAGGATGCAATTGCTGTTTCTATATGCGCCACATAAGCCCTTCTCTCTGGAGAGTCGCCGTGTAGGCCTAGCACTGTGATTCGTAGGCATGGGGGAATTGCACAGACTCGCACAGCTACAATTTTTATGAGTGAAGATGTTTAATTTTGACTCACGTAGATTATGAGGTGGGAAAACTGGCATTTTTTTGCTCAGCTACCTCTGAAAAGGACCCAGAGGAGCCTGATAAGCAAAGAACTGGCATCCTCCCCCAAGCTCAGGGATTGACGGTACATAAGTGCAAGCCTGCAGCAATCACAGCAGCCTGTGCGTATGCAGCGCATAGATTAAATACAAAGAGAGGGAAGAAACTAACCATGCAGCCTATGGAATTGCATGGTACAGGTACAATGCATATGGCTCCCTCCTAGCGATCCCAACACCCAGGCGGTGGCTGGGAGAGCACCTGCGTGCTCCACACATCCCTCAGCAGAAGCCACTGCTAAAACCGACAATGCCAAGCATTTTCCCGAGCGTGCCAGGCACGGAGCGCAGGAGCAAGCTGCCCCCGTGTTGCTTAGCGTGGCTGCAGCATTTGAAGGCTCTCCGGAGGAGAAATCCGTTCATCTGCTGGAGCTGAGTGGATTATCCTTCCCACAGTTCCACGACCAGCCTCTGTAGTGCACGGCTGGGGGAGCAGCATCCCAGCGAGGAGAAGCAGGGGAGAGCTGTAGGATCTTGATGGCTTATGTAAACATTTTACCTCGGCCCACAAGTGTGTGCACAGACTCACACGGAGCGATGGCAGCAGCAGCAGGGCCTGGGACTGGAATTCCCAGGCTGCTGCTTCTCAGGCCCCGTCATTTCTTCATGTTAAAAGTTCACATGGCGAACGGGTGGGGGCTCTTCAGAACGAGCTGCTGTGTTAACCCCAGCTGCCTTTCCCAAGGACAGCCTGCCCTTAGTTAATGCCCTCTGCCTACAGCACTGTGCAAACGCGAGTGGGTTAACCCACAGCACTCCATGAGGAAGGTCAGTACTTTTATTTCTGCTGGGGAAACCGAGGCACAGAGCAGGGAAGCAACTTGCCAAAAGTCACCAGTAGAGCCAGGTATAGAACCCAGCTGTGCGCCCCCCCGCAGTGCTCTAACCACTAGGTTATCCTTCTCCCACGGTCCTGGGCTTTGCCCATACGCTGTGTCATAGAACAACTCTCATCCATACTTCCTAAGATAGGGAAAACAGGGTAAGCAGAGGAGATTCCTGCCCCTTCTGGAACTCAGGCTGTGCCCTTACAGTATATCTCTGTAGCATAAGTTGCTAGATCAGTGGAGTGGAAATCAATTTCTCTGTCGAAGAATCAATATCACTCTGGGATGAGTGGAATCAGCTTCAGAGAGCCCACAGCAAGGGGAAGAGGTGTTCCTTCAAATGGGCCAGAGAAGTTAGACCAGGAGAAGTTCCACCCAGGGTATATAGTCAGGGCTGTCCCTAGGAGGGTGCGGGGCCCAGGGCGGAAGTGACGAATCCGTCACTTCTGGGACCGATCCGTCACTTCCGGGACTAACCATGCCAGGCCATCGCGCCAGCCTGCGGGGCCCCCAAAGCGTGGGGCCTGGAGCGGTCACCCCAATTCGCTGTACCCTAGGGATGGCTATGTATGTAGTCCATGCCCCAGCCAGTGCAGGGTCGTTCCTGTGTTTTACAGGGCCCAGTCCCCTCCCTGAACACATGTCCCTGGGCTGTGATCCGTTCAGCCCCGCAGTCCCTGTGAAATGCATCCCTCCACCTCCCCAGTGCAGCCTGCCCCCAGAGTGAGGACAGCATCTCACCCACGTGCAAACTGTCTTTGTAATTGAGCAGGGAGTGTTTTAAATTGGAACTGGCAGGTCGGAGCTGCCTGCTGACAGCAGCCGTCTCGCTGAAAAGCAAAGCGGTGCCAGATCCCCAGGTCTCTGTCACCCTGTTGCACTGGCTCCGCTAGCCAGGCATATGCAGGCAAGGACTAGTGAAAGTGGCGGTGGAAGAAAGGGCAGCTTTGATGGTCCTGGAGACACAGGCCTGGTCCTCTACACAGCAGGGCACTGGCCGGACAAGCACCACCAACACCCTCCATGGATGCAGTGGGGTGGGAAATGGTTTTCTCATCTTGGGAAAACTTTTGAGAAGAATTTTCTGTCCCAAATCAGGCCAAAGAATCAAAATCTCAAAAAAAAAAAAAATCACAAAAATTGCCAACCGAGAATCCGAAGTAAAGAAATAAAAATTCAGTTTGGGTCAAATGAAATGTTTTGGTTTTGAATTTTGAGATGTTTTGTTTTGATTTCAAGCTTTTTAATTAAAAAATACTTAAACTATCACTGGCTTAAATTTCTAGCTGAAAAGTTGTTTCAACCGAACAAAAAGGGAATTTTTTGTTGTGAACATGTGAAAATGAGACCTGTCCACCGTTTCAAAACTCCCCCCCCCCCAAAAAAAAAAAACTTTTTTCAGGATGAGAAAGTCATCAGAACAGAACCTCACCCTCTGAAACCACCAGCCCAGTTGGATTGCCTGGTTTAGTTGGTGGGTTTTTACAAATGATATTTAGCATTTGGTGACATGATTGTGTTGGGGCTCAGTTTACCATCAGTCCAAAGCCATCCGTCCTCCCGTGGTAGTTTAGGGTCACAGGCCTTATCCAAACACTGCTGGGAGCAAGTGATTGTGCTTAGGGGTTTCGAACTCTCTGTGTGGTTGGCTTCGCTCCCAGCTGGGTGGGACCATTGTAGGAAGAGGAGACGGTTTGACGGGAGCTTCAGAGCACCACCAAAAGTTTCTCTCTCCTTTCGTTTTTTGTTTCTCTTCTTGTGTCTTTAGAGTGCTGCATCACCAAACGGAGTGAAAGGCAAAAAGCTGGTCTCCTAGAGACGGCTGCCTTGGGTTGCTGTGGTGATCGAACCTTCGGCCGTGCATCACTGCTACTCTGTCAGTTTGGCCAAAGTTGGGGAAGTGAGTAATGCCCACTGCCCTCAGGTGAAGGGTGGGCCAGAGCTCTCCCAGGGCACTGTGGGGCAGGGCAGGAGGTGTCTGGCGGGGGATGAGGGAATGGAGGCAGAAGAGGTTGTTGGAGGAGGACGCCATCGCTGGCTTTATGGCTGTGGGTGGCGATGGAGGTGGACACTGGCAGCGCTAGTGGGGGAAGAAGAGGCCAGTGGTAATGGTGGGGGTCAGCAATAGTGGTGGGGCAGTTGGTGGCTGGGGGAGAGGCCCTGACCAGGCTGGCAGTGGTCAGAAGGGAGGCCGGTCTTGGGTAGCAGCCAGGACATCAAGGCGAGTCTGCCCACTCTTGGGCTTCTTAAGCGTTGTCACTGCTTTGTGGAGTCAGGAGCTAAATGAAACATTTCTAGGATGAGTCCTCAGAGCATTAGTGTTTGATCATCGCTATGGCAACTTGAGTCAGCTCTCTGCATGCTGGCATATTGTACTGTAGATACAGTGTGTTTGTGTATATATATATATATATAGGGTGAGATGGGATGATTGTACAACAGCGGCAGGAATTTTCCAAACATTAGAATTGCGTGGCCTCTATAAACACCTTGAAACTCAGCCAGACCCCACTTGGGAGGTTGTCTGATGTAGTGGCCTGCACACAGGCTGGGAGTCAGGACAAAAGACCAGAAATAATCCCAACAATGGTATTGATCCATTACTAGATGGAAAAGGTAGAATTATCAATAATAGTGCCCAAAAAGGCAGACATGGTTCAGTAAATATTTCTGTTCTGTATTTGGGGAACAAGCAGATGATGTAGTCATATCGTATGGTAATGCTTTTTCCATTCCACTGGCATCTGGGGAGGATGTTAAACAGTAGCTGCTAAGTTTAGACACGTTTAAATCAGCAGCTCTGGATAACTTGCATCCAAGAGTTTTAAAAGAGTTGGCTGAGGAACTCGCTGGACCACTGATGTTGGTTTTTTCAGTAAGTCTTGGAACACTGGGAAAGACTTGAAGAAAGCTAATGTTGTGTCAATATTTAAAAAGGGTAAACAGGATGACCTGGAAATAATAGGCCTGTCAGTCTGACATAGATTCCAGGCAAGATAATGGAGTGGCTGATGCACGACTTGATTAATAAAGAAATAAAAGAGGATAAAATAATTAATGCCAATCAACATGGGTTTATGGAAAATAGATCCTGTCAAACTAACTTCATTTCTTTTCTTTTTTTTATGAGATTACATCTTTGGTTGATAACGGTAATAGAGTTAATGTAATACACTTAGGCTCTGTAATATGCTCTGAAAGGCGTTTGACTTGGTACTGCATGACATTTTGATTAAAAAACTAGAACAGTATAAAATTACCATGGCACTCATTAAATGGATTAAAAGCTGACTAACTGATAGGTCTCAAAATGTAATTGTAGACGGGAAATCATCATCAAGCAGGTGTTTCTAGTGGGTTTCTGCAGGGATTAATTCCTGACCCTATGCTACTTAACCTTTTTATCAGTGACCTGGAAGAAAACACAAAATCATCAGTGATATAGTTTGCAGATGACACAAAAATTGGGGAGTGGTAAATAATGCAGAGGACAGGTCACTGATATAGGGTGATCTGGATCGCTTGGTAAACTGGGTGCAAGCAAACAGTACACGTTGCAATTTGGTTAACTGTAAATGTATACATCTAGGAACAAAGAATGTAGGCATACTTACAGGCTGGGGGACTCTATCCTGGGAAGCAGTGATTCTGAAAAAGATGTGTGGGGGGTGGATAATCAGCTGAACATGTCCTCCCACTGTGATGCTGTGATCAAAAGGGCTAATATAATCCTTGGATGCATAAACAGGGGAATCTAAAGCAGGAATAGAGAGTGTTTGGCACTGGTGCGACTGCTGCTGGAATACTGTGTGCAGTTCTGGTGCCCACAATTCAAGAAGGATGTTGATGAAGACCAGGGCCGGCTCCAAGTTTTTTGCCGCCCCAAGCAAAAAAAATTTCCCGTGTCCCCCCGGCCCTGGCCCAACTCCGCCCCTTCCCCACCCCATCCAACCCCTTCCCCAAATCCCCGGTCCCACCTCCTCCCCTGGGCACGCCACATTTCCCCTCCTACCCTTTCCTCCCAGGCAAGCCTGGGAGGGAGGGGGGAGAAGCAGAGCGACAGCACGCTCGGGGGAGGAGGCGGAGGTGAGCTGGGGGGGTGGTTCCTCTGCCCCCCCGGGTTACTTCCTGCAGCCCTCCTCGCGCCCCCCACCGCCGCAGCTCACCTCCGCTCCGCCTGCTCCCCTGAGCGTACTGCCGCCGCCACTCCGCTTCTCCCCCCTCTCTCCCAGGCTTGCCGCAAAACAGCTGATTTGCGCGGCAAGCCTTGGAGGGAGGGGGGAGAAGCAGAGTGGTGGGGAGCAGGTGGCAGTGGAGCGGAGGTGAGCTGGGAGGGGATCGGTTCCTCTGCCCCCCCCTCCCTCCCAGGGTTACTTCCTGCGGCCCTCTCTCACCGCAGCTCACCTCTGCTCAGGGCCGGCTCCTGGCTTTTTGCACCCCAAGCGGAAAAAAAAAGGCGCCAGAGTGCCGCCCCTTGGAA
Source organism: Mauremys reevesii (assembly GCF_016161935.1). NCBI lineage: Eukaryota > Metazoa > Chordata > Testudines > Geoemydidae > Mauremys > Mauremys reevesii. The sequence goes on along the minus strand of NC_052632.1, from coordinate 77,056,769 downwards.
AGTGCAGCCCCAAGCACATGCTTGGAGCACTGGTGCCTAGAGCCAGCCCTGACAAAGAGAAGAGCCATGAGAATGATGAATGGATTAGAAAACATGCTTTATAGTGATAGGCTCAAGGAGCTCAATCTATTTAGCTTAACAAAGAGAAGGTTAAGGGGGGGTGGCTTGATCACAGTCTATAAGTATCTACATGGGGGACAAATATTTAATAATGGGCTTTTCCGTCTAGCCAGGAAAGGTATAACATGCTGCAATGGTTGGCAGTTGAAGGTAGACAAATTCAGACCGGAGGGAAGGTGTAAATGTGTAACAGTGTAGGTGGTTAACCATTGGAACAATTACCAAGAGTTGTGGTGGATTCTCCCTCATTGGCAAATTTTAAATCAAGGCTGGATGTTTTCCTAACAGATCTGCTCTAGGAATTTTTTTCAGGGAAATTCCATGCCCTGTGCTATGTAGGAGGTCAGACTAAGTGATCACAATAGTCCCTTCTGGCCTTGGAATCTATGAATGACTCTGGATTCTGTGCTTAAGTCTGGCACTGATTAGCTGTGCAACACTGAGTAGGCCCTGTGCCTCAGTTTTCCCCATTTATTAAGTGAGGAGAATAATGCTTACCTCCCTCCTGGGGGGCTGCCAGGGTTAATTCATTGCTGTGCTACGGAGGATTACCTTGGCTAACCAGTGGTACCTCTGTGTGTGCACTGACCTGTCAGGTGATCACCATCTCTTTGGGCTCTAACGTCCTCCTGGGGGAGTGCGCTAGGAAATGATGCCCAAAGGCCTGGGGTTCGCCTATGGGGGAGCATAAAGACCCCTGAGAACGAAAGGTGGTGGTCAGCGGGGAGCTGTTGCCCCATGAGGGACGCTGAGGCAGTTCTGCTTTTGTATGGCTGGAACCTGGAGCTTGTGAGAGCAAGGGTCTGAGAGCACCAGCTGCAGCCAGGCAGCGGGAGCGCTCCCCATTGAAGGCTAGGGCAAAGCCTCCTTAGTTCGGGCAGCTTCTAACATTTCCCAGAGAGCTCTGCTGGTGCCCCTCAAGCCCGCCTGCAGCCCATGGGTGGGGCGTGATTTGTCCAGTTGGGGAGGCTGGGCGCGGCCAGACCATGGCCCTGCCCCAAAGCCTGCCCCCGCTCGGCCTCCTTCCCCTCAAGCCCCGCCCACGCTCCATACCCACCCCTGCCCACCTCTCACATCTCTTCCCCTGAGACTCCCACCGCTCACGCCTCTTTGCCCCCTCTCCCAGGGCTCCACCGCCCACCCGCCTGCCACACGCGCCTCTGCCCCCTCCCCAGAGGCCCCCATGCAGGCAGAGTGAGGGCAGGGCCTCGGGGGGGAAGAGGGCGAGTGAGAGTGGGGCCTCAGGGCAGAGCGCGGGTGGGGCCGTGGTCCGGGCGCTCTTTCGGCAGCAGCGCGCTTCAAAGGCGGCAGGCTGCCTGTTTGGGGAGGCTTAGCCTCCCCTGGCCTCTTATACCCACCACCCGTGCTGCAGCCCCCCTGCTATTTCAGTGCTGGGCTCCCCACGCACAGGTTTGCTGATGCCCCTCGATCCCAACCCGCAGCCCCTTGCTTCTCCAGTCCTGAACCGGGATCCCTACACACAACTCTGCCGTGCCCGTCACTCCAAGCCTGCAACTCCCTCTGCTCGTCCGGTCCTGAGGTCCACAGGCCTAGTGCCTCTCAGCCTGACCTGCAGCTCTGTGACCTCATTTCGTCAACACTTCACTAGCCAGCCAGTGTTCAGTGCCGCAACGTTCCCAGAGGGTGGTAACAACTGTGATTGCACGCGCTAAGCCGGTGTGTCACTCAGGCAGCAGTCACCTAGTCCCCCGAAACATCCCGTCGCCTCCCACCACAGTTCACCTTGTGAACGCAACGCGCGTCTGAGCTTCCTAGGGCTGCCCATAGGACAGTAGCCCAGCTCAGCTGACAAGGTGCTAAATCAGCGTAAATCAGCAAAGCTCCATTGAAACCAGCAAAGGGACACAAGCTGAGGATCCGGCCCATGTGATGTGTCTGCTTCCTGGGAACCCAGCTGCCTCCTGTTCTTGGCATTTACGTTTGTCTTGCGAGGCGGGGAGGAATCTACGTTCAGATTGCTGGGAGCAGTTGGTTTGCATCGGAATGGAGGCGACAGTCCGTCACTAGCAGCCCAGGCTCCGCATCCACTTGTCTCCCTCTCCGTGCTGCTGGGGTCTCACTCTTCCTCACGTGGGGAGCATTGCTACAATGGCTCAGAGCAGGGGAGTGTTGCTCATCTCGCAGTGTTTAAGTGTGGTGGGCGCAGAGGTGGCAGCTGCTCGTCGCAGGGAGCAAGTTGCCCGAGCCTGTCAGCCTTAGTCCCAGTCCCAATCACGGCTTGTCTACACTTGAAACGCTGCCGCTGTAGCGCCTCCGTGTAGACGCTACTTAGAGCATGGGCAGCGTGTAATGGAGGCTGGTGGAGGCTGTGCCTCCCCAAACCTCTGCTAATGTTTCCCACCCCCGGGTTGGGCTGCGGAGCGGGGGGGGGGCGCTCAGAGCTCTTACGGGTGGCCGGGACTCAGGGCTCCTTCAGGCAGCCAGAACACAGGGTGGCTCAGCTGGTCTGTCCGGGGCTCCCCTGGCTGCAGTGGGGAGCTCGGGGCTCCTCTGGTCCCAGTGTGTGAGACTGGGGGGGTGGCGTCTTGGGCGGAAGAGGTGGGTAGGGGTGCGGACTCAGGCTGAAGGGGCAGGGCGGGGGCAGGAGGGGTAGCCTCCCTGAACAGGGGGTTCACGCGCTAGCGCTGCCCATGACCTATGCCGACAAGAGTGCTTCTCCCATCACTGTAGGTACGGTAGGTAGGTCGAGGAAGAATTCTTCCATCCACCTAGCGCTGTCTGCGCCTGGGGCTAACCACGTCGCTCAGGGGTGTGGATCATTCACGGCTGCAATCCCTGAGGCTGCTGAGACGTAGCTTAGCACTATGGCACCTTGGTGCTGCTCTGAAACTGCGTGAGGGTGTCAGATACTGGGTCAGACCCTGGAAGTGGGATCGCTGCTGTAACTGGCTGTTTTGGTACATTTCATGCCTAAAGCCTAGTGAAAAGCGTTCTCAAGAGCGTGCCAAGAGCGGCAGCTGTTGGCTCAGAACTGGAGATGCTGGAATAAAAGAGCTGAAGTGCCCACAAAGTACTTGGTTTTCTTAGACCACTTGGGAGTCCTGTTCTATAGAATCACTGGGTGCTGGCAATTACGTTTGTTCGATAATTAATGTTTGCTCTCTCTTAATAAACTCTTGGAATGGTCTCTGCTGTCTCATGTGCACACACACAGGCTTGTTGTAGATTGGCTCATGAGTGCAGGGCTGTGCACACGTTTTGTTATTTGGTTTGTTATTGGAGGGTTACTTTAATGGGCAGCACACAAAGGTTTGTTATTGTAAGGTTGCTCTCATGGGCATTGTTATTGTAGGGTTACTACATGCTACCAGCGACACGAATCCCAGCCCTTAGCACACGTTAGAACGAACGTGGAACGAGACACCGTCTAGCTGGGTGGGCTCTGTAGGTGTGAAAAAGATCTTGCTTCTTCCTGCTGGGGGGCGCTCCCAGATCTCCACGCCAGGGCCTGGCGTAGCTGGCCACGAGTTGCATTGCTTGGTGCTCTCCAGCTGAAGGTCCCCAAGGGCAGTGAATTAGGAAGGATTCATTGAACTGGTAGCCTGATCCCTGAGGGGGGAACGTAAACCCCGGTGTTACGTAACTCCCCGCGCTAAGCAATAAAATCATCAGATAAAGCAGCTCCTCTTAGTCTGAACTCATTAATACCCTGCCCTGCCCGCTCCTTCCGGAAATGTTCCTCTGTGTAAATAAAACAAAGCGGATACAATCCAGGGGCGGGATGGAGACCAGAGCTCCAAGGCTCCTGCCACAAGCAAATCCTGCAAAGCTCTTTTCATAACAACAGTGCAGCAATGAAAGGGTGACTGCCTGGCCCTGTCTCCTGGCGGCTAGCCCCTGGGAGGGAGGATTCATCCGGTCCAAGGGCAGCTCAGTTTATGCCGGGGGTAAGTCAGAGGGAGGGAGCTCTGGCGAGTTACAGGTGCACTGAGGTTCTCAAACCATGGTTGGCAGGTCCCCAGGTGGGATGGGGTGGGGTCTGCCAAGTGCCTGGGCTTTCCCTGACAGCAGTTGCAGCATCACCCAGCACTGCGATCGGCAATTTGCGGGACGGTGGGCATTCGTTCTTTGGTTTGGCTGCCACCTTTTTAAACAGAAAAGGAGGTGATTCCCCGCCCCTCCCCAAAGGGCTGGGGAAAATTCCCGATGCTTTGTCTCTGTTCACAGCCCAAATGGCCATTAAATCCCAGATTCAAAGGGTCCTATCCTCATCTAAGGCCAAGGTGTGCACATCCCAGGTCTGGGCCGTTGGGTGGTTAGTTCTCTTAGAGGTCACCAAATGGATGATGTTCTGTCCTGAGCCAAACCTGGCGTGTTACGGGATAGGATGCTGGTGAGGGACCAGTGTCTGTTGATGCCGTCCAGCTATCATGTTTTAGGTCTTCTGGGGAGACTTTTCCATCTTGGTCTCTCTGGGTCAAAGTCGCAGATGATTCTTGCAAAGAAGCTGCTAAGCCTGGTTGGGGTGAGGTGTAAATTTCCCCTAATCTTCAGCTTGCTGCGTGTGGGACCCATCCCTTGTGCCTGGTCCCTTTGGGCTTTAACGTCTATGAATCGCTACATTCCCTGTACATCCTGCTTCAGCCTAGGCCAGAAGTTCCAGGAGACGAGCCCCTCAGCTGGACTGGGCAATTCAGCTCTTGGTCTTGGCTGCCGAGTCTCAGATGGGGACTGGCGATTGTGGGTTGGTTCGGCCTGTGTTTGAAAGTACCGTACTCTTCCTTCAGTCCTCTAAGATGCACCTGGAGTGGGAGCTAGTGGCAGCATTTGCTCTCTGGCCTTTCCTCAGAAAAGCTGGAGAGCGGGGGCAGGGACTCCTGAATGGCAGCACCCCCAGATATTCTAGTCTGACCTGCTGCCACTAGTGAACTTCAGTTCTCCACGTTCCTTTTTCAAAGGCAGCAAGTGCTATGTAAGACAGCCCTGTCTGAAAGAGCATGGTTAGGCTTGTACCAGCCCAACGGTTTGGGCACTAACTTAGGAGATCTGGGTTCAACTCCATGCTCTGCTGCAGACTTCCTGTGTTACCTCAGGTAAATCATTTTGCCTCTCTGAGCCTCAGTTTGCCCATCTGTACAATTGGGATAATAGTCCTGCTCAGGCTCACCGGGGTGTAGCGGGCTGTAAAGATTGAAAAGCCCTTTGAGCTCTGCTGAGGAAAGCACGGTTTTGACAGCGAGGGATTTTTATTGTTGTTTGTTTCATGCCCATTGCCACATTTAAAAACATGTGAAGAAACTGGGCTTGTGCTTTCTAAAAATGCCACCTGTGGGCAGAGCCCAAGCCTGGAAAATGTCATCTTGAACGCTGAGTGTTTCACAGAGTTACCATGCGCGTAAAGGGGACACGCACGTCTGTAACTGAAAGCGGCTGCCAGCCGTCGCAGGTGGAACGGCGAGCAGAATGTGGCCGGGGGAGATGGAGCAATGTGCTGGGGACACAAAATACGCAGGTTCGGCATCAAGGCACCTTCCTAGACAGAGGATGCTTCTCCCCAGGATTCAGAGTGAGTTAGCAGCAACAGGAATGAGTAACAGCAATCCACCCAGGTCGGGGGGGTCAAACCCGTCCCACGACCCTGATCCTGGAGCCCAACGCTCCCAAAAGCATTCTCCCCCCTCCAGCCAAAACGTCCTTTCCCTCCGCAAGGGGAGGGAGAAGCTGAAATGAGGTTAACCTTTATTCGCCCAGGAGCAGCGAATGCATCTGCACCCTCTTTTAGACGTCTGGAGCCACAAGGAGGTTCAAATCCCAGTTAGCTCGCCTCTTCAGCCTTCTCTGGTGTCCCAAGATGCAGCTTAACGTGTAGGAGCTATGGGGGGACGTTTTAAAAAACATTGCCAGATCTACTCTGCCTGCTCTTTAAAAACCCCTGAGCACTTTGCTTAAGACTAGGGGTTTGTTCCCCTTCCTTGACAAAATTACCACTCCCCCAGGCAGTGGTGTGTGGGATGCCGGGGGGGAGGAGGACTGTTGGCTGCCACTCCTCCACCTTTGAGGTGGCTGCATTCCCAGGGTGCCGTACGTAGGCAGCTTGTAAGGCACCGTGAGACCCTAATTATAACATTAGTACAAAGGGTGCAAAAAGCAAAAGGGTTGCTCTGCTTGGCCAGCAGCCTCTGCTCTTACGGCGAATAAGCCAAGTTAGCCCCCACGTGCCACTGGCATTGTTGGAGTTTGATCTCACAACAAGGATCTCAAGGACTCAAGCAGAACTTCCACCCACCACTGCAGCTGGCCCTGGCATACAGGGGACTTCCAGTGATCACAGACAGCCGTATGTATCAGGACCTCAGCGCAGTGGTTACTTTCACCAAGAGCCCTGGCAAACTGTTTCCGATTGAGGTTGGAAGCTGTTTGGGGGTAGAGATAATCTTTTAAGTCTGTGTCTGTACAGCACCTGGCACAGTAGGGGACTTGGCCCATGACTCGGTTTCCTAACGGCTACAGTAACCCAAGCCTGCTTGGTCGGCTCTCTGCCCCCACCATTGGCAGCTAAACCAGTTAGAGCTTGATGCGCCTGCAACAGCCACACCAAAGATAAATGTGTCTTCTAGTGCTGGCTGGAGCAGTTCATACATTACATTCCAGAGAGCCCAGGTTTGAGCCCAGCTGATGCTGAATGGGCTCTGGTGGCCTTACATTACCACAGTATATATGAGGGAGGTTTTTTTTTTAATTGGCAGCATGTGAAGGCGTCCAGGGAGGCAGCAGAATCGCTGAGTTGTCAGGACAGGGGACTACACAAGCCCTTTGCGGTGCCTTGGCAGGACTGGAACAGCAGGGGGTGCTGCGTTCAGGAGTGCGGTGCCTTGGCAGGACTGGAACAGCAGGGGGTGCTGTGTTCAGGAGTGCGGTGCCTTGGCAGGACTGGAACAGCAGGGGGTGCTGTGTTCAGGAGTGCGGTGCCTTGGCAGGACTGGAACAGCAGGGGGTGCTGCGTTCAGGAGTGCGGTGGCTTGGCAGGACTGGAACAGCAGGGGGTGCTGCGGTTCAGGAGTGCGGTGCCTTGGCATGACTGGAACAGCAGCGGGTGCTGCGTTCAGGAGTGCGGTGCCTTGGCAGGACTGGAACAGCAGGGGGTGCTGTGTTCAGGAGTGCGGTGCCTTGGCAGGACTGGAACAGCAGGGGGTGCTGCGTTCAGGAGTGCGGTGGCTTGGCAGGACTGGAACAGCAGGGGGTGCTGCGTTCAGGAGTGCAGTGCCTTGGAAGAGCTTTGTGAACTAAGGAATCCCTGCACTGAAATAGCTGACTCCCAACTTCTGCTTGGGGCTTTTGCCTTCACCCATTTAATCCACTGGCAGCATTAACGGCACAGAGAGTTTAGCCCTATCGCTTTGCAGCTTTATTTGGATGCAGGGTGCAGAGTGCTGCTGCTCGGGCATTTTGTGATGTGGTTGCATGGCTAGGTCCACGGTCTTGCATGACTCTGAACAGCCCTGGCCAGGGGCCAGGCCCTGCGCTGGGCGCCCCACTCTCTGCTGTGATAAAACTGGCATGGAGATATTTGGCCTTTGCTCCTGCCTTTTGCGTTGCTCCCCATGGTGCTTTGTAGCTGCCAGCAGATCCCCAGGGGACCGGGAAGGTGGGGATGCTAAAGGGCAGGGCATGAGTCTCTGCTGGGCTCTGGGAAGTCCCTCCACGTGCTGAATTGGAACAAACTGTCCCCTGATGAGAACTCACGTCAATTCAGGGAGTGTTTCCAAGGCCTCGGGCAATGACACAAACCAATCCAGTGACCTATGGCGGAGAGCAGAGCGGGAGCTCAGGCAGCTATTTCAGACCCAGGGCAGGAGGAACACATGGATGAGAAGCCACCTGAGGCCAGAAAAAGGCAGGGTGTAGTGGAGATGAGCAGACGGGATGCCCCAGCATTGCAGCTGTATTAACTGTGCAGGGGCAGAAAGCAGGGGAGGCCGGGTGCTGCAGTTTCTCTGTCAGTGATGCCCCCCAAGGCAGAGCCAGCCCCAAACTTCCCCTGTGCCCATGAGCCCATGACTTAGCCATGCTTGGAGAGACAAAGAACTGGGATCCGGGGGGGGAGAGCCAGGAAGGGTTGGGGAGTGAACAGACCAGAGGTCACCAGGCAGAGAGATAAGGCTGCTGGGCAGAATGGCCACCAATGAGAATTGGTCCTGAATGCTGACATAGACACACAACAAATCCATCTGCGAAGGCAGGGAAACAAAGGCATGGAGCAGAAATGTCAGGGGGCTGTTATATGTGCGCCGGGTTGAAAAGGGAAAGACGGCCCCACTTACACAGAGGGACACAAGCTCACCCTTACTCTTGGTTAGTGGGTGAGTTGGTGGGTTGCAGCGCCAGGGGGGCCATGAATGGCAATCAGCAGGATCAGGTGGCACTGGAAATGTTGTTATAATCGAAAGAAAAGAAACTCTGGCTCCCTGGACACCCTTCCCCTGCATGGCCAAGGGTTCTCTATCCCCCAAGCGAAACACCCCCACAAACCAATTGTGCGGGCTTAGCACTGGAAGCCTTGAGACACCTTTTCACTCATATCTTGGCTGTAGGTTCTGCAGTGACAGTAAAGATTCCCCCCACCCTCCCATTAGCCCAAGCCAAAGGGATTTGTACTTTTGGAACTAAAAGCCCTGGGTTCTCTCTCCGTTGAAGCCATGTTGATTATACAGCTGGGGCGTAACCGCACTGTCTGCTAAACGAGTGATTTTGCTGGCCTGTGTCAGAGGAGAGCCCTAATATTGATCAGCCTCGGAAAGATTCTGCTTTAGCTGTAGTGGGAGGAGCTGAGTTCTAGTTGTTCTCGGGGTCAGCACAGGGACCAACGCAGATTTGGTGCTTTACTACAGTTCTGTGTACTGGGCGTTGCAGGGATTCCTGAGTGCTCAGATTGTCGTTCTCATTCAGGAAAGGGGCCAATCTACCTAGAACTGGCCTCTTCAGGTCTTCTTAACCCTCTGTCACTTGGCTGTCGAACAGAACAAATGCATCCAAGCCAGGTGCTTGCACTTAGGGGAGATCCTTCTCCTTCCAGAACATCTAGCTCAGCTGAGGCCCGGTAGCTGTCCTTACTAGATGCCTGATGACACCCCAACGGGCTCTAGGGACAGCACAGAGCAGGTCCCTAATTGCCTCCTGAAACCAGTACAACCCTTCTCCCAGGTGCCATTCTCCCAGGGTCTGCGTTGAGCAACCTTAGTAACTAGTGAAATTAACAGGAGCTCAGCCTCCCTGAGCAAGCAGCTGTTAAATCCCCTGGGGAGAGCACAGCTGCAAAGCATTAACTCCCCCCATGTTAAGATCTGGGACCTCCAGGAGCCGATCCGGTCTTCTGGGCAAAGATGCTGCATTTGCTGAGCCTAGCCCAAGGCCCGAATCCCAGAGGACTGGTCACTGACGGCATTGCCAGGCTGGGAAATCTCCCCTCCCCCACGCTAAATCCCTTCCCCTGCACAAGGACAGTAGGCTCAGGGAATTTACAAGAGGTTGGGTTTAAGGCGATTACTTCTCTCGGGGATAATCTAGAAATTCAATTAAAACTCCCTGCGTCTCTCCTGGTCCGCAAGCAGAGCCGAGGGGTGCCCTGGGCACGATAACCATGGCTACGCAGTGCTGGGACCTGTGGCAGAGAAGGGAGCGCCTCACTTTTAATGGGGCCGGGGGCAAAGATCTGTGATCATTAGTGGGCGTTAGTGGATCTCGTTCTGCTCTGGCCATTTTCAGTCCCCTGGCCCTTCCTATGGAATCTTAGTGGGCACTAGCAAGTGTACTCCAGGCCTCGGGCAGGTGGGAAGGGACTCCCCTGTGAGCAGGGGTCAGCTGGGTTCAGATCACAGCGGGGATCTGGGGCGGGAGCTAGATGGGCCTTGTGGGAGACAGGCACCATTGAAAGCTCGGACACAGCGGCCTGTTTTGGGAGAACATTCCAGCGAAAGGCTAATTTAGCGATGTTTTCCCTGCGCTTCGGCGAGTCCCACCCCTGCTAGTCCAGAGAGCACAGCTGTTCCTGCTAGCCCTGCTGGCACCCCCTTACCCTGCCCCAGCCCTGCTCCTGATGATTTCAGACGTGTATTCTGCTCCCTGCCTGCCAACCACCCTGCTTCTGCATACGATTGCAGCCTCTGGACAGAGCAGGGGGGCCTTGGGCAGATTGACAGACAGGCTTCCTGCCCTTAGGTAAAGGCTTTTCAAAGAGCCCAGCGGGGACAGAGCCAAGGCCACCCAGCCTCCGAGCCGCATCTGCAAGCCATGGAAGGAGACGCCTGGCCTTGGGAAATCAACCCCACTCCTAACCTGCCAGGCCAGGGTGCAGAATGGTTCCCCGTTTGCTCTGGGCAGCGAGGGAGCCAGTGAGGTCACTGGATGCCTGCCCGTAGGAGACTCCCTTGCCAGTTAATGGCAGAGACATTGTAAAGGCTGCTGCGGGACGCCCCCGGCGTGTGATCCAAGCCACGAATGTGGCTTCTTTAGTTTGATCCCCTGAGGGAAGCCTGTACTCTACACACACACACACACACACACACACACACACACAAAGTGCAGGTGGAAGACAGAGATCCAGAAGAGAAGGCAATAATGGATAATTTTAATGTAGCGGGGGTACCTCAGCTGTACCTTTCCTCCCTCCCCATCCAGGGGGAAACATATGACAGCAGGGCAGACAGCTGTGGTCTAGAAGCTTCATCACGGAGACAGGAGACCTTAGGTCTGTTCCCAGTCACTGAGTTGCAGTGTGACCTTGGGCAAGTTCTTCTGTGGCCCTGTCTGTAAAATGGGGGTAGGAATGCTCACCCATGTCAGAGGTGGACAGGCACTAGCTGAGTGCCGGGGAGCCGTGGTAAGGACGGACCGGAAGGAGGGGCAGCTGGCTTTGGAACAAAAACCAACCCCTTGGGGTGACTGACTTATCTGTTGAGCTCATCGCTGACATAGACAATTCAGGAAGAATCCAAATGTCTTTCTGTCAGAGGCCACCCCAGTCCAGACCCCCAGGGGTAATTCGGCTCAGTGTATATCTGCGGGGGTGTAGAGGTGTTGTGAAACTCCTGGGTTTTGGCAAGGGGCTGGGGCAGCAAGAGGAAGGATGGTGCAGTGGGTAGGGTGTTAGCCTGGGATTCAGTCCAATCTCCACTTCTGCCAGACTTCTGTGACCTGGACAAGCCGCTTGGGCACTGATTTTTAAAGGTGTTTATTTAGGTGCCTAAAGATACACATAGGCACCTAAATAAACGCCCTGGGAATATAACTACCTCTAAACATCTTTAGCCTCTCTGTGCCTCTGCATTTCCCTGCCACGCTGCCGTCTACTGTGGTAGTGTGAGCTGTGCAAAGCCCTTCGCTAGAGACGGGGAGGGAAGAGTGACAAACTGTGAGGAGTTGCTCATGCCCAGGATTATGTGTTATCCTCGTTCCTACTGTAATGGATCGGTTTCCTCGCTATTCAGGAGATGCTCCCGCCTGTCCCCTTGGCCTGCTGAGGGTCGTTTATCTTCCTGAGCACACCGGGGCCTGGCCTGCTCCCATCTGCCATTAATTCAGTGGAAGTGTGCAAACACGGAGTGGCGCAGGGAGGGAATTAGTCAGGTGGAAGTGCTCCCCCCGGCACCGGGCAGACAGCGCCCTGGCTGGCTGCCGAAGGATTACATCTTAATTGCGGAAGGTTGGCCGTTGTCTCTCAGCTCCTCTGCTTTCACCCGTCCGTCAGCAAGCGGCTTGGGGGCTTCCACCCCTTCCCCTCCCCTATAGTTAGTTGCTCAGGAACGCTCCACTCAGACTCCGCATCTGGCTTCCCGCCAAGTCCCTGATTTGCGCCTCAGGCTGAATGGGCACAAGGAGGTGGCGTGATTTGGATCACAGCGTGAGTGTCAAAGTTGGACTCAGCTTGGTACCAGGAGAGATCTGGGGTCTGTTTGCTCTAAGTACTAGCCCATGCAGAGGCACTAAAGAGATGGGCAGGGCCCGGTCATAACTGAGGTGCAAATAATCCTCTCCAGCTCCTGCTAATCTGAAATCTGAGCATACGTTATTGTTCGCATTGCAGTTGCATCTAGCAGCTCCAGTCCTGGACAGAAGACCATTGTGCTAGGCCCTGTACAAACATGTAACTGCCCAGAGAGTTTGCAATCTAAATAAATATGGGAAATCCACGCTCTGGATTAGCTGGGGGGGGGAGGGGCAAACTACGGCCCGTGGGCCGGATCTGGCTCCTCAGGGCTTTGGATCTGGCCCGTAGGATTGCCCCTTGTGGCGCCGCAGGCCCCGCGCTGCTCTGCAGAAGCAGCCGGCCCAACATCCCTGTGGCCCCCGGGCGGGGGGGCAGAGGGCTCCTTGCGTTGCCCTAGACTCCAGGCACCGCCCCCTGCAGCTCCCATTGGCTGGGTACAGGGAACCGTGGCCAATGGGAGCTTTGGGGGAGGTACCCGGAGGCACAGCAAGGGCAGCGCACGCTGAGCCCTCCTCCCCCACCGCCTCCCCAGGGGCCGCAGCGCTTCCTGGAGCAGCGCGGGGCCGGGGACAGGGAGGGCAGCCAGGGAGCCTGCCCTGGCCCTGGTGTGTGCCGCTGCCACCCCGGAGCCTGAACCCCCCCTGCCCCCAACTCCCTGTCCTAAGCCCCTGCCTGTACCCTGCACCCCTCCTGCACCCCAATTCCCTGCCCTGAGCTCCCTGCTGCACCCTGCACCCCTGTGCACCCCAACCCCCTGCCCTGAGCCCCCTCCCGCAGTCTGCACCCCTCCTGCACCCCAACCCCCTGCCCTGAGCCCCCTCCCGCAGTCTGCACCCCTCCTGCACCTCAACCCCCTGCCCTGAGCCTCCTGCAGTCTGCACCCCTCCTGCACCTCAACCCCCTGCCCTGAGCCCCCTCATACATTCCACCCCACTCCTCTGCCCCAATCCCTTGCCCTGAGCCCCTTCCTGCACACCGCATCTCCTCCCACACCCCGCACTCCCTCAGGCACCCCAACTCCCTGCCCCAGCCCTGCTACAATTTCCCCACCCAGTTTGCCCACCCCTGGATTAGCTGCACTGGCCACTAGAGAGCGCGGTTCTGCTGCTGAAAACACAGGGGCAAGAGCACTTTTCTGTCTGTCCTGTGAGGGGATTTTCAGGAGGCGCTTCAGTGTGCTCAGCTGACTTTTACCTACAACTGTTATAGGGCGAGTTAGATGACAGCAGAGGATCCACCCAGTCAAAGCTCCTTTCTCATGGACATGCGAACGAGCCCCACTGACAGCACTGGTTTGGCTGGTACAGGCAGGGTTTGCATGGTTGGCGCAGCTGTGCTAACATCTGATGGAGCAGTCTGTTCTAAACTGACTTCTAAAATGAGGGGTATCTCCCATGTACTAGACTGTACTACAAACCTAGACCCTGAGGTGTCATTCCTGTAAGCGGCAGTATTAAGGGCCATTCTGCAGGACGTGCTCGTGATAATAATACTTAGTACTGGCGCTTTCCATCTTCCACAACCTCACACACTTCTGCTCTAGATCTCAAAACTCTTTTGAAAAGTGCGCGTCATTATCCCTATTGTACAGAGGGGGAAACTGAGGCACGCGAGGGGTTAAGTGGTGTTATCAAGCTCACTCCATGGGTCTGAGTCTCACCTACGCTAGGTTTACATCAGTGTGACAGGGTGTACACAACCCACACCAGGCAGGAAGGGGTTCAGACGCAGACATGGGCTCAGTTAGCCCCCTCCTGCTCTACCAGCGCTGGGTGAGATGGACTGGGAGGTGGACGTAAAAGGAAGGAGGGATCACTGGAGAGGAGAGCAGACAGGCTGTTCCTGTGTGGGGCTAGAGGTGGGCTGGGGATGGTGGCCCTTTGTTGGAGGCTGGCCCTGGCCCTGCCCAGCCTGATGGTTGGTTTGGCTGGAGCTGGATGTTAACACAGGCCGCTGCAGCTGGGGGCCTGCTGGTAAAGAAGGGGGCTGAAAGCTGAGCCTGGCTGGCCTCCTTGAAGTGTCTTGACTGAAGAGCTAAGCCACATCTATGGCTCAGGTGGGCTGAAGAGAATGTGGGGAAACTGAGGCAGAGCTGCTGCATCCGTGTCATGCCATGAGGGTGTGCACTGGGATGACAAGTCTGTTATACATCACTAAATGCAGCAGTGTTACCTGTGATTTACTGCTCTCCTGTGTAAGCGAGAGGAGACGCAGGGCTAGCGCGGCCGTGGCAAAAGCAGAATTCACCCTAAGGCTCCTAACACCCAGCCCTCTGGGATGTAGAAACGCTCTTCTACACCATAGATGCGATGCAAGGTAAGACAGTAAATCCTGTAGGCAGGCTCAGGCAATTATAACTAATGACCTCCTCTGCACCGAACACCTTCTCCGATAGCACTGGGTGCTCAATAGATTGTAACATTTACTCCCATTTAAAGCATATAAAATTAGCTGTTCAGTTGGCAGATTGTTTGAGACACTTGGTGGGAAACGGCTCAGCCATGGGGGAGTTGTTTGGTACAACGTGGCAGAAGTCATTAGCTTTAAGGTTGGGCTATAACTTGATTTAAACTTGTAAGCAAACATTTCTGCATTCAACATCACTAGCCCTGCGAGGGAGCTAATGTTTCTTCTCTCAGCATTAATATTATGATTCTGTTTTATTTCCTGAGTGCGCGCAGTGGGCTCGGCACTGTGCAAAAGACACTGCTTCAAGGAATTTACAATCTAAGGCCCTGATCTGACAAACACCTGCTCGTTAGCTTAACTTTACTCACCAGGAGTAAACCCATTAAAATTACGCATGAGTGTAAAGTTTGTGGGGGGTCAGGTCCTAAATGATCACTAGTGACTAGTGGAAGGGTTGAGTTTCTTCTCAAGGAAAATTGTGGCAACCACCAGGATGAATGGACTTTGACCAGAAGAGACATGGCTAGTGTCTCCGATTGCATTGATCTTGCAAGGTAGTGGGCACTTCAGTCCAATCCACGAAAGATACAAATATCATCCAGATCTGACTAACTTGTGCCTTGTCCCCACTGAACGATCTCCCCAACCAAACCAACCCCTTCTTATCTGGCGTTGGTCCCTCGTATCCTTTCCACCAAGCCACATTCTAGGACAGGGGTGGCCAACCTGTTGGTCGGGAGCCACCTGCGGCTCTTCAGAAGTTAATATGCGGCTCCTTGTACAGGGACCGACTCCGGGGCTGGAGCTACAGGCGCCAACCTTCCAATGTGCCGGGGGATGCTGATCGGGAGGTGCTGCTGACGTATTACTGTGGCTCTTTGGCAATGTCCATTGGTAAATTCTGGCTCCTTCTCAAGCTCATATTCCCCCCCCCCCCCCCCCCGTGTTCTAGGAGTTGCCAATCCACACATTCCCATAACGGGGTTCTACACAGGTGGCCAGCTGGTCTGCTCCCCTTTTTCTATATTTGGGGGGCAGCTGGTGAGGCTCATATCCTGCTGCTCCTCAGTGTCTTGACACCAGCTAGGGAGAAGGCTACTTGCCTTCTCAGGAATGGCCCCTGTTCCTGCCATTTTCATTTCCCACTGAGCAGGCTGTGCCCTGAGGTGCCCCAGAATGCCCCCCACAGTGGGCTAGGGTTTTATCCAGTGAGTTTGGTCAACTAGGGAACCCTGCAGTCAGCTCCCCCAAAGCATGAGATTCATGCTGCTTGGCACATGGATGCCCATCCCCACCACATCCATCCTGCATACAGGAAGTGAGTCTCCCACGCCAGCAGCGCAGGGTTCACAGGGGTGCAGATGGGCTGGACTGTTCCGAATGCTCAAAGAAAGGAGGGAGGGAGCCATATTCCATTTTGACAGCCAAACTTCCCTTCAATCAAAGGGACAGTCTCAAAATAATAACGCAGCCCGTGCCCTTCCCTCGCCCACCTACATAAGGCTGCTTCTGATTGGTACCACTGGAAGAGTTGGAGAAACCTGATTTGCTGTTCACCCATCAAGGACGTTGCTGACTGTTTTTGCACTTTGCTTAGCTTGAAGCTACACCTGGTCAGTTTCACTTGTGGGGCAAATTTTCAAATACTCATCACCCACAATTAAGGTTGCCACCTGCCCTGGTTTTCCCAGGCTGATCCTTTTTGTGAGGTAGCACAGGGAACCTGTGAGGGAGCTCAGTACACACTGCCAGCTCACCAGTATTATGAGCTCAGGATCATCCCGGATGTCCTGGGTTGTCTTTTTTTACACCTCAGAGGTGACAGCCCTACCCACAACTGGGGCCTGATTGACAAAAGCATTCAGCTCCCAATTAGGCACCAAAGTATGTGGCCGGATTTTCAAATGTGTTCGGTCCCCAGCAGCTCCCAGTGTCACATTTTGTGGCCAGGTTTTCAAAAGAGACCAGTCTCTGATGTCCTGAGCTGTTTTGAAAACCTGGCCCTGATTGTGAGCACTGAGCCTTTCAGAAAAATGCTGCCCACAATCAGTTTCCCTGCCTGCGTCGCAGGCACAAGCACAGGGCTCCCCTGTTAAAATGTAAAAAGCGATCCACTGTACAGTGACATTTTGTTCAATCTTCTTTATACAAAAAACCCCAAGCTAAATGAAGTACTAACCACAGATAATCAAACCTGGGGGGGCACTTTGTATGATAAATCCAATCCAGATCCATTTGACTTTCCTTTATTTAGCTGTGGTTTAATTATACCACTAGATGCAACACTGAAGTCTTGGTATTGTTCAGCCTGATGTTGTTTTTTCCTCCCTTCATGAGCATCTTTCACTAATTTTTAATGGCTTGTCTTGAGGCCATTTCTCTTTTTGAGGAGAATTTGATAACAGGCAGGGGCTGATTTTCCATTGCAGGATTTCCATGGAATTGTTACACTGGTATAAAACCAGCAGTGGAGAACCAGGGCCCACATTCTGAAATGTTATTAGCTATTCTTTATGAGTCTTAGCATGGAGGTTTTCTATTATTTTAATAGCTTCTGAAACGTATAAATAATTAGTAAATAGAGCAGCAATAGCTCAGTGTAGTAGCCTAATTTACCTTCGCTTTATTGCCTGGTATGACAAATCCCTACTTCAGCATTTCCTAAAGTGTGGGGTGCATCCCCCTGGGGGGAGATGTATCGGACTAGCTGAGGGGCACAGACTAAGTCTCTCCTTTGTTCGCCAGGGTCTCAGTTTTCCTTTTCAAAAAAAAAAAAAGCCTCTAGCTCTTATGGTTGAGAAGAAAACTTTGAAAACGTGACCCAAGTGTGACTGACACGGTGATGTCTGCCTGAGTCTGCAGGGAGCCTGAAACAGTAGCTCTGTGGTGTGATCTGCCATGTTCATTTCCGTGGGCACTAACTTAGATGCCACTGATGATGCTTTAAACACCAGCATTGTTAACTGTCTCACTGCTCATCACAGCATGTAAGCAAGGAGGAGACAGCTTAGGAAGAGCTACCCAATCTACTCTGAGTGACCACTCCATTTGTGTAGGCCTTTAACAACACATGAGGGTGCTAAAGATGTGTGTGTGGGGGAGGGGGGATTGGTTTAATTTTCCTGGATGTGGGCTCAGCTTTCAGAAGGCTGGGGAACGCTATCTCACTCTATTGACATTTTAAGTAACAATGTCATTAAATATCTTTATCTTTCAGGAAGCAACACTCTTATCTCTGCATCTAATATGACCCTACATAGGGATGGTTGACTAGGCTTTCCTACCCCTATAGTTTTCCATAGACCATGCCCAATGCACGGCTGAAAAGGGAGCTAGTGAGTGGGATTACGTGTTTCCTGTCCAATGGAGGCTGCAATGTGCCATTTTACTGTGTGAAAGGAGAGGAAAATATGGGGCTAGATTCTCCACTCAGTTACATGACCACGTTGGCTCCCTGTAATTTAGTGGATGGGAGGCTAGACTGGGAGTTGGAAACCTGGGTCCTAGCCCCAGCCTGTCTACTGGTTTGCTGCCTGAGTAGGTTTCTTCCCTTCTCACTTTCTTCACGTGTAAGCTGGTGATCGTGATATTCGGTAAAGCGTTTTGAGACATCTGGAAGATAAGCACCATATCAGAGTTCAGTATTTACAGCCAAGTCAATGGAGTCATACTGGTATAAGTGAGAGAAGAATCAGGACTGTTGTATTGTATGGAATGATTTTAGTGGTATAGTCAGATTTCCTCTTCTTTTCAGAAGCAGCGTGTTATAAGCGCAGGACTTGAGAGGCCAGGAGCTCCTGAGTTCTAATCCCCCTCGCGCTGACAGAGACTCCCTTGGTGACGTTGGCCTGGCTGCCTCGGTTTCCACAACAGTACGATAGGTGTAATAATAATGATGTGATAGGGCTGTTGGAAGGCTTCATTAAAGATGAAATGTTCTAGGTGTTGTGATTTAGGTGGAGGAAATTTTTTTTTTTTTAAAAAGCATTTTGATGACACTTCCCAGCTATCTCTGTCTGCATTGCCAGGGTTCTCACGGACTGTTCTGATTCTGACCTGCTCCCAACACCTGCAAAGCCCAAGTGGATTGCCTGAGGATCTGCAGGTTGCTAACACTGCAGATGCGCGGTGCCGTGTTTCTTTGGCAAAGCTGGGGTCCGGAACTGGACACTGCAAAATGCATTTCAAAGGAAATCCTTGGATCCTTGCGAGATGGGTTGATTTAGCCACAGCAGCGTGCATCTGGCACTGCTCCTGTAGCTGTGATGCGGGGCCAGCCAACCAATCCCCAGCCTACAATGTGATGGAAAAGGGTATGCTTGTTACATTGTATCCCCGGGCACCAGTACCGATTGCAGGAATTGACTGGATCGATTGGTCTAGCTGGCCCTGTGAGATAAACACTAACACGTACAGCTTGGCCAGCTGAGCTCCATGACATTGCTCCTGTCTCAAGGCATCAGCGAAGCACTGGGGTGTCTGGAGGGAATAGGGGTGTCAGGAAGGATCCCCCACTCCACCTCTCTCTGTGTACAGTATTGCACAATTGGCTAGTGCCCAGCCAGGATCCTCTGTACTGGTCCCTGGCCAGGGCAGGGTGCTGGGCTTGATGAGCTGACCCAACATGGCAAATCCATGTTGTTGATTAGCAGGAGAGCAAATGGCACCCAGGGATTTTGTGAATGGTGCTGCCTCTAAGAGGTAGAGTAAGTCACTTCACCCACCACCGAAATGCAGCTACCTCTGGGGAGGAGCACACAGCTGTTTGATACAGCGACACTGCAGAACACATATTTGCTTCCATTTTGCCCTGCTCCGGTTCTGTGTCTGAATGGTAACATGTGTCTTTGTTTTCTCATTGCAGAGTTTCTCACTGGATCTGTTTGGTGAAGTAGCAGCAAAGACTTTGCAGCCTTGGACTTCTCTTCCACAACAGCAGTATTTGGGGGGGAGGGAGGGGCAGGGAAGGGGGGAGGGGAACATCAGAAGGAGTCAGGGAGACCTTGCACGTTCTCTACATGCTTGACTCAGGGATGAGCACAGGCAGAGTCAACGCATACAGCATAGTATCCTCTGAGGAAGACGGGCTGAGGTTGACCACCATGCCAGGAATCAACGGCTTTGGGAACGGTAAGATCCACACCAGAAGGAAATGCCGAAACAGGTTCGTGAAGAAGAATGGCCAGTGCAATGTCGAGTTCACCAACATGGATGACAAGCCTCAAAGATACATCGCGGACATGTTCACGACATGCGTCGACATCCGCTGGAGGTACATGCTGTTGCTCTTCTCCCTGGCCTTTCTGGTGTCCTGGTTATTATTTGGGCTGATTTTCTGGCTCATTGCACTTGTCCATGGAGACCTAGAAAACCCAGCCGGGGATGACAACTTCAAGCCTTGCGTTCTTCATGTGAACGGCTTTGGGGCTGCTTTTCTGTTCTCCATTGAAACCCAAACGACGATCGGCTATGGATTCCGCTGCGTGACAGAGGAGTGCCCGCTAGCCGTCTTCATGGTGGTGGTGCAATCCATTGTGGGGTGTATAATCGACTCCTTCATGATTGGGGCAATCATGGCAAAGATGGCCAGGCCCAAGAAAAGGGCCCAAACGTTGCTTTTCAGCCATAACGCTGTCGTGGCCATGAGAGATGGGAAGCTCTGCCTGATGTGGAGAGTTGGGAACCTTCGAAAAAGCCACATTGTGGAAGCCCACGTGAGAGCTCAGTTAATTAAGCCTCGAATCACCGAGGAGGGGGAGTATATCCCCCTGGATCAAATAGACATTGACGTTGGGTTTGACAAAGGCTTGGACCGTATTTTCTTGGTGTCACCAATCACTATTCTTCATGAGATCAATGAGGAAAGCCCGCTGTTTGGAATTAGCCACCAGGACCTGGAAACAGATGACTTTGAAATTGTGGTGATCCTTGAAGGGATGGTAGAAGCCACAGCCATGACGACACAAGCTCGGAGCTCCTACCTGTCCAGCGAGATCCTGTGGGGTCACCGCTTTGAGCCCGTCCTGTTTGAGGAGAAAAACCAGTACAAAGTAGACTACTCGCACTTCCACAAAACCTACGAGGTGCCGTCAACTCCGCGGTGCAGTGCTAAGGACTTAGTGGAGAACAAATTCCTGCTCCCTAGCACCAACTCCTTCTGCTACGAGAATGAACTTGCCTTCATGAGCCGTGATGAGGAGGAGGAGGAGGAAGAGGATGATGACAGCAGGGGTCTGGATGACCTGAACCCGGACAACAGGCATGAATTTGACCGGCTTCAGGCCACAATAGCACTGGATCAGAGGTCCTATAGAAGGGAGTCCGAAATATGACCCAGGGCCCCTTCGCTAACTGTTCTGAGGTTATTTTTCCTCTCATCTCTTCCCCTACCACCTGCTCAAATTATGCAGAACAATGCAAGTGCCATAGGAATGCTTGAGAAATTAGTATTGTTCGTAGTTTTAAGTTTCATTGCAATAACCACTGAACGGTCTGTGATAGGAAACCACAGCAGGCCACAGAGTGTTTTGAACTTCCGGTGTTGATAAAGCTATTAGAAAATGTACTGGAAGCAGATTCAATATGGCGGCACAGCTAAGGGAGAACACCGGGGGCGGGCTATGCAGGAGTATCGTCTTTGCACGCAGAGAGCTGGTGATTTTGTCTTCTTTCACTCTGTGAAAATGAAAGCATTTTCATGGAGCTGAGCTCTGCGAGGTTCAAAAGCAGGAAATATCAGGAAACAAATCCTTTCTTTGTTTCGTTTTTTTTAACTGAACACAAAAATTATATATATATTTCTGGCAGGAGATGTGATTCAGTTGCACAAGAACGACACTTGAAAACATGTAACGTAAAGTCCTCCTTTTTTAATTTGGGGGAAGGGAAATGAGGTTTTAATTTGTCAACTTTGTGCTCCGGAGACTGTTTACCAATAATAATAATAATATAACAATCATACATTCAAAAAGTGAGTCAATATATTTTTAAAACAAACAAGGCAATGAAGAAGCCGCATGAATTGTTTTAGGGCTGACTCCCAGGGTGCTCAGCAGGCTGCCTCCTGGTTATTGGCTGGCAAAGTTTGTAACCAGGTCGCAGCACTGACTGGCCGAAGCCCAGTGGCAGCGAAAGCAAGGAGCACAATTACTGGCAACGTAGCACAGGGAATGCTAGACTCTGGGATAAACAAATAATTAATAATAATTAACACGCTGATGGAAATATTTATTTTGGGGATGGGGCGGGATTGGACGTGTCTGCTGGGTTAACATTTTTGAGCACTGGTTATTTTGGTTTTTGCACCTTTGGCTAAAATGAGCTGGATTCTCGGTTGGGGTAAATCAGCTTTGCTCCGTTGAGTAGCTGAGGAGCAAGCTTTCTGGTCTGAGTCACTTGCAGTCAGTGGGGTTGTTACTGAGGATGAAATGTGGCCTCATGGGCCAGCCTTTAAATGATGTGAATGGAGCTGCCATCTACTCATTGACTTCAGATTTACACTAGCTTTGGATCTGACTCTCCAGTGGGACCATTCAGAATTTTGATTTTTTTAAAGAATTGAATGGAAGTTCTAGAAGTCAGGTATTGCCCATTTTTCCAGTGAACCTGATTTTTCCCCCCTCTCTCAAACAATTCAGTTGTTTTAAACATGAAAACCTATGTGCAATATTTTTTTTTTGGTACTTTTGCACAAAGCAAAATTCACAAGGAGTTGGTTGCCCTCCCTTGTATTAGCGTCTATTCTATTCTTGAGCGTGTTTGTAACTGATGAATTGCCCCATCATTGGACAATGCTACGTGCAAAGGCCAAAAAAGAGAACCAGTGATTTCTCTGATTCAAACCTCATCTACTCTCAAACCAGGGGTCCCATGCCTTAGAGATGCAAAATTGTTCAGCTGTGCACAGCAGAATCCCTGCTTTGAAATTGTTTCCTAGTCAAGCGCTCTTCCTCCAGCCTTACGGCATGTCATGTGTCACTCCATATGGGTTCAGCCATGCATCAAGAGCACAGAACAAATCATATGCAATAAACAGGGCCCACACTGCACACATTACAGGCTATTATTGATTACCGGCTGTTTGTTATTCCAAAAGGCACAAAAGATCATGCCTGTACTTGCGTGGGAGCTTTTGCTCCCCGAGGGAAAGGACATCAGGGGCTCTCTGGCACTGTGCAGAGAAAGGATCCATCTCAAATCATTACCGGGCCTATCATTACCTGTATCCCAGTGGCCTAAGGTTCATGTGGCCAGCTGTCACTTTCCTACATACTGAACTTCCCAGTGACAGCTCGTGGAGAGCTCAGAAACTCCTGCTCTAAAAATCCAGACTCCTGCCACTTCAAGTAAAGGAGAAACTCTAGTAGCTATTGGCAGCATAGCGCCTATGACACACAGTTGCGCAGCTTTTATTTTGGCCAACAGAGGGCAGTGGTGGGTGCACAGAACCACTAGCCAATTCATTTGCTGCAGCATTCAGATCAGCGAAAGAGGGAATGAAAGGGAGGTGAAGGACCTGAGATATGGTCATCAGCCAAATCATTCATGACCCACACTCAGCTCTCGTTATCTTTCCAGGGCATTGCAAACAGTAATGAACGTCGCCTCCTCCAGTGCATGCGAGGAGTTAAGTATTGTCATCCCCTGTGGCACAGAGAGGTTAAAGGACTTGCTCAAGGCCATCGAGGGAGTTGGTGTCAGAGACAGGATTAGTCCTGTGCTCAGACCACCTGTGTCTCTTGAGACAGCGCCCACCTTTTCCTCAGCAGACCTGCTTCTCCTGTACCGCTGCGTTCTAAGCACTGGCTGGAATGTGCAGCTTGGATGGTAACAATTAGCTCTAAAGAACAGGAGGGGTCCCCAAAACAGAGGTTACCTCTCCAGGGGATTTCCCTCCAAGTTGTCCTGGTACCATTTCCAGCGTCCGTTAGCCTTTCCAGCAGTGATTGAACGCTCCATGCTGCTCACTCAAGGGGCTGCTTTATTTTTGGCTTCCTCTAAATGATGTGCAGTCCTGCTCTGTGGGGAAAGGGGGGAGAAAGCATCTGCTTCTCCTTGACAAATGTCAGCACTGCTGTGACTATTTTCAGCTGGCCTAGCGCCTGGGCCTCCTGAATTCTAATCCCAGCTCTGCAAAGGACTTGATGTGTGGCCTTGGGAAAGTCTCTTAATATGTCTCCCTCATTCCACCTGTAAAATCAGGGCGCTGCAGAGGGGTGCTTGGAAAGATTAACTGTTTCATGTGACTGTCTCCCATGCTGCAGTGGTAGGGTTGCCAATTTTGGTTGCACGTATGCCCGGAGGTTTCATCACATGACACAGTCTTTAATTAAAGATGAGTCTTTAATTCCTGGAGACGCCAGGACAGGAATGGAGGGTTGGCAACTGTTGCAATGTCACTGATGTCATGGGAACTCTGCATCAGTGTATGCCAGTGCAGGATGAGCAATGTTTATCCAGTGCCCTGAAAACGTTTCAGAGCTGAGAATTTGTCCCTTGTGTAACTGGAGCATATGGTCACACCATCAGAGATGGATATAGTCACACCTGCCCTGCGAAGCCCCAGGCCAGAGGCATAACTTTTTTGTGTTTCTAAGGCAGAAAAATGTAGATGTGATCCCACCCCCTTCCCTGCCTGGTTCCAGCTGAACCACACAACTTCCTTTTTTTGATCCGAGGGACAGTTTTGGTGCCTGCTTCTTGAGCAACGGTGGGGACGGGGGAGGGAGGGCAAGGATCTTTCTTGCGGGCATTATTTATTTATTTTTATTTTTTCTAAAATGCTTTCTTTGGGTGGCTCTAGGTTCTTTTGAGAAAGATGCACAACTTTGCTGCTGTCGGGTTCCTTTCGTAATATATATATAAATATTTGTATATAAACCTGAAAAGAGAGAAAAAAATAGAGATGTCTTTAAGTAAATTATTGCTTTTAAAAAATATTATATAACTGTACAGTCCCACCTGGGAGAATAGAATAATATATACATATGTATTTTTAAACTACTGCATAGGAGGATGTGAACTAGCTTGTGGAAAACCCATGCAGCCCTAGTGAATTGAATTTCAAAGACTTTTCCTCAGTCTTGTTCACACGCCCCCTACCCCGAACATCTCGCTAGTGAAGCGCTAGCTCTGGAGAGTAATGTTATATATAATGTATGGTTCTAGAGATGGAACGTGCTGTTACATAATGTATAGATTTGGGTTTTTTTGCCTAACTGTGAGTGCTATAGCTGATCAGTCTTTTTACAACTATCAGGGAACAATATAAGGATGTCCCTCCAGTTTCCTCTAGGCTAACGAATAGTATTATTGCAGCAGAACGCAAACATTCAAAAAGAAAAGAAGCCAAAGTAAGTCTGGGTATTTGACGTTTGTAAAGAGGACCATCTCCTCCCCCCCGCCCCCGTCAAGAAGCCTGCCATGCAATGAGCTGGCTACACGCTAAGAGCGCGCTCCAGGTGCATTGTATGTGTCGACAAGCCAGTCACGCAAAAGTGGTTTGCTCTTAAAAGGGGTGGTCCTGGGTACGGTGGTGGGTGTGGCCAACCCATTAATGAAACGGGGATTGCCTTTAAAAGGCGTGGCCTTCTGAAAGGGATGTGACACCACACCGAAGGGCTGAAGTGGAATAGGTCTGGAGCCACTGGACGGAGTTACTCTGGTACGGGTACATCTAAAGCAGAATTTGCCATGTGAAGAGATACTCTATCAACTTCAGTCCTGGTGTCTTCAGCCTGGATTCCACACAAATCTCAGCCCGACTCAGGGATTTCCTGACTGGCCAAGGAAACAGGATTCTCCATGTGACTGGACAATGTTTGAGCCAAGCTCTTTGTGTTTCTTTGGTTGGTGTGTGGGATTGTTTTGTTTGTTTGTGTTTAATTTCCTGAGTTCAGGGACAAGTAAGAGACCTTCATAGCCAACCAGAGACCGACACCTTTCTGGAAAGGGCTTTTTGAGCAGAGCAGGTGAAGTGGTGGCTAGGCAGAACACCTGCCAGCCATTTCCTTGAAGCTTAAAACCCTGGTTATGTCTAGTTAACTCCCTGGTGTGACTCTTGGTCCTCAGAGAATCTTTGACGTCAGAGATGGAAAAGACCCACCAAGTCCTCTCTGCAATCCCCTCTGTATATAATGAACGCTCCCTTAGTCAGGGCTCGAGCTTTGGAAAGGAATCATTTTGATTGGCTGGCTGGGACCCTGGGCCAGATCCTGCTCTCATTTCTGCTGGTGCAGCTCCAGTGAGGTCAATCCAGTTGCACTAGCGAAAGCAGAAACTGGTCTCTATCCTAAGATCCCTGGTTCAAGAGCACATTCCCTGCATCCTCAAATACAGCCACACCCTGAGGCTTTGCAAAAGAAAAGCTGCTCAGCCTGCACTGGGGAAATCAAATCCCCATCCCTCCTGCCCAGGGGTTGGCAGAAGGTCTCCCGTCCCTCCTTGGCTGGTTTCTGGGTGACTCTTAGCCCAGCTTTCTCCAAATGATAAATAATTCAGCTGTCGCTTGCATACAGGGAATGGAAACTGTCGTGATAAGCCTTAGCTGCTTCTTATTTAATCTAGTGCACTTAGTCTTTAGGGCTGGGACAATCACTTACTTGTAACCTTTTGAGATTCGGTGCCTGCTTGACCTTCAAACCTTTTGTAGGAGATGAATTCAAAGCCACCTTTTCTATCTTTAATAAGGCAGAACAAATGTGTTTATTTTTAAACTTTCCTGCTCTTTTCTTTTCACTTGTGCTGAAGACCAAAAGAGTCACTCCTCTTTTCCTTGCACTTCAAAAGGGAGCGCTGATTGGAGGAGTGAGTTTATAGAGCATGTGTAACAGAGAGAGGCCTAAACCTGCACGTGTCTGATCTGGAGCTGCCTCTCAAACCCCTCGCAATTCAGGGATGCTGGGATCTGGGGTGTGGCCTGTCCGGTTGTAGAATTAAAGCTCAGCCGTGAAATGTGGATCTGGGTTTGGATCTAGGGAACCCCAAACTCTCCAAAATGTCAGGTGTATTTAGATCTGGATCTTTGTTTTAGTCCCATCTTCCAATAACTACCAGTGCAGAATCCTCTTTGAGTCCCCCGTTCGGCAAAGCACTTGAGCGTGTGCTTAAAGTTAGGTGCATGCTTAAGTGCATTGCTTAATCCTGTGGCTATGCCATGGGTGAATCAGAGCCATAGGGCCGACTCCTGAAGCCCTTACTCATGCCTTCTCAAGCTGACGTCAATGGGAGCGTTGCCTGAGCAAGGAACAAGTAAGGAACATCCTGATTGGGTCCATCGTGAACCATTTTCCTCCAAAGAGCACAACCGGCAGATGGTGATGCACAGAGAGAATTCGTTGAATTTCATGTTCTTCTGTTCTGAAAAGAGCTTCGTTGTCTGTCACTTCGCTGTTTCTCTGCTCCACTGTCTGTGTGCCTGTGTGTGTGTACACTGAAAAGCCAAGTGGAAGTTTTCTCCAGACCTCGCCGCCTTTGGCTGGTGCTTTCATGGCCCCCAGTTGACAATGGAATCTGGAACTAATTCTCCAGTGCCCTGATTCACAACTGAGCCTTGTGGAGTCACTCTCACTAGTGCAAAGTGAGTGAACGATCCCACCATTCTGACCTGGATGCACTTGATGCTCACTTTGCACTGGGGTAGGGATTTGTCTAGACAGTGTGGCAATGCGCACTTAGAGGGATCTGAATTGTAAATTGCACCAATGTGTTATGCACTAACTGGCCCGTGTGGACCCTGATGGCATGCAGGGAATGTTCCCAAAGGCATGTTAACATAATACAGTTTCAACAGTACTACGTCAACGCGAACTTTCAGTGCACACCAACAGAGTCAGCACTGGCCAGTTACTGTGCAACACGTCGCTCTTTAGAATTCACACCTCTCCAGTGAGCATTGCTGTGCCGTGTAGACAAGGTGCCAGACACTGGAGAATCAGATACTGTATGCTCAGGCAGGTCAGTTGCTGGAGAGCATTTGCTTCCTGGAAAATAAAAATTAAGTGGTGATAGAGTCCATTCTTGGAGGATTGTTTTTATATATAGTGGTTAGAGACGTTGCTGGGCCTTCTGGGCATATCTGTATCGTTTCCATCAGCACTGTTTGTTATGTGTTTCATGGCACATATATCTGAGATATATGTGACAATATACATATAGAAGTAAAATGTATTTCACGCGACAGAACTGGCCAATTTTCATGTTCTTTTAAATATATATAAATATAAAAGTATCCAAAAGCTATAAATAGCATAGAGAAAATAATCTAAATATGTAATAAATGTATTTTGATCTATTTAAAATATGCTGTATATTTTAAAGATCATAAAAAAATGGTCTGGTTGTATCGTATTTTAAATATATTTTATTACCTTGTTACTTGTCACATATATAATTTAAATGCGCAGCAAACTTGGTGAGACATTGAGCAAAGATCTGGGCCAGCCAAGCTGATCCGTAGGACGTTACAATGAAGAGCATCAAGCCAGTAAGAGCAAAGAAGGAAGAAAAGATCTTAATCCCGTCGTGGTTAGGTTTCCCTGCATCCTCTCTGTAGTAGTAGAAAGCCCAATGATTGTTTGAAGCACTGATCTCTCAGTGGAAAGTTGGCATTCAGAGGTGATGGATCCGGTTCATGGGGCAGCAGCTAAGGGATTAAAAGGGACTTGCTTGTGCTAACAAAACAGAAATTCCCCATGAGCTGAACAGATCTATCCACTTGCTGGTTTGACTGAGATAGCAAAGTTTCAAGGGCTGTGTTTGGGGTGGGGAGGAGCATTGTCAAGCTTCGATGACAGGAAGCTGATGAAATATTTTTTGGGACGTGACGTTCTAAGTTTTTTAAGCTTTTTAGGAGACTGTAAAAATGCGACATTGCTTAAGAGATCTTTAGAGCCACGGGGAATGATGATCTCATTTACACCGGTGTAAATCAGGAGCAACTCAATTGAAGTCAATGAGGTTACGCCATTGTAGAAGTGAGATCAGCATTGGGCCCTACAAAACAATAGGGAAAGGAGTTTCAGCCAACTCTTCTTTCCATCATGCTGGGAGGTTAAAAATCTCCCTCACTTTCAGCAGACACAGGGAAAGGGACACAGGAAGAATCAGTAGGGGGGAGGAGGGCAGCACAATGCCAACAAAGAGATGCTACTGAAGAGAACCTACAATAGACTGGGTCTCCTCTCTGCTTCCACACCCTAAGAGGAAAGGGTGTGGAAGCAGAGAGGAGACTGGAAATGTGTATTGAGCCAGGACAAAAATAGCCCAGCCGTGAAGATGGCTGAGTCCAAATCACTATCCAAAAGTTTCTCCAGAGCAACAATATTCATTGTCCCACATGGCAGCAACAAGGGACCATTTGTCTGAAGTGTCCTTGAATTCCAGTGGGAGCCGTTTTCCGAGTGCACTGCTTCCATGAAAGGATGTTACATGACACCGTGTATAGACTTGAGCTCACATGACAGCTCTCAAGATCTTTTAGCAACAGACGGGAAATATGCTAGGAAGTAAATAATACATAGAGACTTATTACGTGGTGGACACGACACTGGGTCAGCCATTCTGGGTTTTCCTCTTAACTCTTGTACGTGAGTTTTTTGGGGCCGGAGGGCACAGGGGTTGCTGATCTGATCTGGAGCCTTTGCCAAATAGGTCAGAGATCTGAATCCAGGCCAGGTTAGTAGTGTCCACAAGTCAACATGCTTAGATGGCTCCTTGTTTGGTAGCCTAGTTTTTTCAGTCCAGTTCCTTAGAGAGCTCTCAGCATCACAAAAACCATGATCAACAGCTGGCTCTAATCAGCAACCTTTTGGTCACCTCCACAGAAAGACCAAGAACACAAACAATTCAAGGGCTGGAGAAAATGCCTTGCAATGAGAGATGTAAAGCACTCAGACTCTTTGGCTTATTAAAAAGAAGATTGAGAGGTGACTTGATTACAGTCTTCAACTAACTTCCTAGGGAGCAAATACTGGGTTCTAAAAGGTTCTTTAATTTAGCGGAAAAAAGCACTGTGAGACCCCATGGCTGGAAGCTGAAGCCAGACACATTCTGATTAGAAATTAGGCACAAATTTTTAACAGTGAGGCTGATTAACCACTGGAACAAACTGCCAAGGGAAGTGGTGGATTCCCCATCTCTTGACGTCTTCAGATCAAGACTGGAGGCCTTTCTGGAAGAGACGCTTTAGCCAAAGACAAGCTCAGTACATGGGTAACTGGGTGAAATGTAGTGATAGCCAGGAGGTCAGACTAGATGATCTAATGGTCGCTTCAGGCTTTAAACTCTGTGACTGAATCTGTAAACGAAACAGCAGCAGCCCTGGAGGGGAGAAGCGTGCAGAACGGCCAGTGCTGTACCTGTGTTGTGGATAAACAGAGAACTTCGGCCTCGGATCTGGCACCCTTCAACAAAGCAAACATCCACTCCAGAGAGCTCTGGGGCCGGCGCTCTGAGTGTTTGCTTTTCTATTTAATCATAATGAATAACGAAGTCGCTTGCACTATAAAAAACAGAACTCCAAATAAATAAGCACCTGTCTTAATAGCACAGAAGCTAGGAAAGCCCCAGAGGAAGCTCACACTTTGGACCCAACTTGTCCCCTTGCATCTGGTTGGAGCAGGCGTCTCCGCGGCATGGGGGCGACTTACCCATTGAAGCAAATGTGCTGCAAACACATACTCTGCATTTCACTTTAGCGCTACATTTCTGGGTCCTGGTGGGTTAAACCTGAACCCCATTTCCCAAAGCGGATGCACCAGTCGAAAGATGAATATGCCTATAGCAGCTGCAAAAGCTGGGTAGCTGCACGTCTAGTCACTGCTTTGGACTCCTAGCAGGCAGGGAAGTTAATTTAACTGGGGAGGCACCTGATTTGCATGTTCAATTGCAAGTTTCCACAGCAAATGGGGGTGTGCGTGTGCATGTGGCACATGGGTTGTTGTGGGAGTGGCAGGTTCAGGCACATCTTTTGCAGCCACATCCACTGAGTCCTTGTTTGGTTCTTTTTTGTTTTCTCAAGACAGATGTTAGTGGATATTAGGGTGACCAGATGTCCCGATTTTATAGGGACAGTCCTGATATTAGGGGCTTTTTTTAATATGGACTCCTATTACCCCCCACCCTTTGTCCCGATTTTTCACACTTGCTGTCTGGTCACCCTAGTGGATTTGCCTGGGAGGCTAGATGGCTTATATCAGAGAACATGGGTGAAAGGAAGAGATTGAATCTTTGAAGAAGGATGGGGGCCTTGTTCTGTAGGAGACAACCTGTGCCCCCTATTGTCGCTCACGAGTGAGTAGACAAAAAGAATTTCTATCACCACGTCCAACTTGCCAAGCACCATGGCCCCAGCAAATAAATTAAATGCCTATTAGCTGTTATAAATGTTGTGGTTTCTTAAATATGCTAATAGGAAGCGTCTGTGTTCAATCCAGTGAACCCTCAACAAGTTTTGAGGGTTAAGAATCTAATTACATTGCTGATCAAATGAATGTTACATGGCAGGCAGAGGCATTTGGGGCTATTTATTACACCACCAGAAAACCTTTTTAACAATCAAGGCTTGTTTGGCTGCTTAAACACTGACTAGGCGGAGAAGTTTTATCTATTTTCTATTAATCACCACCCTGCCCAAGTACCTTCCTACCTAGATCACAGCCCGGCTTCAAGTAAGTGTCTAGTGCTGTTTATTCATGCACCACTATTGGTACACATAGAACAAAGGACCCAGGGCCTGATCCAGAGACGGGAGTCTTTCCATTGTCTTCTATCGATTTTGGCTCCCATCCGCAGTGAGTTTCAGACAGGCTGGAGTTCGGATCAATGTTGTTGATAGCAGGGCTGACAGGCAGGCAGCCATTACTCGCTAATATATTGTAACATCAGTTGATATTTTTTCAAACCTGTCAGTCCCTGGAGATTCTGTTACTCCCAGGACAGAAGGGTTATGCCCAGTGAAAGATACTCATGTGATGCCAGGAACACACCTTAGCATCAGTCCTGACATCCAAGGGTATAGCATGGGAAGGGTTAAACTGCAGCTTATCTTGGCATGCTCTGTCTCATGCCCAGTTCACTGAAAGAGTGAGAAGGCAGAAGTGGCTGTGCTAAAGCGAACAGGCTGACCAAAGAAAGCTCAGTGTCCTACAGCTAATGGCAGGGCAGGACGGCAGAGTCCAGCAACAAGGGGAGAAGATCTTTTGCTTTAATCTGTGTTTAACTGTGTTGTCTTCCTGTGGGAATTATCGTTAGAGCCAATACTGGGGTCTTGGACTTCATGCACCAGACAACGTCCCCCAGGAAATGCCCCCCACTAGCCCAAGGTCACCGGTGGGGTGCGGGGAATCTTCGTGGAAGGAACCTCACCAGGGAAATCCACACCTGAATTCCCGCCACCAGGCCTCACAGAAGGGAAGCTGGGGTTGCAGCTGATGCGAAAGCCAGACGCTTCTCTCAGTCACTCCAGTGTAAATCTGGAGCGACTTCATTGACATGCACGGGAATTCTGGATGCTCCAGTGTGTGGCTGAGACAAGAATCTGGCCTAACCAGCAGGCAAACAGAATGGTGCGATATGCTCAACAGCATTTCTCTGACCAAAGCGTCCTGAGCTAAATAATAATAATTAGTAACGTTGCCCTTGTGGGGGGGGGTCAGGAGAGCAGGGAATGAGATTTATTAAATTTCTCCCTGTCTTGAGATTGGCTCCCTCTGTCCAGCCTGGAGATGGGTTGACGGTTGCTTGTTTACTGGGCCCAGCTGTTTCAAAGAGAACACAAACCTTTTTGCCCCAGCCCTGTTTATGTCTTTGCAATGCCTTCTGGGAAGGCCCGAACAACCTGTTGTGTGAGGATCTTTGTATCTACCCTAGGGTCTGACACCTCTGGGATGTTCAAGGCATGTCTCACATGAGGTAACCATAGTAACGCATCATCAGCTTCTCTCTGCTTCTACTGTCAATTTTGTTTTTCCTCTTGCATTAAGGTGGAACCTCCCTGCCTTTCTTTTTCTCTTTTGCTCTCCTTTCCTTCTGCCTGCACTACCAAAGGCAAGAAAAACAGCTGGGGTTCGAGTCTCCATTTCCTTACACTAGTTTTGCCCTGGCATAACTCTGCTCCTACTCCAGATTTGCCCTGGTGTATTTAAGAGGCAAATCAGGCAATTAGAGTCCTTTACCATGATGATAAAAACCTGGCTGCTTTAATTTCTCCATCCAACCTTAAGAAGCACTTAAGTATGACTGGGACATAATTAAGGGTGTCCCTTACATTTGTTGCTAACAGGTCACTGTCAGAGTAAAAACCTTCAGTAAGCTTTTTCCTTGAAAAAGTCCCTTATTTCTATTAGTAATAACCCTGTGCATTATTCAAATGGAAAGAGTTTTAAACATCTAATTTAATTCCCACCCTTTAAGTTCTTTGTTCAATGCTCACATTTAATTTAGCTTAGACAGAGAAAACAGATGAGTCAGTTTCACTTTGTTTCTTGTCAGTTTTTAGTCAGTTTTGCTGACAGATCTCCAGGAATCAGCAAAAGGCTGCAAGGTTTGGGTCTGGTGCACTGAAGGGGGAGTATTTCTTTGTTTAAGAAAATCTGTCTCCATTCCAGTAACTTTTTAAAAAATGCAATGGAAATATTTCTACTGGTCTTTAAGTAAAAATTAAATTTGGGCCAAATTTGCCCTGCCAGTACCCCTTTCAAGAGAAGATCAGTGAAACAGTAGCCAATCAGTTATCATGGAGGATAATTCCTGTGTCACTTACAAGTTGCCATCCACTACTCCACAAAGTAGATTTGATGCCCTTTAGGGTTTTTAGTTTTTCCTTTTAGAAAGGGAAGATTATAAACGGCCAAGTTAGTTATGTTGGTAAATGAATGTCTGTGCACAGACAGCTGTTTTCTCCTCGTCTTTTTCTTAAGGGGCATATCTGCATTTGCGATGCCTGTTTAGCACTTTCAGAGCAACTTTTATCTTCAAAGCACTTTACAAACAGTAACTAATAACTCCTCACAACATGCCTGTGGGGTAGACAAGTAGCCCCCATTTTACAGAGGAGGGAAACTGAGGCAGCGGGAAGTAATTTGCACAAGGGGGCATGAGTGTCAGAGCTGGGACTTGAACTCAGGGGTTCCTGGCTCCCTTGTGTGTTAACCACTAGATCTTGTTGCGGAGTAATGAGAGAAATACAACACCAAAGATGGGATTCCAGGATAAGGCCATAAGAGCAGAACTCAAAGGCTGTTGCTGTTTTCTTAAACAAACTTTATAAAGAGAAAAAGCATTTCTACTTTGTAACTGACCTGTGCATTGGGGTCCTTGGCTGGCTCAGTTCTTGCAGACTGCTAGATAGCACTATTTGGGTAATACAGTTTTTAAGGGGCGGGGTGGGAGGTGG
The DNA here is from genome assembly GCF_016161935.1 of Mauremys reevesii. NCBI lineage: Eukaryota > Metazoa > Chordata > Testudines > Geoemydidae > Mauremys > Mauremys reevesii. The sequence goes on along the minus strand of NC_052632.1, from coordinate 77,022,903 downwards.
GTATGGAGCTCCTGAAGATTAGAAAAGTGGAAACCTTTTCAGTGTTTGACTTCAGTTGCCTTGTGGCTGAGGTTGCTCTGAGGCACCTTTTGCCACCGGTTGTATTAGAGGAAGCAAGACATTAAAACTTGCTGTGTATTGGATTCTGAGCCACTCCTTTCCCAAGGTGACAGGGGACGGGAATGGCATCTCTTGCACACACCCCAAGTCTCAGTAGCTCCTGAAGCCATATGCTTCCAGATTGTCCAGCGGTCCATACACAGCAACATGTGGCTTTTCCTTTCATTTCTCCCTCCTTACACCTGTCCTTTAAAACGTCGCTTCACCGCCCAGATTCCGCACTTAGCCCCCACTCGCTATCCTGTTCCACCTGCTGGCCCTGGGCCCAGGGCAGGGCAAATGGAGCGATGAGTCGCCAAGCGTTGTGGTGGGGGGAGCCTCTGGGTGTGTGTCTTTGTGCACCTCAAACCCTGCTCCGCCCCTTTTCCACTTCCGTGGGTCGCTGACCGCTAAGATCTGCCAGTAACTCTTGCAGTTGAGTTTTCCCGTGTTCTTAGAGCCATCCGGGTAGGCGGTAGCCTTCTGTTTATAGAGACACCCTCCTGATACATGGGCCCTGACAGGACATTCAGTTATTCAGCTGTAATATGGGTCACATAATATCATAACATTACCCCTGGCCCCATCCTTCAGTTATTATTCTTTGTTTTAGCGTTTCATTGTTTTAGGGAGGAAGGGGGTGGCCTCTTCACATCTGCAGGCCGATGGTGGGGCCGTCCTCCAGGCATGCCCCCTCCCCCTGGGATTGTGGCACTCAGACCTTGGTTGCATTCACACACAATCCCCCTTAGCCCTCACCCACCAGAGCCTTCCTCCCTTTGGGCGCTGTCTCATTAACCCCCTCCTGCTTCGTTGGTTCACAGTGTCCACCAGCACAGAAGTTTGTGGTTGTACCGGAGAAAATGGATGTTTATTTCTCTTAAAGGGATGATTGGTTGACCTTTGACCTCTGTAGAAGTCTTCCTCTTTTGCCCAGTTTACGACTTACATGTAAACACAAAGATGATCCTTGTTTTTTGGGAAGTTTTATTTTAATGCTATGGAGATTTAATAAATAAAAACGATTCTAATATGAATGAAGTGGCTGGTGCTGTGCCCTTTGTTTGAAGGTCAGATCCTAGAGCACTGAGCTGATTTTAATGTTAACTAATACAAAAATATTACTGGGTGAAATCCTACAAAAACTACATGCAAAAACCACCTTCAGATTCCATCACATTGGCCCCAAGAGAGTCAAAATCCAGCTCACCATATGGTCAAAATGCAGCAGTAGCACTGCACGTTTCTCTAGCACATTTTAGCCAACAATCTCAAAACTCTTTACAAAATGTCTCATTATCCTCATTTTACAGATGGGGAAACTAAAATGCAGCGAAGGGGAGTGGTCACAAGAGCAGCCAGGAACAGAATACAGATCCCTTGATTCCCACTCCAGGGCTTGACATCCAGCAGGCCATGCTACTTCCCTTTTTGTTAAAACCATCCAAAGCGTCATCCATATCCCTGAACCATTCAAACGCCTGCCCAGTCACCTGCAAGGGCATCTGTGCAAATGCCACGCCGAGAGCTCATTGTGCAGAAAGGAAATCTCCCCACGCTCTGTCTAGACAGCTTCCCAAATACCCATCACATCTTGTGAGCAGGGGGGCCCAACTGACTCTAAAATAAGGTCCAGACACTGTGTAGAGTCAAAACTCACCCCCTGTCTGCTGGGCAGTTTTATTAACCAAAAACTAACAATAGTTACAATTAACAATAAGATAACATCAAGTTCCGCACAATCCTGCCTGCACCCAGCTGCTCCTTGCTCAGCCTATGCCCTAGGATTTGGGTCTCTAGATCGGCGGGACCAACCTGAGCCTGAGAAGGAGCCAGAATTTACCAATGTACATTGCCAAAGAGCCACAGTAATACGTCAGCAGCCCCCTATCAGCTCCCCCCCTCCACTTCCAGCACCACCCACCCCCCGGCAGCCCCACCAATCAACGCCTCCCCCTCCCTCCCCACACCTCCTGATCAGCTGTTTCATGGCGTGCTGGAGGCTCGGGGGCGGGGGAGCGAGGGCACAGCAGGCTCAGGGGAGGGGGCAGGAAGGGGTGGAGTGGGGGCAGGGCCTGTGGCAGAGCCAGGGGTTGAGCAGTGAGCACCCCCCCCCAGCACATTGGAAAGTTGGCGCCTGTAGCTCCAGCCCCAGAGTCGGTGCCTGTACAAGGAGCCGCATAGTAACTTCTGAAGAGCCGCAGGTGGCTCCGGAGCCAGAGGTTGGCCACCCCTGCTCTAGATAGCCACTCCCCGGCTCCATTATTTCCAGGTGGGGTAATGAGCCACCTGCTTCAGTGATTCAGCAGAAGCCAATTACCATTCCCCAACAGGCTCACCACCTGCTACCAGGGTGTGGGGTGTTCGAGGCAAACATATCCATTCCCCTTGACTGCATAGACACCTGCGTGCATGCACACACACACACACACACTCACACACACGCACGTGCGCACGCTCAACCTCTCTGCCAAGGGCTCCTGAGCTAGTTCAAGAGTTTTCTGTTTTGTAGACAGGTGACTCCCAGACTCTTGTGCATGTCCAGGGGACTCTGAGTTTAATACTAATCCCAAGAGCCCAGTGGCAGGTTGGCTGAGCTTCTTCTCATCCAATGGAGGATGAATGGTGGCTTTATTGACTGTTGTTATTATTTATTATTACTACTGTGGTGCCGGGGATCAGGACTTCATTGTGCTAAGCACTGTACAGACATGGAACAAAAAGACAGTCTTTGCCCCAGGACTTCTCCTCCTCTTTTCCAACATATGGGCTCCACCAGCCTGAGTCTCTTTCCACTTGTACGTCCCAAGAGGAGCTCCAGTGGAGCAAAACCCGTGTGAGAGGAGAATCAGGCCTTCCAAACTCATGACTCTGAACTTAAATGCATCCTGGAGACTAGGGGAGCTCAGATATGAACTGAGCGTAGTTCTGAAGAAAAAGCCCAAGCCACGATGTCCAAATTTATCCAAAGACCAGGAGAGTTGGGACCCAGGGTTTCAGTCCATGTTGGGACCCAGGGTTTCAGTCCCAGCCCTTCTCTGGACAGGAATGAAAATGACTGAGACAATTCCAGCAGCTGGGGAGCAGCTCCCATTGAGCTCTCGTTCTCACCAGCAACCGCTTTCCCTCTCCATGGTCCTGGTCTTGGAGGTGTTTGATGCCACAAATATTACTGGGGCAAGTCGAGAGCTGCAATGAGCTGGGGCAGGTTTGAATGACAGGCTGGGACATATCTGGGTTTGTTTCACTATGGGAGATGCACAACACTGGATAAACAACACACGGTAACAGCGCCAATGGTAGCAGTGAAGGGCCAGGTCCCACAGCCCCATCGTCCTGGCCGAGAAACTGCACCGAGTGACATCCAGTCCTGGGTGGAGGCCTATGTGCCAGGACCCTCACTGACTGGGAAGGTGATGTTAATGGGCAGCTGAAGGCTGAACTGGACATTCGTACCAGACTGTGAGAGGACTGGGATGTCTGCCTGGAAGACCATAAGGTGCTGTGTCATTACGGAGTTGGAATGAACCTTCTCCCCTGGAGTGCAGCAACAGGCACTGGGCCGAGAGATACCGACCCAAAGATCCTGGTCAATGTGGGGGTTAAGGGCTGGCTAAAGGGGCAGGGAATGTAACCTTGCTTTGGTTGGATGGTCCATTGGAGGCTGTGGCTGGCTCACCTTAGACTTCCAAAGGTGGCAGAGGTTGGAGCAGCGCAGGGCTAGCAGGCGCAGCTCCCAGAGGGTTGGGGTGCTGAGGCAGGGAGTTTTGTGTTGTTCCCCAGCCATGCCTGCCAGCTGATCAGGAGAGGTTCAGCCAGTGTCTGAGGCAAGCTCTGTTTGCCTCTCCCAGCTGGTGGGTAGTGGCAGGCCCATGGTGGCAGTTTGCAGGGAGGTGGGCTGTACATGGAGGGAGAGGACAACATGGAGACCCTTCCCCAGCCCATGCAGTGCAGGATTTTATACCCAAACAGATTCTCTTCTTGGAGTCCTCCGCTGTTTGGCTGGGCTGTGCCCAAAGTGTGGGGAGCCACTAACTACAAAAACTCATACATCTATAGCATCTTCTCTCCAAGGATCTCCAAGCAATTTACAAACATTAATGGCCTGAGCCTCTCAACAGGTAGGGAAACTGAGGTATGAAGAGGCTAAGTGACTTGCCCCTGATCATGCAATACGTCAGTGTCACAGCTGGGGAGTAGAACCCAGAATGCCTTAATGCTAGTCCAGGGTGCTAATCACTAGGCAACACGCCTGCCACCAAACACATGGTTAGCAGAGGGAGACTAGAAAAAAACTAAGCAGAAGAAGCGGGCTGGCACTCGAACCGAGCAGCTGCAGCAGACGCCCCAGGCAAATATGGAGCTGGTAATTAAGAGAGCACCAAGGTTAAACACAATGCCCTGTGTGAGGCTGGCATTTTAATGAACTTTGCTAGATTACTGAGACATTTGTACACACTAAAATGATTCAATAATCGTTTTCTTGCCCCAGGCAACTGGAAGCCCAAGACCCTCTGCCTGGCCGGGTTTGGATGATTTCCCTCTCCGGAGAGAAAGCAGCAGTGCCCTGTGACTCTGCAGAAGTCTAGCCTCAGGGATGCTTGGGATTCAGACCTGCCTCCAGCCCCTACCCTGACTGCTGTGGGTTGGAAGAGGCTCTTTATTCAATGTGACATGCCTGGTAATTAACCATATGCTGCAATTCACAGGCTGGGCTAAGCACCAGGAGTGGCTTATATATCACCCTATTGTGTATGTGCTTCTCTTTCAAGTGACTTTCACGAAGTGCTCGTCCCCTCAGGCCTGGCCCCGAAACATGGAATCTGGCTCAGTATTATGGCACCTGTCTGCTCCCCATGTGTTCCCTGGGGCGCAGCCGCATAGCTTACCCACAAAAGTACACTCCCACCGGCGTCGGCCCTGCAGAGCTCCCAAGCCATGACCTGGGCTCTCCTCGGCTTTACGCACCTTCAGCAAACTGTCCCCAGTTTTTCACCGATGGCTGCGTCCTCCCCTCCTCAGGAGCGCAATGAACACAGCTCAGTTTCCCAGCCTGGAAGCCGGGCCAGCAATGCTGGCAGTGGGCAAAGGCCAGGGTTCACTTGCAAAAGTGAAGGAAAATCACCCCCGAAGCACTACGGGGAGAATAGGAGCGTTGACCCCTGCTCTAACAAAGTCACTTTCCTGCCGACAGCCAGGCTTCGGAGGCTAGAGAAGGGCTCAGACCACAGATTGTTTTCTGGATTTTGGGAAAGGAAGGGTTAATCTAGGGGGGTGGAGGTTCAGCCCATTGTAGAAGTGGGGGCCACTTGCAATAGTCAAATTCTGAAAGATCCCCATTCACACTTTCCCCACCCTACCTCACCCTCCTTCAAAGGTTGGGGTGCTCAGAGCAGCTGCTTTTAAGGACCTCTCAAAGGCAATGGAAACTCTCCAGTTTTTCGCTATACACACAGATGTGCTGGGCCAACCTGAACAACAGAGGCGCAGGGCTGCACCAGACAAACGCTTTGGCACCTGCCATCATTCGCTGGCATTTAGGAGCAGTTAATAACTAACTACCCATGGTGCACTGGGGCAAAGAGAGCCTATAGCTGGGCAATCAAGGTTAAATGCATCAGGGCGTTGGCCGTGTGGCAGCCTGTAGGTTGAAATGAATGTGAAACTTTCTGAGCAACCAGTGCTGTGTGTGAGGAGCTGGGCTGGTGGGAACCTGTCCCACTGCCATGTTCTGAACGAGCAAGACTTCCTCTGGAAAATCGCTCCATAAGGCATTGCCAGAATGAAGCAATGAGGGGGCGAAGGCGAGAACAAGCTAAATGGTATCAGCAGGAGACAGTAGGAGCATTTCAAGCTGAGAACACCACTCATATGGCAGGAGAAAGTCCAGGCCTCCTGAGGCATGGGACAAAAGACTAAATGAAGCACCTTTAAAGCCAATGGAGGAATCTGTTCATGCCTCAATTAATGCCACTGATGCATTTATGCAGCACCTTCGATCCCAAAGCACTCCTGCAAATTGTCTCTCCTAGGAATCCCCTCAGCCAGCACGAAAAATTCCAGCCAGAGCTCTTTGACAGTACCACCATGCACCGGTTTAGGACAGGAAGTGAAGACACATACTTTATGCCAATAAAAGCCCAGGTGGAATTCTAGGAAGGTAAGAATGTCACAAATACAAAAGACTCAGGTGTGAATTAAGGGCCAACCTTGAGCGTCAGGGCTAAATGTGGGCATGCTTGGCTATCGACTTGGTGGGGGGATGGTAGGGCATAGCATACAGCCCTGCCAATGGGCTAATGGCTCACCCATCCTCAGGGCCACACAGATCTTTGCGTCGTGCCCAGGAGAGCATCATACGGAGAGTCTCCAAGTCGAAGAGAACTGGATTTCTAGGGAACTTGAATCTGGGGATTATGGTGCCACAGCCTGACCAGCCAAAAAATGTTAAAAATCAGAATATCTGTAGCTCAAATCCAGCTTAGGAGTCAAACCAATCATCCAAACCATCTGCCTTGCCTCTGAAGATAATGCTACTTTTATTGTTTCCATAAGCTGCTAAGCAGCTTTTCAGCAAGAAGAAATCCTTCTGCTGGGGCGTTTGTTGCTGCAGGGCTGCATCCTCCCAGGCTGGCTGAGCCAGCTGAGACCCTGAACATCTTGGGACTTCCTAGGGGCAGGGAACAGCCCAGTGGGATAAATGAACTGACTGACGCCATAGGCTACGTCATGGTGGGTGAGACAGCATTGGAGTGGAGGATTCCAACACAAAATTCACCTGCTGCACCGATGAATTTACCAGGTCGGTCCAGAGTATGTGCATGTAGAGTCTCAGACACTCTGCCTGGAAAGGAAGTCAGTGGTCACCGTGCCAGCCTGGGATAGCATTCCAGAGCCATCTCTGTCTCCCTAACCTCCCCAGTGTCATTCTCTGCCCCCCTTCCCCTGTTGTCCACACGCCACCTCCACCAAACTCCTGTTTTATAGGGACTGAGATGGCCAGACCTCCTTGTAAACCAGGTGGGGCCAGATCTTCAGCTAGGGTAGATCAGCAGAGCTCCACTGAATGTCAAGGGAACTTCACCAGTTTACACCAGCTGTGGCTCTTGCAGGCTAGTGACTCTGGAATGGCATGAACTTTGCCATGCTGTGTTTCAGTAAGTGGTGGGCAGCCTGGGTGTGTGAGCTCAGAGCTGGCCGACATTTTTCAACTGAGAAATTTTCCCAATGGAAAAATGTGGCTTCATCAAAATTGACAGGTCGCACTGGAAGTTGTCGGTTCTGATGGAATATATATATTTTTTATTTTCCATAGAGATTTCTTTTGGTTTGAATCGACATTTCAAAATGCAATCACGTTTTGCATTTCCAAGTGGCGCTATGAATTGGCGTTTCGACTGACAATGCCACGTCAGTGTCATTTTTTTAAGTTGTAGCATCAGTTCGAGATGAACCGTTTTGGTTTGAATCACCTTTTTGGAAAAAAAAAATGTGTGTTTCAAAATGCTCGGGATGTTTTGTTTCAATCAAAAATGCCAAAAAATGTTTGTTTCCAAATAAAAAAATTTCAGAACGTTTCATTCTGCAGGAAGTTTTGATATTTCAATTCCTCATCCTGATTTGGAAGGAAAATGTCAGAATTTCCCATGGGAGGGAAATCCCATTTTCTGACCAGCTCTAAGGCAATCTCCAACTGACTGTCCTGTGACTTATCCCTCCCTTCCTCAGCGGGAAGGATCCCTGGCATGGACAGTGGTGTATTATAGGCCAGGGGAGGCTAAGTCTCCTGAAATAGGATGTGACACATGTCCCTATGGGGTGTGCCGCCGACCCACCGCCTTTGAGAGTGCAGACACCTGGCCTATGGTCCCACCTGCGCTCCGCCCTGAGCCCCTGCTCCCGCTCTTCTCCCATGGCCCCGTCTGCGCTGCTCTTTTTCCTGCCCCACTCAGCCTCTCCCCCCAGTCCCTGCCCTCACTCTGCCCCTTCCCCCCAAGGCCCCCACCACCTCATTGAGTCGCTCCTCCAGGGGGGCTGGAACAATCTTTATAGTGGGGGTGCTGCGAGCCATTGAACCAAACTGTAAACCCTGCATGTGATGGAAACCACTTCAAGCCATGGGGTGTGGCAGCCCGCCCCCGAACCCCTAGTTTCAGCACCTATGTGCTCCTCTCCTTCATCCCCTCTCCCCCGAGACCCCCTGCCTGCTGCTCGCTCCTCTCCTCTGCAATGGATTGCCCGGCTCCGTGGAGGGTAGCCACTCTGAGTTCAAATGGTTCAGCCCACCACTAAACATTTGCGACTGCTGGGTCCAGTGTCGAAGCCAGGTCTGCAGCATCCATTTGGACTGCCCCAGTCCAGTGTCAAAGTGAACCCCAAAGCTGGGAATCAGCAGCTGGGCCTTGGTGCCATCGGCAAATTATTGGGTCACGTGCTCTTGAGCAATGCCAGATGCTGACCTAGTCTGGGCAGGTCCTGCCAAAAGAAAGAAAAGGACTTGATGGGCCAGAGTTTGTGTCCATCCCAATTTCCTATGTTCCTGTGGACACCTGAAAAATCAGTAACACAAAACCAAGCCTGCCCTGCTGCTAATTCTGTCTTTGGCGTCAGCACTTTGCAGCAGGAAGAGCACAGCCAATGATACGTTGGGCATGATCGCCCGTGGACACCCAGCCATTCTCCACCGCCACTGATCTGCAACTGCTATAGCAGAGCCATTCTGGCAGCAAAGGGCTCTGCTGGGCCCATTGTTCCAGTGAGAATAATGTTAGTTCCAAATGACTGATGGGTGAGACGCACACGTAACCCTCTTGCTGTGCCTTTCAGGCCTTCTACGAAGCCCTAGCTCACTCTGCAAGGGTACTGGAAGCACATGCTGATTAGGGTGGTCAAACATTTTTTCCCGCTTCACTTTTTTTCGAGAGAAAACTGGGTTTTGGATGAAATGAACTTTTCACAGATGGGGCCAGCTTGCCTTGAAAATATTCAATTTTTCTTCAGAAAAGGGAAAAAAAAACCTTAAAAAAAAACCCACGTCCAGTCAAAAACTGGGGGGTGGGGCGGGAGGAGTTCTTTTTGCAGTTTTTGGTCCTAACACTTTTGGGTTTTAGCTACAAATATTTGCCGAAAACCCAAACATTTAAGGTTTTCAGGTTTTTCCAAGAGAAGTAGAAATTTTCTGCTGAAAATGAATTTTTTGTTTTTGTCGAAATTTCCTGTGGAAAAAAGCCCATTTTCCCACTAGCTTTAAGGCTGATTCTATGAGCTGAGAGACCAAGCACCAGGTTTCGACATGGGTTGTCTTACTATAATACTCAGTATAATACTTACTATAGACCCTGGATCTTACACTGATGGATGCATTAGAAACACCTAAGATGGACGTTGGGATGGGGAGTTACGGGTATTGTGGCAGCATAGGTGATGTCATGTCCACAGGGGAAAAGGCACAACTGAAGGGGCCAGATTTTCCATCTTCAGTGGAACTACTGATGGGTCTTGTGGGGCTCACCCCCTTGAGCAATGGCAGGCGCTGACTTAGGTGTACTTGATGTTTCTGTCCATCCCAATTTCTTTGGCTCCTGGGAACACCAAGCCTGCCCTGTTGCTCCTTCGAGAATTGGTCTAAAAAAACAAATGAGCCAAATCCGCCACCTTCAATGGAGCTCTGCCCACTTACATCAGCAAGACATGAGAAGTCATTCTCCTGCTCTACTCCATGCTGATTAGGCCTCAACTGGAGAATTGTGTCCAGTTCTGGGTGCCACGTTTCAGGAAAGATGGAGCCAAATTGAAGAAAGTCAAGAAAAGAGCAACACATATGATTAAAGGTCTAGAAAACAGGAGCTAAGAGGGCAGATTGAAAAAGCTGGGCTTGTTTAGTCTGGAGAAGAGAAGACTGAGAGGGGACATGATCACAGTTTTCAAATACATAAAAGGTTGAGCGAGGAGCATGACAGCTGGCTGGGGAAGGAGTGGATGCCAAGGGCCTTAGCCGGGGAAAGCGAAGTGTGTCACACCAGCTGATGTGCACACACACACACAAACTGACACACGGCCTCAGTCTGACTCCAGAGGAGTCACCCAGGAGGGCGGAACTTGGACCACAGCCTCCGAGAGAACCCTACACAAGTGGCCTCCACTGATGGCCACCTACCGGCTGAATGCTACTCTGGGGAAATAACCAAAGAGGAGGCTAAGCGGAACCTGGCCTCCCGCCTGGCTCGGGTATTGTGGAGCAAAGTCTCAGCGGCCCGACCCCAACCGAGCTCCCCAGAACCCTGGCTCTGGCTCTGTCATTTGAAGCCAGTGCGATCCCTTTTGCTATTTTTATCCAGCCCGCTGCCTAAGTAAAAGCAGAGCTGACGCTAGCTTTTGTCAAAAAAATGCATTTTTATTATCGTGTGGGAAAAGATGCCTGGGTGGTTTTTTTTCCCCTCTAACTTGGAGATCTACCAAGGCAAACACTGTGGTTAACTGGAAACTGGGATGATTCATCCGTCCCATGGGCAGATGGGACCAAGGGCCTCCGTTCTCCAGCTCTTGACAGATGGCAAATGCCCCTTTTAGGGCTTAAAATAAAGAGCCCATCCTAAATTCACTGAGGGCTCTGTTTGCCAAAGAAGGTGTCTCTCGTGAGTGCCTGTTCAATTTGAACAGACACTGCTTTCACCTGCAAACTTTGCAGCTGCACATGCAGATTGGGTACCTGGGCATTGAAGCATCTGTTTGGAATCTGTAGCAATAGGTTGGTTTATGGTCCACACCAGAAGAGGCTGAGGATAGTTGAGGTCCACACCTTGAGCCCCAGAACTCAACCGCCAACGCTCCGTGTTTGCTCCGTTCCGTTCCTGTTCGGTCACTCATCCACGTGGCTCTGAGGCTGTGTGCAGGAGGCACCTCCTCCTTACAGCATCTGTCATGCTATGCCCTTGCTTCGGGGACTGTCAGAAGCTGCTGACGTTGGAAAAGACAGGCCAGGAGGTCTCCTACAGGGTCCCTCTGTGGTGCTGGAGCAAGAGTGCACTGCTTGTATTTTCTCACCTGCCTGAGGGCTGATCCCACCTAGGGCCATGGGGAGGGTGTTTACACCACATGGCTAACAGCATGACTCTCAATCCCCATATGGAAAGCCCAGGAGTCAGCTGTCCTTCCTGAGCAGGGGCAGACCCTATTTTTAACTATTTTCCCAGCCTCTCCCCCCAAACAGCTCATCCAATCCAGCCAAGGGTCATGCCAGGGGAAGCCCTTATTTTCTTATCACGAGGTTCCCATGAGCAGCTTTCAAATATTGAGCTCTCTGGCTCTAGTCCTAATGGGTACGTCTGCGCTGCGATTAAAAACCCGCGGCTGGCCTGAGCCAGCTGACTTGGGCTCGGGCGAAGGGGTTGTTTAATTGTGGGGCGGGAAACACTCTCATTTCCATCCCGCACTAAAGGCCTCACGCCTAGACCTCACGCCAGAGTAAATCCGGAGTCACGCCACTGACATCAGTGGCACAATGCTGGCGTGAGTGGGAGAGGAATCGAGCTCTGTGTCTCTTAGTGTTAAGAATGCTAGCGGCTGCTCTTTCCGGGCCAGGGCCAGAGATGCCAGGAACGCAGAGTAAGAGAGCGGGAGACAGAGCACGAAGAGCTGCAGCCAGGCTTCCCTGGCCAATTCCCTGCCCCCCGACCGGGGCGGAGGAGTTGGAGCTGCCTGGCCTCACTGTGCCCGGCTATGGCTCAGGGCTGGGGAGGCATAAGGAACTACATTGCTCTCCTTGTGACATGCACTCCCAGCCATTCGGCCCAAGCTGCAGTGCTGTGTCACAGTGCAGGGAAGGGCTTTCCCGCAAGTGCGCTGCAAAAATACACGCGAGAGAAAAGCCGAATGAAAAGATCAACCCCCAGGGCTGAAAAAAAAAACCCAACCTCTGAAGCAGTTCAGCTGTCTGGGGCCTTGGTTATTTCTGGCCTTCCGGCAGCACGCACTGTGTGTATTTTTCACTTGCTTAGGACGAGATCCCGGAAGGCCAAAGGTAACAGCTTTACATCCCCATCCCTAGACACCTAACTCAGGGAGGGCTTCGTTGTACTCCCTGACATTGGCAAACAGCAGACTGGCCGATCCACCTATCCTCAGGGACCAAGGGAACCCCACCCCAGTGCTTTTGACTGCATGAGCCCCAAACTACTAAAGTGTGGGTGGCTTGGATGGAGGGGAAATCAGTCTGTGAGTGGCTTCCCCCACTTGCTTCCCTTATCCAAGGGGAGACTGGTCTGTGACATGGGAACACAGCTCATGGCCTCTGGTGCCGTAAATTCCAGCTGGTGACGTTAAACAAGGCCTCCTGATTGAATCTGCACTACGCTGCAGCCATCAGGTGACATCTCCTCCCACAGAGGAAGGATTCAGGGTTTGCTAGTGGTTTCTTTCTTCTTTCATCAGCCATTTTCAGGCCACTGCTGGTGAAGGCTTCCATTACTATGCTGCCTGCCCCACCACGTCTTCTGGGGCCTCCATTGAGTCATTGCTGCAGCCAGAATTCTGGGTACAGTAGGGAGCACCCAGAGAGGATGCCAAATATCACCTGGGTCTAGCTTGCCGCTGCCAATGCACTGTGCCATCTCAGGACAGAGGAAGATTCTTGGGCCTCCATCAGAAAGAGGATTCTCAAGCCGGGCTGCAGCCAGAATTGACTGGGTCCAAAGCAGGGTCCTCCAATGTCTCCTGCAATGGCCCCATACTGTATCAGCTGCTGCTGGCATCTCCCTCAGCTGCCCCATCATCTCCTGCCAGGAGAGGAGGCTTCCCCAGAACTGGTGATTTCATTTTCCCCTTTCACTCAGCCAGACACCTACACCATCCCAGTCAAGCACCCATGTTCAGCCACACTTGTCCCCTCTCACCCAAACACCCCTAGCTGGCCACACCCAAACACAGCCAGCCAGATCCCCACACCCACCCCTCTGATCTGCCTGAGGATGAGCCTGTTGGATCTTGGGGTTTCACTGGAGATGCAGGGAAGGGGAGAGCCCCTTTGTTACACCAAATCTTTAGAAGATTGAGCTGTTGCAGGGCAGCAACCTATAAACCAGGAAATATTAACACCCGGACTCCGCATCAGTCAGGTTGCTCTGGGTTCAGAAAGCATTTAATTTTGAGGGTGGAAGGGGTATGGGGCAGCTGAGGTCATTCCTTCCACTTCCCCCTCTGGGGTTAGGGGATCTATCTCTTGGCTCAGCTAAGTCCCGGCCCCAGAGATCTCTCTGATCCCACAGATAAGCTTTAGCACAGAAGATTTCAGAAGCGTGGGCAGATGGGTGAGGCTTGGCACTGAAGAGTTCACCCTTTAAACATCCCCCAACCCACCCCCCCACCCATCAGCCCTCCCCCCCCACAAAAAACTGTTCAGCACATTTTTGCTGAGAAGCTGTAACTGCGGTTAATGGCTGTAACCCATGCTCCTCCAGTAGCCTCCCACACACTCTCCTTGCTTCTCCAAGCCAGCTGAATAAGCACCCGAGATCCTGCTATTCATGCCTTAAGAGGTGTCGGGGGGCAGGGAGCTGGAGAAGAGGTGGGGGTGCGTGTGACACAATGTTGACCTTTTGCCTGTAGCACTGGACTCCAGCTCAGGGTCATTGGGGCAAACGAGGTTGGTGGTCTCAGCCGATGTGACCTGAGAAAGGCAGGAGGAGATCACTCAGGACCTCACCGCACCAGAAGCGCTGGGACCAAAGAGCTGGAATTCAGGCCAAGCTTGGAGTCAAAAATAAAAGGCAGGACCCGCCCCCGTGAGTAGCTAAACCGGCCATGGCTGCAGCTGAGAAAGCAGAGCTCTGGCAGCAGAAACCTGGGAGCTGAAACAACCTTGTAGTCTCAGAACTCAAGCCATGTTGCGAAGGACCCAGGGTCACAAGGCCTGGCCTGAACTGACAGGCAGCTCCACGATTAACCACGGGTACCCCACCAGCCACAGCAGGGCATCTGTGCAGACCGTGGGTCTCCATGGGCTGATGGATTAGGAGCTTCCCTGCCGTCAGATCACAGCCCAGACAGTCCAAGGCAATTCCTGGGGGAGAGGGGTGATAAAAGCCACTCAAAGCACAGCTTCCCTGGCTGTGACCTCTGAGGCTGCACGTCGGGAAACCAGCAGGCTGGATCTCTGGAGCCTGCCACGCCCACTCAGCATTCCACGGATTTGCCATGTTGTTGTAGCCAGGTTGGTCCCGGGATATTAGAGAGACAAGGTGGGTGAGGCAACATCTTTTATCGGCCCGACTTCTGCTGGTGAGAGAGGCAAGTATCGAGCTTACCCAGAGCTCCTCGTCTGGTCTGGAGCTAAAGAAGCGCTCGGTGGAGCTCGACAGCCTGGTCTTTTTCACCCCGATAAAAGATATGACCTCACCCACCTTGTCTCTGTAAGAACTCCCATTGGCTGCCAGCGTTACCACACAACCAATCAGTGCTCACTGTCCTGAGGATCGTCGGTGTGGGCGGCAGTGGTGGTGCTTGAGGGACCTCCGAGCCTGGGTCCTGAAGAAGCACTTGCGGTGTGACCATGATACCAATACTGTGGTCTCAGCCCAGCTCCCAGGGTAGCAATGTCTATGCCCAAAACCACCGCTCCATTTGGAACATCTTGTTGGCAGTTTCACTGAAGAGGCCAGCACTGAATGGGACCGGGATGAGGTTTACAAACCTCACGCCAAGGCCAAGGAAGGGGAAAGGCTGAAGCAGTCCTGGCCTGGGCCAGGCAAGCTCCGTTCCTCAGGCACCGCTAAGGAGAGCTCCAGCATCCCAGGCAAGGGGGAGGAGAGAAGTTGTTTCTAGAAGGAGCACTAAGAGGTTACTGACATGGAAGCTGACCCAGCTAATCCCCATAGAGGGGGCTCTAGACTCACGGCACTAAAAGAGCGATTGGAGCAGCAGGCCTTCACCACTGAGCCTGCTGACCGAACAGATAACCCCACTACAGGGACACAGAGACTGACCTACTCTCTCACCCCTAGGCACGGTTCCTACGAGTCAAGGCTAGGGCACAATGATGGGCGTGGAGGGAGCTTTCCCAGCCGCAGGTGTTGTTGGCTTCCTGTCACATGACTTGGTAGTGCCATTCTACAATGTGTTCTGCCCATATGTCCGTGGGGGCTCCCAGTCAGGGGCGGCTCCAGACCCCAGCACG
This sequence comes from Mauremys reevesii, assembly GCF_016161935.1. Taxonomy (NCBI): domain Eukaryota; kingdom Metazoa; phylum Chordata; order Testudines; family Geoemydidae; genus Mauremys; species Mauremys reevesii. The sequence continues at coordinate 77,007,635 of NC_052632.1, read as the reverse complement.
CCAAGTGCGTGCTTGGGGTGGCATGCCGCGGGGGGGCGCTCTGCCGGTCGCCGGGAGGGTGGCAGGCGGCTCCGGTGGACCTCCCACAGGTGTGCCTGTGGAGGGGTCCGGTGGAGCCGCGGGACCAGCGGACCCTCCGCAGGCGTGCCTGCGGGAGGTCCACCGGAGCCGCGGGACCGGTGACCAGCAGAGCGCCTCCCGCGGCATGCTGCCCTGCTTGGGGCGGCGAAATGTCTAGAGCCACCCCTGCTCCCAGTTAATTAGCCTCATCATGTGCTGAGAAGTGATGGCCCTGTGATTTCTCCTTTCGAAACATACTTTCTATCAGGGAGAGGAGTCTTTCACCTCCAGGTCAGATCCAACCTTTATTGACAGTCACCATTGGATGGCTATTTGGGGGATGCTTGTGTGTCATACCATTGTTCCAATGGTGTGCATGAAATAGAAAAGGAGTGGGGGGACACCGTCCCCTCCAAACTCTGGCCAACAGACCCCCCCCACACACACACAAAGCTCACCCACAAATGGGCATCAATTGTCCAGCCCTCTAGCACCCCTCACTGTCACATTTGTTGCTTCCATCTGCCACCGCTCCTCCATTTGCAGCTATTGTTGTTCCTCTGACAACAGATCAAAAACTCAGGAAGCCCAGACTGGCTTTAATTAGATCAAGACGGAAGCTCTTCTCCATGGATCCAGAACCCCAGAATCAATCTGTCTCCTGGATTTAGTGTCAAAACTGCATTATGGGAAATAGTATTGATCTAGCAAGGGGAAGATTTAATTGGAAGGCTCCCTAATGAGCCAAGAGACTGATTTAACGTTATTACCTAAAGGTAAATAGAGCCACTGGGAACCAGTTCCTGGAGCCAGGAACTTTGCCCTGGGTGTTACAGAGAGCTGAGAGCTCGGTTGCAAAGGCTGAGAGGGGGTGCAGGGCATGCGTTATCATCTGAGATGAGCGCCCAGGCTGCAGATTCTGCAGCTGTATTTGCACCTGCACCCTTCCCGTGTTCAGAAGCAGAGTTTTCCTTTGGGCCCTGTCCCAGGGTGAATGGCCCCTTTAAGGGGGCTATAACCGCCTCTCAGCCTGAGCTATAAGTAACTGCCTCTCAGCCAGAAGGGGTGGGACTATTGGGGTCAGGTGTTAGCCGGAGGAACACCCGGGCCTCATAAAAAGGGCGGCGAGAAGTCAGATTGAGGGAGGAATGGCGGGAGGCAGGCTAAGCTTTGGTGGGAGGCCTTGATGGTGGGTCTGAAGCAAGGTCCTGGGGAGAAGTTACCAGAGTCCCCTGGGAGGGGAGCCTGCTAGGAAAAAGGGGCTCCAGGGAGAAAGCCCTGGGGGTCAGTGCTCCAGCTAAAGGGGCAAGGAGGAACTTTGCAGGGCTGAGGAATGGGGCCAAGAACAGGGAACTCTGGGGAAGGAGAGGCTGCCAGAGGGACTCCAGAAGCAGCCTGAAAATCAGCGCTCTAGAAAGGAGCAGCACAGGCTGTAACTGTAGCCTAGAAGGGGCTGAGAACTGAGCCTAGAAGGCTGGCTGAAGAGTAGGCCCAGAGGGGCAGAGGGAAGTTTGGACTCTTTGTTGGAAGGGTTAAATTTGTTTAATGACTTGGCCATGGTGACTCACCAAAACCAACCCACGTGGAGAAGGCCAAGGGGACCCACCAGGGAGGGGAAACTGAGGCAAGGATGCTTCTCTAACCCCTGAGCTATGGGATATTCTGACAGGGGCCTCCCCTCAGTCTCTCGTGAAGCTTTTCCACTGTGGATAAATAATCAAAAAGTAATTGGAGCCAAGGGACTGGGTCTTTCTCGTGCTCAGTGACTGTGCCACTTTGGATAAATACTTAAATAGCCCTGCTCCTAATCTACGGCTAACGAGAGTAATTCAGATTCCAGAGCCATTAATCCAGCACCTTTCATCAGACTTCAAGAAGGGCTTATTGCTCCAAACTCTTCTCCAAGCAAGTGTCCTATAACATAACAGTTATACTCACACTCGGAGGAAGCAGCCACATGCACATGAGGGTATGATTGGCCCATGCCCTCCGTATGTGTTTCTCCCACTGCTGGCTATAAGTGGGCATCAGCACACATGGCATCTGCATCATTTCTCCTCGTCAGCCCTAAGCTGCTGATGGTAGAACTGGAACACACTCAGGGGTGTGTGCTATTGCCAGTCATTCACTGTCGCTGGGATGACTGGCACGTGCCCGTAGGGATATGTCTATCCCCAGCCATAAATAGATATTGTCATGATTGGCATAAGCATTGGCAGAGCATTCAGATACCACGGTGATGGGCACAGGCCAGACAAGACCCCTCCAAGAGCAGGGCTATACCTAGCTCTATGTATGCTGGTACGTGTCAGCCCAGCAGGCTGTGTTTAGGGACTGGTGGGGAATGTTAATTGTCCGAGTAATTCAGGTGCCCCTTGCCTATGGCCATATATGATATTTCTGCTCTTACCAACTGCGGGAGTCCTGGGAAGTGATGGCAGGGCCCACCAGAGCCGGAGCTAGTGTTGTCTTTTGTTTCCACACCCTTCTCATAATACTGATTGCTCCTTCAGGAGCTGTTTTCTCCGAGGGGCCCAATTTACCCCTCCCCACTCCATATGCACACACTGCTGCCCGGACATCATCAGCTGGAGCTCAGAAAGCGCTGCAGCATAGACCCCGTGTGCATACATGCTGCATGCAGTGCACACACACGTGGAGGCCAAGCAAGAGTTAAAATGTGGGGGGGGGGAATATATTAAGCTCTCTCATCCCTCTCCCTTCTATACTCTTCTGCCTTCCTATGACATCCTTCAGCTGCATGTGCAGCCTCAAGCAGACCCCAAACTGGCCTGTATCCTACCGAATCTGGAGTAACTACGGCACTGCTTGCTCACATGCAGAGGAAATGTGGATCACCAAGTACAGGGGCTGGAAAGAGTTTTTCTCCTCCCCAGCACCATGCCAACAGTCACATTTAGTCAGGACATTGCAGGGTTAATGATCTTTCTCTGGGAGCACACAGCCCCCCCCAAACATGGGACCCCCTGACACACCCACATATACACACTCATCCAAACATGCTCCTTGCTCCTGCCTGACATGCATAGCATGCATATTCCCTGCCCCCAGGTGCAGACACGCGACCATCACCTGGAAATGACCATGGAGGAGAGCTGGTGTGATGAGGGCAGCCCTCTGGCACTCACCACATGCAGCAGGAGAGGTGCAAGGAGGTACCCTAAACTCAATCATCCCTCCTATTGTGAATGCACTCAGTACAGTAACAACTCATGAATGGAGCAGCAGTGCCAGAAGGAAAGCCTTGAAGAAGGGAACAGGGGGTGGGGGGAGAGAGAGAGAGAGATTGGAGAGCTGCTGGCCTCTCAGATTCTCTGACAGGTAAATTTCATTTGCTTTTAAAGGCACAACTAGGAATCTTTACCATGCCTATATGGATTCTGGGATAATAGGCCAAGGCCAGGAAGCATCTGCCCCCTGCTGGCAGCTTGGGCTCTTACGCCTCAGTGGCTCACACACCTAGACTATTAGCAGTCCTCATAATGAAATAAATCGGTCCTGGAATTCCCTTGCAGCCTTCAGAGCTGGGATGAGGTGGTTGAATGTTGCACTTTAAGGGCAAATGAAAAATCCAAGGGGCCTTCAACTTTGCAGATCATAGAACAATCTGCCAGTGGGAGGAGTATTTAAGAAGTATGGGCGGGGAGAAACAAGAGGAGCCGAAAAGGTCTGTGAGGACTGGAAAAGGACTGAATGAACGACTGGAAGGGTGCCTGGGTTTTCCAGCCCCTAAGCTCACACTTTTTATTTTTTCCCAAGCACCTTTTGCACGAGGCACCCATTTGATCATTAGAGGTTGCTCAGTAAATGATCCTATTAAAAAAATAACGGGATCAAATGGAAATTCCAAAGGCTGGGGGGGAAAAGTCCCTCTACAATTGGCAATGGGGAGGAGAGGGGATGCTGTGCTGAATTCAGTCAGAGCTCGTTGGAATCAGGAAGAAAGACTTCACTTCTTGCACAGTGTCAATAAAAGAAGTGCCTGGGAGGGATAGATTCCTCCCCTTCGCCTTGAGGCTTGATCTGTTTTGATCCGGAACTGTCTGTGGAGTCTCTGAATCCTGCTGGGGATCGGTGGAATCATGATTCTGGCACTGGATGCCAGAGGGTGTCCTGTCAGGGTAATTATGGGGTGGGTAACAGGCAAGACCAAGCCTTCCCCCCTCATAGCATTTGGCAGTGCTCCTTTATGTAGAATCATAAAAATATCGGGCTGGAAGGGATCTTTACACATCATCCCAGTCCAGCCCCCTGCACTAAGGCAGGACCAAGGAAATCTAGACCATCCTTGATGGGTATTTACCCAACCTGTTTGCACAGCCTCCCCTGGAAGCCTAGTCCAGTGTTTAATTACCCTTATAGTTACATGAGCCTGGCTCCTCCAGCCGTGCTGTACTCCCAATGCATCAGCACTGGTTATGAGACCAGATCCTAGGGCTTCGTTCTGATCTCACACCAGTGTCAAGCAGGAGTAATTCCATTCCAGTTCCCCATTAAACCTGGTGTGAGTGAGATCAGAGCTGAGCTCCGAGGCGTGTGACTTGACTCCAAGGCTTTCTGGCCCAGAAGCAAGAGTGCCATTGGCTGAGCGATCCTGACGCTGATGTAGTTACGCCACCTTTGGAAGTAGTTAGTCAGTTTGTAGCTACTGATCTGGCTTTGTTATTCATGCTACCAGAGCACAGCCAAGTGGGCTGCCTGGCTCTACTGAATACAGTTCAGCAGGGTGCCCAGACATAGATTTTTGCCCACAGGAATCTAGAAATAGTTTGCTATTTTCCTGCTATGCTCAGTGGAAAAATAAAGTTGATTCTCAGTTCTCATGTGATAATGAGAGGAGGGAGAGCTGAGAATGTAGATAGAATTACATGGCCAAATTCATGGCTCACCTAAGCAGGCACCATGCCAGTGGCTTCAGCTGAATGGCCCCCGCCTCCTACATCAGGGTGGAGTTTAGCCCAGAAGATCTAGAGATGGAAAGGAGCTGATACAGACATCAGCTCCATCTCCCTCCCAATGTAGCACTGTCCCCTAGTCTTCATTTTCCAAGGTATTGTCCAGGCTAGGTTCAAGTGTCCCAAATTATGGGACTTCTACCACTTCCCTTGGGAGATTGTTCCACTCCCTGTGAGAGCTCATGCTCAGGAAGTTTTCCAAAATATTCCCCCTATATTTTCTCTTCATTAAGCTTCTTTGCATTATTCCTGGTCATTCACCCTAGGTTTTAGGAAGCAGGAACAAGGCAACCCAGCGGTCTTTCCAATGGCTCCAGCTGATACAGAGCTTTTTGACTTTGCTGACCTGGCTCTGCACCTCTGTCTGGACAAGCGAAATGAGTTTGCTTCCTCTGTTTTGTGCCTCCAAAGCGATGTAGAGCCACACTTTCAAAGCAGTGCCAACCTAGCCTCTAAATTTGCTCGCCCAGCATTGCGAGTGCTCAGAGAACTAGGTTCTGTGCCCCCAAACTACACTTGGGTGCCCAAGTTGGATAGTCAGATACTGAGCTCCCCAAACGGCACTTTTCAGTGCACAAGCAGAGTAATGGGGGTACTCACAGTTGTCTGTCCATCCAAATATAGGGTAGTGTTATTTTGGGGTGAATGAGTTGGAGGCTGCTTTTGAAAAATTGGTCCCATTATTTGCTTTTCAGAACCACCCACAAACTGGCGGGCTGTGTCCAGCAAGGCCAGCCTCAGGCTGGGGGCTGAAGATCTGGTCTGAAGTGCTTTGGCCAAACTGTGTTGGTGGGAGCTAGCGTGACGGCTGGCTGCACGAGGCTGGCATCTAAGCTACTAGCCAACACTATTAGTCCCATTTCACAAGCACCACAAATGTAAAAACTAGCACAACCTTCCCATTGGTTTATGTATGAAGCACAATCTGCTACTCCAGCCCCCTGAAAGCCCTGTTATTTTCAAGAAACCAATATCACCCCAAAGATAGCTTTAAAGACTGTCACAGAGCATGTGTCCTTGTTCTGTAACAGGTTCCGAATGAGAGTTTTGTAAAGTAGCTCTAAAACTGAACAAGTTACTGCTGTTAACTAAGATTGTGGAACATGGCACATGTATCTAGCATAGTTAATGGTTTCATCCTGTTTTCAAATTCATGGAGCTTACAGATATAAAACAGGAGGAGGGAGGAATAGCTCAGTGGTTTGAGCTTTGGCTTCCTTAAACCTAGGGTTGTGAGCTCAATCCTTAAGAGGGCCATTTGAGGCATTAGTTGAATATTGGTCCTGCTTTGAGCAGAGGGTTGGACTAGATAATCTCCTGAGATCCCTCCCAATCCTGATATTCTACAAGACCAATGGTGCAAGCTTCTTGAAGTACACTCTGTTTATACAGTTTGTCATAAATGTAAGCATTTATCTTAGGTGGTTAGAAGTATTAATCAAATCCTGGGGTTAATATAACTCACTGGGAAGTAGGTTAAAAGGGTTGACTAGTATAGATCCATGGGGAAGGAGACCTTGGTGAACTGGCATGTAGGTAATTGACCCATTTGTCTTGTGAGCTAACTTTGGACTGTTTTTCCTCTGTTGTGTTAGCAACACCAGAGTTAATAACCAACTGGCACCAGTGAGGCCCTATTCTGAGGGGCTCTTAGTCAGAAATCTAAACAGTCAGCTTCCCAACATAGTGATTAAGTCTAAGTGTTATTTTCAATTGTGGTTGTGTAATTTGATTCTAAAAACCTAAATGCTTATATCGACCAATTTTCTAGTTTGTCAGCCAAATCATAGTCCACTGCTATTTTTATCTTCTTATATTCTATACTATTAGTTTCTGTTAAAGATATTTAATCAAATGCTATAAAATTAGAAGTCCTTTTCTTTAGTTAAGCAATTGAAATTAAATGAACACTCAGAAGGGTAATCCAAACAATCATTTAAGCAGGTGCTTAACTAAGGTTTGTGTAAGAAAGAGAGGGCATTAAACCTCACTTACATTAGTATAATTCCACTGACTCATGCACATGACAGACACTAGCCATGGCAATTCATAGCCTTTTGGAGGGCACTCAGGTGTCACAGTGAGGGGCATGGTACAGCAAAGGAAAGCTTGGCATTGGTGTGAGATCAGAATCAGGCCCCTGTCTTTTGGCTCAGGGCCATTTCTCGTAAATATATTTCTATTCCGGCAAATGCAGTATAAATGGATTTTCTCCCCCTGGCGTCCCACTTCAAGGACACCGAACAGCCTTTCTTCCACTAGCTAAGACTTTGCTTCCACCATCCTTTGAACATGTTCCTTTGATTAAATAACTTCCACCCGCAACCCACAGAGCTCGTTATTCACACTCCAGATCAATCCCATCACAGCGGACTGGCTGCAGGACACCTTTGGTTGTTGCAGAGATTTCCAGCCACCCTCACAAGCTTCCTTCAAAAACAGAAAAGGGAAACCAGTGTCTGCACCAATCCCCTCTGCAAGCAGAGTTTTGACATTTCGTGTGCAGAGCAAGGAATACAAAGCCACGCACTGGTCTGCCAGCCCCTTCGTCTAGTGACCATGCAGGGGATATGAACTCCTCTGGAGCGCTCCAGGTTGGCTGAAGTTGGGAGCACCACAATGACAATCAGCTCAATTGCTGATGGCAAAAGAAGCCTTTCATAATACCCTTAAGCAATCCCTTCTGTTTGGTGCATGGGGTGACATTGCTGGGTTCTCCAGCTCCCCTTGGTGGGAAAAGAGGGCCACTGCAATACAAGAGATGGGATAATTGATTGGAAACGAGCCTGGAGGTGCATGCAGAAGCAAGAGCTAACGCTGGTGGAAGGAGAAGGGCTTCAATCATTGGTCCAAAGCTTCCAAGTAGGAGAGACTATGATGCCTCCCTCTCATCTCCTCCTGGGAGCTCTTTGCTGCACCCACAGGCTGCTGCTAGAACTGGAGATGGGCCGAAATCACAAAGTTCAGCTCTTGATCCAGGCAGCCCCCAAGTTCTCCAGTCTGGTATTTTGGTTCAGCCTGTTGGGTAGAGATGGGGGCAGTTGTGACGTTCAGAGCCTTTCACAATGTCACAGGCATGGAAAGGCCCTTTCGGTAATAGAATCTCACTCCCATTTCCACCCCGATTCATTTGTCAGTAACGAGTCATTGCCGTGGGCGTTGGGCCCCGTGCTCTGGGGTTGGTCCCAGAATGTTGGCTCGCTGGCCTGGCCTGTCCATGGATTAGGTGAGCTTTGGAAGTCACTGTCAACCTGGCCCTTGCCTGTCCATTCCCAATACTGTGCAGACTCTTTGCTGTTGGCCTATTTTTTCCCCAAAGCCAATGGGAGTTAACTTCCTATTCTCCCGCCGTCCCCGGGAATGCGCAAGTGTCTCGTGGCTGTGGCGATATTGACGTTGCCCAGAGGAAAAAGAAGGGTTCCTTTTGCTGAGACAAGAGCGCCTCCATTTCTGGAGGCACGTCACATCCCTCGGAGCTTTCATCCTCCTGTCACAGTCAAGAGGTTCACTGCCGAAGAGCGTCTCCGGGGGCAAGCACATGCCACAGTGCTGCCGCTCCATTTTGGGAGACCTTCCACGAGGGTAAAAGAAGGTGAGGGCTAAAGGACTCTTACTGCTCAGTTCACCTGCTGTCGTGGTTGTGAGTTACTTCTAAGCCTGAGGATTTCGTTTCTCTGGCATCTTTAGCCATCACTAAAATGAAGAGAGTCATTAGTCAATTGAACCGCGTAGCAAGAGTCCCAGGGGACCCACGGGAAGCGGGGTTACCCTAAGTGACTGCCGGGTCATGGGTGTTAAATATCTGTCTTTCATGGCCCAAAGGGCTAATAGGGTCATTTCTGACTCTTGGACCATGGAGGAAAACTTTGTTCTGGGAGCAGATTTGCTGAGCCTCACACACCCCAGGAGCTTCCCACTCCAGGAGGAGGTTAGTCGTTATTTCATGCCATAAACGAGGCTGCCAACAGCCTGGCATCCCTAAGGCCCAGATCCTCAAAGGGATTTGGCACCTAACGCCCACTGACTTAAATGGGAGTTAGGTGCCTAAATACCTTTTCAGGATCTGGCCCCAAGAGCTCAGAGAGGCCAGCGGTTTACTAAGGGCCCACAGTGAAGCCTCCACTGGCCACAGGATGCCTGGGGACCCCTGGAGAAGCTGTCTCTCTCCTTTCAGCCACATTCTGTCCTTCTGCCCCTTCCACCCGCAGCCCCGGGAGAGTGAAGGGCCAGTTCCCAAGGCGATTGCATTGCAGAGTGAAGAACCTGACTCGGCTGGGCTGACAGCTGGTAACCGGGACAAACCCTCTCTGTTCCCTCAGCACGACAGCTACAGTGGCAGCAGCAGGGGAGCTCGGAAAAGGAGCGGGTGCAAAATGCAATTTTCCATGACAAAGGCCAGGTCAGGCCTGCTCCGAGCAACTGGCAAAGCAGCCTGGGCCATTTAATGAAAAAAACGTAAACAAAACAACTGCAGCCGCTCAGCAATTCCCCCCAGTTTCTCGCAGCACCAGGCCAGCTGCTATGTGGATGCTGGGGGGAGCTCCAAGGTAATACTCTGGGCTTTTTTAAACACAGCTCTTTTCTCCCTCTCATGATTATCTTTCCCCCGAATGCACCAGGGAGAGAGAGAGAGAATGATCTGACAGGTTGAAAAACTTTTGGGGAGGAGGAAGGGGAATTAATCAGTGGAAATATGGATTAAATGCTGGCCTCACTTTGTATGTAGAAGAAAAAAAAATCCAAAGGCTCAGTGGGTTTAGTTGAGTCAGGCATGGTGGGAGTGCACTGTGGAGCTTGTGTCTGAGTCCTGGCCTCTCGGAGAACGGCAGTCGCAAGGGCCCGGGGCAGGTGTAGAAAGTTGTTGACTGACTGCTGACAAATGCCACTTAGCCCCCATTATGCAGCTGGTGTTAGTCTGATCCCAAAGAGTGACAGTATCTTGCAGCTATAGAATCTTTCATCTCAGAGGAGCCCAGAGTGCTTGTGAAACTAGTGACACAATGCAACCACCTCTGGGGTGGAGGGTGGCAGCCAGGCAAACCCTATGCTATATGGCAACAGGGGAAAGATGGGACAAGGACTCTAGGGCAAATCCTTCTATTTATGGACAGTGCTCCAGGATCTCTAATGTCCGGGCTGAGTAGACTTTGGGCTTCCAAGGGTTTGCAGCAGGCACAGAACTCAGTTTATCTACCTCCGAATGAACAGCAAAACCCACCCCACCTGCTGCAGCAGCTCCGGGCTTATGCTCTGCTTCCCCCGGCTCGGCTTCAAATAAAACGCCTTCAAATCATCTCTCCTCCTCCCTCTGCCTTTTGTCTACTTGTTGCTGAGGCTGCCTGTGAGCACGAGCCCTGCCTCCATGGAACCAGAGTGCGGATGACACTTACAGGCCGCCAGGGACAAGGAGGTGGTGGCATGTGCTCTCCCTGCTGCATCCTACATCACACGCTGCCTTAAAGGTCCTGAAATCTCTGTTGGGCACCTCACAAAACCAAGCCCAACCAAATTCCCATGGAGCTGCCACAGGAGGGGAGAGATGTGCCTCGATTGTTTCATGCCACCAACATTATTTAAAGGGCCACTGTCACTCTCGAGCAAGCTTACCATACGGCAAAGCCTGTGAATAGCAGGCACCACTGAAATGGCTGTTTCTTATGGCGATCGATAATAATAACAATGATAATAATCACTAATAATAGAGGGGCTTTCACCTGAAGAGTCAAAGCACTGTCGTAAGATAGGTGAACACAGCTGTCCCCATGGGGAAACCGAGTAACAGAGAGATTGTGTGCTGCCCAAAGTCACATGGTGAGTCAGCGGCAGAGCTCGGAATAGAACTTGTGGCGATAGGGGCGTTTAACTATTACAGTGATGGGCACCCTAAGAGTCCATAGACAGACAGAAAGGGGACGCAGTGTGCACTGCATCCCATGCACATCCCTAAGCGCACTGCAGGCACTGCATCCAGCTGCACGGTGCGCCCCATCTCCCTGGCACCACACCCAAATGTCACTACCTAGGAGCTGTGGAAGAGTATGGAAGTTCACGGTTCTAATTCTCCATTATCGCAAGACCACAAGGTCAAATAGGAAGCAAGTAAACTTTCCCCAGGCGCCCTTTCCCACTCGACGTGCAGCGGATCCTTAACACCCAGAGACATCTTGTTTATATTTTTGAAACCGGGTTTGAATTAACTGGCTGTGACAGGAGAGCTCCTATTTATAGTGAGGAACTCCTAATGCCTCTCAGTCAATGTCATGTTGGCGGAAAAAGTCAAGAAGGAAGCAAACATAAGCCCTGAATTCCGACCTTAAGTAATGGGCATTTCTGCCAACTCCCTAGACAGAAGGAGCACGGTGATTAACCTCATGTTTCACAGCCCAACTCCAGATGGTCATGCAAAAGTTCACATTGTAGACCAACGCTCCTCCCTCGAGTCCCTTCCTTTAATCCTCTGGAACTGAGGGTACTACTGATGCATTTCAAGTATGGAACGTATGTCACCAGACTGGAGATGCAAGAGAGTCCTTCACCTCTAAGGCAGGGATTCTAAGGCCAAGTCTACATTCAAAACTCTTGCCGGTACAGTAAAGTGGTTAGGGGTATGATTCTTCACCACGTCTTTATGCCCTTTGCTGGTACAGCTAAGTTCATTCAGGGAATTGGTATAAACTATAGAGGCAAACAAGCTCTATTGCCAGTATAAGCAGCATCTCCATGGGGGTGTTGCTGGTGTAGCTACACTGGCGTAGCGATACCAGCAAACCTTTTCTAGGATAGACTTGGCCTAACACAGCCTCAGCCCAGGTCTCACTGGGCAGTCGCAAGAATGAAGACTGGGGTCTCATTTAGCACCCTCATCAGAAAAGCTAAGACCAGCCCTTGGAGAGTGGGTTATTAGGAGCAAAAGACTCAGGGAAGTCATCTGCGATAGTCATCATCAGCCAGTTATCCAACCCAGCCATGCCATTGGTTGGGCTGCACAGTTGCCCAAAAGAGCAAAGATGCTCAGCTAAAGATCCCTGAAGGTAGCTCCAGTGGGAGTGCGGCCTACCAGCTGCTCCCTCAAATCTCTTTGCTGATAGCTGTCGTGGGGGACAGTCCCCTGGAGAGCTTCTCACGTGGCTGTACTGATGATTTTTTCTTCCATGGCTGGTGACCCCTGCTAAGCTGAGATTCGTTCAAATGCTAAGGAATGCTGGATGGGATTCCTGGAAGCTGTCACGACATCTCCAGTTATATGCAGTCCTTCCGAAACCCACTGCACATCGGCAGCAACTAGAGGAGCTCTAACATGTGTCTTTATGGGCTGAACTCTTCCAGGAGACAGACCGCATGCAAGACATCTCTCGCAAAAGGAGGCAAGGATGAGTCAGAGCCAGTTGCCCTTTTCCCAGTGGTGCAATTGTACCAGGCCCTGACAGCGTCAGCTGGCTTTTATCGACACGCCACATCGGAGCTGTCAGTTACGAAGACAATGGAAGGTGTGTGTAGGGGGAGGAATTGAGAATCTCTGTGCTCCACAGGCTTCCCAAAGCGATGCCAAAGCGGCGAGCAGAGCGGTTTTGATTAGCAGCCTGTTGCCATGAGAGGATTAGCAGGGACGTCACTGCCTGTGGCATCGACTCAAGCTTTCTCTGCCTCTGCTCCATGGGGAGACATGGCTGATGGAGGTGAGAGCCCAGGAACCCATGTGATCAATGGATACCTCACTCATGCCGACATGCACCCACACATTGACCCACTGGGTCACTTCTGGACAGGAGCTCAGCTCTGCAACTCCTGCTGCCTCCAGTGGGATTTGCCGGTGGTCGGTACCTCCCAGGATGTGGTTCACTGCATAGGCTAGGGCTGGGCACCCTGATCTTTCCCAGTTTGTAACCCAGTGGAAGGCTGCGGCTTACATCACAAAGTGCTGGGAGCCACAGAGAGAGAGGGAAAAATTCAGCTCACATTCAGATGTTATTTGTGTCCCACTCGGCCGTGACTGTGAAAAAGAGAGTGGGGGGAAAAAGAACAGTAGAAACAATAACACGAAAGATAAAATGGAGAGACATTTTACCGGGCCGGTGATAACCACATCTCGTAGATGGCCTTGTCGTGCCAGCTAAGCTTTTCTTTGATGGGATGGGAAGTGTTCTTTTATCCATAATGCATATCACAGGGTCCCCTGGCCTGTAAGCGTGCTGATAACCATACTCCATTGCTGTAGTATCTGAGCACTTGACAAGCATTTATCCTCGTAACGGGCCTGTGAGGTAGGGAAGTATTTTTATTAGCCCCATTTTACAGATGGGGAACAAGGCAGAGTAAGTGATTTGCCCAAGGTCACATGGAATCTGTGGCTGAGGCACAAATAGACTCCAGATCCCCTGAGTCGCAAGCCAGTGCTTTAACCACAGGTCAGTCCTTCTCCCTAACTACTGGTGATTCAGCCAATGGGCATGTGGCTAACGGAGCCGTTAGGTGAAATAAATTGGTTTGGTCTCAGCTAGACCAGGCCAATGGGGTTTCTAAATTAAACCATTCTCAATGGAAACGATGTGACAGTGGTGACAGCAGATCTCTATAGGATCAAAAGCATAACTAGAAAACAAAGTTGGTGAACAGACCCGGCAGTCTGAGTGGTTAATGACATTCCAAGGTATTGCTGAGCCTGGATCCCCACAGAGGGAAGTGGCCACGTGCTTTGGTATCCCATCCATGCCATGTTTCGGCAGCATCAGACACTCGACACGTAAAGGTTAAGAGGCTCCTGGGTGCCAGTGGGCAGAGGAAACCAGCCAGATGTCCTAACAGCCCCGCAGCTCAGCCTGTTCTTGACCTGTGAGTGTCCCTCCAGCGCCTCAGGCGAACGTCTTGTGAGAGCTGAGTGGCATTTCAGCCTCTGGAGCTGACACCTGGCAGAAGGCCGATGTTCCGCGTCAGGACAAACACCGCAATGTAAGCAAAAAGAGAGGAAGTTTAAAATGTAATCAGAACAGAAGCAGAAAGTGCTGTCAAGATTCCCCCCTCCGTCAACCCTGGCCATCACTCAGGATTAAAACGCACAGGCTTACTGGGGCAGAGCAGGGGGAAGCAAGGAGAAGGCTCTTTTCCAGGATCCAGCACAAGCAAAGAAAAATCCTACTGCCCCGTAGCCTGGGAAAGCCCACGCTGCCATTGGACAAGTATAGGGTGATCAGACAGCAAGTGAAACATCGGGACAGGGGGTGGGGGGGTAATAGGAGCCTATATAAGAAAAAGACCCCAAAATCGTGACTGTCCCTATAAAATCAGGACATCTGGTCACCCTAGACAGGTATAATATAGCATCCACTGAGGTGTGTGCCTGGCGACTAGAAGGTAAATCCTCAGGGCCGGCGAGTCAGAATTTGTCTCTCTTGGATATGGTCATTAAAGGCCAAGTCCAAACAACCTTCAGGGCATGATGCAAGACCGAGGGCACGATCCAAAGCTATAGAGTGTCTTTCCATTGACTTAAATGGCCTTTGGGTCAGACCCCCCGATTCCAGTGTAACGAAGAATTTGGTTGGGCTCTTCTTTTTAGGGCTGACTCTCTCTCCTCCCCGTGCCCGGCTGCCATGGTGATAGGAGTTACAGAAGTTAGTCACAGGAATGATGCCGAATAGATTGACAGTCCCGTCTGACCTGAGGTGGTGAAAGGAAAGCTGCCGCCCACTTCCCTTTGCTCGCCACCACAGAGCGGGTGAAATGATGGTTTGCTAGCCTGGCCAGCTCTTTTATTAAAGGCCCCTTTCCGGCTGCCCTCAGCTGGTTGTGCTTCATCACGCAGCAACAATGTGTATGTGTAACCAGCCCTGGATAGAATGCCAGGCCTGCGCAAAAGCATGCGATCAAGACACCCTCTAGTGATGGTACCCTACCGAGGATCCAAAGAGGAATGTTTCATGGGTTACCACTAGCATTTGGGATTAATACTTTGCAATTGGATAATGTTTTTTTATCCAAGGAGCTCAAGGGACTATTGTTCAACCAGGCAGGTATACTGCAGTGCTGAGCAATGGAAATGTTGCTATTGTTTCTGCAGCTGACACACAGAACGATCCCAGACAGAAACAAACAAAATAAGCATGATGGGGATGAAGGGGTGAGAGCCCTTGGCATGGGGAGAGAATGGTGGACCCTGATCTAGGGGGGAAGGATGGAATGAGGAGCACATAGAACCCCTGGCAGGTAGAGGACGGGAGGATGCGGGGACCCCCTGGCATGGGGGGAGGAGGGAATGGGGAGGCACACAGAGTCCCTCTCATGAGGGAAGGGGTGGGGGTTGCAGGGAGTCCCTGAAATAGAGTGAGCTTGGGGGAGGGGGGCATCCAGGGAGCTCGTGGGAGAGGATGAGGAATGAAAGGATGCTGTGGGTTAATGTAATGTACTTGGCCATCAGAAGTGACTAAGTGTGCCACCCCCTAGTCATTATTCCATTAAATGCGCCCTGAGCCTGTGACAACAGGAAAAACATGGCAGGAGACCCGAAGGGCCAGACCCACAGCTGACGGCCACAGGTGTCACTCCACTGATTGCAACGGAGCAACACTGATTCCCACCAGACCGAGGCCTGGCCCTAATACTGCAGCATTTGACATGGGACCCTGCAGGGCTGAGCCAGCTGGGCCATTTTCTGCAGCTTTGTTTTGAGTGAGGAATTGTGTAAAATACAAGCAGAGTGCCAAGCCGGCAAAATGGCTCTGGAGTTTGGAAGCTGGAGTGTCTGGGAGCTGGCTCAGGGGACGAGGTGTCAGGACTCCTATTTTAGGCTCTGGCGTGTGCTAACTGTCACCTTGGGTACATCACATTCACTGCCTCACTTTACCCCTCTAGAACAGGTACAGTTATTCTCGCCTACCCGGGGTGTTGTGAGGTTCAATTAATATTTGTGAAGCTCTTGATGATCCTTGGATGGAAGGAATTATACAAGTGCCGAGTATTATTATTATGTCTTCCAATTCCAGGGAGAACATCCCAGCAGCACTCGGCCTCCTCTCAAATCTGGCGGTAGGTCACAGCGATTGGTGGGTCTCGTGTGCGTGTGACTGTGAGTCACCAGGTATTACTGATCTTCATATTAATCTATTGTTACAAATGACTTGGAGCTGCCTACAGATAATCCTTCAGAATACTGAACAATGCACAGCCTGCATACCTGAAGACAGCCTCCTCTGCATGGCAGATTCATTGCCATCGTAACTAGCATAAACAAGAGCAATTAAGTCAATTTCAAAGCTTCATCTCCTCCCTCTGGGGTCTTAATGAGAGCACTTTCAATATGGGGGGAAGAGCAGAAGCATGCGAGGGATGAGAGTTAAAGTGCGTGGGCATGGAGGGCTGAGAGAGTTTTAGACTTAGATGATATCTTCCCTGACATCATTGAACTGTAATGTTACGGTCAGGTTAGGAAATAGGGGGAGCAACCCCCATTCACATTTATAAACCTCTCTGTAACAGGGTATCAGATTCTAGGAATGGCACAGAGATGTAGAGTTTTTCTGCTGACTCACACTGGTAGCTAGACCAGGTGGGTCGTATTAGCTCCATTCCAGGTATATAAAATGGTTCTTATGCCTCTCTGAGGCAGAAGGGTGCAAGAGTGGGGGTTTGGGCTATGGAGGGGGGGGAAGATCTCTAGAAACAGGTAGTTCAGAAAGAAGCTCAGGCTAGAGTTTACATTTAGGAATAGGATAAAGGAAACCCCAGGAATGTGGTGTGAGTTTGGACACTGACCCTGTGTCTGTTCTGTATCACAGTAGGACAGGAACTCTGCCACTTTTATCTAACCCCCTCTGTAGATTAACACCTCAGCTTGCCGGGCACTAACTGCTCGTTTAGACAGACCCGAACGTTAGAAGCCCTGCAGACACTTAACTGCAGTCCTGAGGAGGTTAGTTGCATTGCAGGACTGGAGTTCCTCTCCTGCAGAGAGCAGGAGCTCTGTAGAAGCAGAGCTTCAGTCAGCTAACTTCTGAGGATCAAACCAACTTTTAACTAACCAGGAATTTCAGCTAACCACACTTCAGAAATATCCAGGAGGCACTATAGCTGTGTTGTTCTTTGACTGGGATGGGTCAAGATTGAAACCTTTTATCTAACCACTTTCGCCTCCCAGCCAATTAAACTTCTACCACGAAGTGGCACCCAGAACCAAACTGCATACGAGGTTTTAGTTGTGCAAAACCTAACTGATATTTTGTGGGCCTCTCCCCACCAATCCAAACCCATCCTCGGTTTGACTCATTGCCCTCTACAATTGCTGAATCTAACCACAGTAAAAGGGACTGAGATGAAGACCCCCAAACACTCTGAGAAAACAGGAACTATAGTGAACAGCACTGACGGCAGTAAAGGAGCTGCTCAATAGCACGGAAATTAGTCAGTGTGGCGAGAAATTCCCCCTTGCCTTTCTCTAGACTTCTCCCTTATTCCGTTGAGAACAAGTTACAGCCAAGCGCACGTGTGTTAATATGGCTTTGATTTTGCAGTAACAGAATTCGAATCAAACACCCGAGACATAATATTTGGACATCTTTGAAGCTGGCTGGTCATTTTTCAGTGACTATTCACGCCATTGTTAACGACAGCAAGTCGGAAGAAATTCCCGTTGCTCATAAAAAGAAAAACACAACAACAATGGTGCTTTCAGTGAAGCTATGTGTGCTGGACACAAGGGCCAAAGGTTTAAGTCCTAGCCTCCAGCGAGATTTGCATGCATGCACAAAGCCGCATTGTGTGGCGGGACAATGTGTTGCTGGGTGAAGAAACAAGGGCCCTGTGTAAGGGCTGAGATGTGAAAATAAGTTGGAGTAAACATTGGAGGGAGGTGAGACTGGTTGCAAACTCACCCCATTTTTTTTTCCATGCAGTGCCTTCAGTGGGAACTGTTGAGTGCTCAGCACTTTTGAAAAATTGGTTCCTCGTTTAGGCACCTAATGGTAGATTCCATGTTTTACTCTGTTGGCCTTTGAGTGAGGGACAAAGGGATCAGAACTCGAGAGTCTGTTTTCTGCTGTTGTGTGAGATCAGGCAAGTTGCTTGGGACTAGACTCGCAAAGGAATGTAGGCGTTACGATGCTCATTGGAGCAGGGAGACTCGCTCCTGCATCTCCCACATCTGAGCAGCAGGTTGTAGTGTGGTCGTTGTGCTTGTTCTCTCTTCCGCTCTTGCTCTCTGGCCCAATGACTCTTTAACTATTTCATCCAAAGTAAAACAGGAGAGACACATCGGAATATCCCAGTGCCCAGTGGTTAGAGCACTCAGATCCCTATTCAAATCCCTTCTCCCACTCTGGCAGAAGCGGGAGCTGAACCAGACATCTCCCACATCCCAGGTGAGTACCCTGAGCCTGCCTAGAGGACTGGCCCTGCAGGTGAGGTGGGCAGAGGAGAACACTTCACTTCCCCCGGTCCACGCATTGCACTGAGGCTTAGGAGTGCAGCAGCTGTGTGTTTGCCCAGATGCAGAACATAGGTAACTAGGGAAATTTTACTGCTAAAACTTAAGTGCCAAGTGAGTTTAGGCACCTACAGGATTTGGCAGCAGCTGAGCGAGGGGTGGGGGTTATGAATACCAGTGGTGTCTGGTCCTGGGATTTAGGCACCTAAAGTGTCAGTTAGTCACCTAAGTCCCCTAACCTCTCTGTGTCTCAGCTACTCTTTCTGTAATAGGAAGACAATAGTGACCTCCCTCGCAGGGAGGGAGAGTTAATGAACAAATGCTTGTCTGACACTCTGCTATCCAGAGGGGTGAAATATTATTATCCCTCCCTAGCTACAGGATAAAAAATAGGAAGCTGTTATAACTACCAGTGGGGATGCCATTCTGATGGCCTCAATGTCACAAATTAACACCATGTGTCAGTATTCTAATGCCACATCCCAGTTAATGCCGTCCCAAGCGTTGTCCATTCGGTGCGGCATTGTGAGATCCCTGCTGTCTCCTTCCCTGACATATAATTGTGGATTTCCCAATACAGCATGCGCCCTATTTCTGAGATTCTTTGTGACGCTAACAACAATAGCAGTGGTGTTTTGCTAACAGCCAAACGATGGAAGGGGATGTGGAAAAACTGATGACATCTCTAGAAATTTAAAGCGCCAGCTCACACCATTCCAGAGGGGAAGAATTTCCTAGCCAAAAGAAAACCTATCAACGTCTCTGAGTATCGCTATGAATTGAAGCGCTACTGGCCGTTCCAAGTGCACTGTTTATGATCAACACTCAATCCAGGCATGAAAGAACTTTCCTTTGGAAGAAGATACTTGGAATTTCTCTAATCCTTTCCTGTGTTGGAAGGTGAATGAAAGCACTTGGCTCGCCTAAGGTTATACAGGGTTTCATTCAATGCAGTTGTTGAACTGATGGTTCATGTGGTAACTGACAATGTCCTTGACATATGGCCAAATGACGGCTTCCTTATCTCAGTCGGAGTTTTCCCTGAAGAAGGACTGAATAAGGACCCCGGGGGTTGGCCTGTGGCTGTTAGTTCTGTCAGCATCAGTTATATTTTCCCACCCAACTTGCTTGAGAATGTTTAGAAATGTCAAGTGTAAAATCCCCCAGGATGCAAACATGAAAGGGTCTCCTATTTGGCCAATCAAATGAGAGGATTTCAGTCCTCCCCTTTGCTTTGATTGGCTGTCCTTGATTAACTGGAAACAGCCTCCCAAATGGAGTGTCATGTGACCCTTTTGCTTAGCAATGTGGAAAAGAAAGGCCCGCCCGCAAGAATGGGTTGAGTGCATATTTGGCACTTGTATGAAACAGACCACAATGGAGTGGATGAGGTCTGTCCCATGCCTATTGAGCCAGGGGAATTTTCTTTCTCACCCAGTGCACAAGGCTACCACCTTCTCTCCATTCAAATCCATCTTCAAAACTCACCACAAAACCAACTTCAAACCTTCTTCAAAACTTCCATGAAATCAACTAATGCCAATCCATGAGAGTACAAATACTGTCACCCACCAACTGACACAAGAAACCCACTGTGCTGTAAAACACAGCTGGTCAGGTATTTTTAGATGAAATATTTTTCATCAGAAAATGCGGATTCATTGACACTGAAACAGTTTGGAGAAAATGGTTGGTTTCAACAAATTTCCTGTTTAGAAAAGATTTGAAAAAAAACCTTTTTGAAATTGTCAAGATGCCCTCTTCTGACATTTTTTTAGAGGGGAAAAAGCTCCATTTTTGGGGTACAAAATGACTTTTAGTTTTGAAATTTAAGTTAATTTACAGGGAAAAAAATGTTTAAAAAGTCTACATTTAAACCAAACATTTCCAAATTCTTAAAGTGAAACGTTTTGATTGACTGGATCTAATTTTATTTTTTAATTTTCTTTTTGTGAAAGTTTTTCAGATTTTGACTTTTCATCCCGATTCACAAAGGAAATTTTTTTTTTTAAATCTTGAAAATCTGCATGCGATGGGAAAACTGTCCCGCCCAGTTCTCCTCTAAAACAGAATCATCCTCTGGGTCACCCAGGACATTTGGTGTCTGATAAATGCTGTTTTTTGTTTAGAAAAGGGCAGGGACCATTGAACTTCAGGGTCAGAGCCACTCTTGGTATTAAGTAACACCACCGTGCTTGAGTCATTTGTCTATTACTTCTACCGCTTTCAAGGTCTAACATTCACACACCAAAGCAATAAACCATGAAGGTGCCAGACTCCAAGAACCTAGTGATATTCACATTGCTTCTGTCCATCCATTTATGTTGAAACATTAAGAAAAAGACTGGGCTTGAGCTAAACAACATTACTATTTTGAAGGGGCAAGGGATAATCTATCTAATCTAATCTATCCATCCATCCCTAATCACTGTAGTATCTGAGTGCAGAGCTTTATATACTGTAATAGCAGCTCATTCTAAATGCTTTAAGAGTTTCAGATTCATCCAGGAAAATTCACCTTCCAGTTCATCAGGGAAAACAAAAGGACCAAAGCAAGGGGGAGGGATGAAACCTGCTCATCTGATTGGCTGGTTGGGACCGTAGGCTGCCTTCTTGTACATGTGACCAGGTGGGTTTTACATATAACATTTCTAAATATTATCAAACACGCTGAAAACAAGTGGGAGGGACTATAGCACAATAAGACCCTATTGGTATCAGACTTTCAGGAGCATTCCCATCCCTCACCCTGCCATCCTAAATCAGGCAATGAGTCTTCAGCTGGAAACTGTACCCTATCCCCCATCTACTGTCCAATCACTTCCTTCCTGCCCGATGATTGGAATCACACCAGTGTTGACTTCACACCTGCTGGTAGTGAATACCCCTGGGTGACCTTTCCGACGAATTTCTCGGTGGCTAGATATGCATACGTGCATGCAGGGGGAGAGAGAACGGGAAGGGGCCTCGCAATGCTGAAAAGGGATTAAAATAGCTCTTGCCCTGGCCGTTGTGGAGTATTAGACTCCAGCAGTGAGGCAGCGGATGTTTAAAACAGATTGAAATGTCTCACTAACAGGGGAGGGTGGAACACAATGTTATCGGATCCCTTCCTCCTTCCTAATCAGCTTGCTCTCTTTGCCCAATTCACTGAGTGATGTCAGTGATTAAAATAACAGGACCAGAAGCAGAGGCCAATAAGCGAAAGGAGAACATTTCAGTGAGAAAATAGCTCCTTGAGAGGCAGAAACTGGGATAAGAAATACTGTACAGAAAAAGTATGACAGTTGAAATGGGTGGGATTTTGGTAAAATATTGTATCTTCTGACCTAATTATTCTCTCCCTTACACAATGTGGTTCTATTCTATTCTGGCTCTTAGAGTGCGTCCATCACCGTGGTCTCTGAGCACTTCCCCGAGGTGCATTAGGATGAGTTAGTAACTCATCCTAATGCACCTCGGGGAAGTGCTCAGAGACCACGGTGATGGACGCACTCTAAGAGCCAGAATAGAATAGAACCTGATTGACTTCAGGGATGTTACTCCTGATTTACAACTGATAGACAAGCACAGGTACTCAGCTACCATGGTGGTGAGACTGGCATGAAACACATGATTAACTAGACCTCGTCCACATTAGAACTGCAGCCTTACGTGCATACTGATTATTAAAGTAGATTTATGGGGCCTGATTCTCTGCTGGCATAACAACACTGAGGTCAATACACTCCACAGTCAGCAGTGTGTGACTGTGTGTGTGTGACTCTTCCCAGTGGACTATAGCCAAACCACTCCGGTCTATGATTTTGGCAGAACAGTCTTAGGTTTAGCCACCACGTGGATGGGGAAATCTAAGTGCTGTAGGAAGTTATGATGGTAGTTCAGTCAATGGCACTCTTCCCTCGGAGCTGCTAATGGATCAATGCCTCAGCATCGTGCTGCCCCTCTGCTGAGATGCCCCTGTACAGCAAATGTCCTGGCTTTGCAGATTGGCTTCCCACTGGAGGAGAAATCAGTGATGTGGTGTATGGGCCTATTCTAGGTATAACTTGTTTATTTACACATATATACACCAGATCTAGAGCAGCACTGGTCAAACAGCATGCAGGGAAATCTCTTCTTTCAGGGATCTCAGCCCGCCACCAGGAAAGAAGTCTGCCTCAAGAATTGACTCCAATCAGAGACCAGGGCAGAAAGCAAACTCTCCAGCTGCTCACACAGCTCCCCACGCCCTCTAACTTGGCATATAAAACTAACAACTACAAGGCACATCTTCCCAAGACTGAACATTTGCTCGCCCAGCACATAAAAGAACGCGGAGGGCTCTGTGTAGCAATGCCAACCAGTGATACCGATCATAACAAGAGTGTTAGGGGGGCACTGGGCTGCTGTAGGAGCCACCTTTCAAGGGAAACATTAAACTGGGTCTTTGCCTGATCCCACTGAACTTTGGGCAAGAGTAAAACTCCAGAGGCCTGACCAAATTCCAGCCTGGGTAATCACATTCTGCCAGTCTAAATTCCCCCTACGGTTTCAACGGCTGACATTACTCTTCACTTCCTCTGCTACACAAACTATGTAGGATAGTGTTGCTTGTGCAGAATGAGGCTATTTCAATGGGAGGTGAGAGATCCTGATATATGGATAGCATGTGCTGTACAGCCCCTTCAGATCCGTCGGGATGGAAGGTACTATTTCAAATGTCAAACTATTTGTAACCGTTATGCCACTGGCTTGGTGACCCCCCCTTGTGAGTTTCAAGGGATATCTATCCCAGTATTCTGTGGCCCCTATCACCCTAGTACCAGCGGATTTACAGATGGAGAGCTCAGAGGCAGAGAATGATCTGATCTTCGCATCTGGAGAGCCCAAAGATTTCAAACCAAATTCTGCCCCGACTTCCACCGTGTGCAGCCCCTTCCACCGGCGTCTGCTAGTTTGCACAAGTGGGAAGTCAGGCAGAACTTGAGGCTGGGGGGTAAATGAGGTGGCAGCAGTTCATACATTAGACTGAGGCCCTGCCGAGCAAGCTTCATGCTTGAAGAAAAAAGTCCAGTGCCACACCGGAGCCCACAGGGAATGACCAAAATGGTCCTTTCCTGCCTCACTGCCTAGGAACTGCTCCCCGAAGTGAGCCCAGCAGGGCAGCACTTGCTGCGAGGATTTCAGATTTCCACCCCTAGAAACCTGCTCAAGTACAGCAGCGTGGCTGGGCCATGTAAACGCTTAGTCCTCTGCTCCAGCCTGGTGATGAGCCACGATTGGATTAGGATTGGGGAGCTGAGATGGGGGGGAGGGGACAGAAAGAGCAGAGGCTGCTGTGATGGGCTTAGCCAAAACCTGCTATTCAAACAAGCGGGGACAATACTCGGTATCTGCAAAACACAATGACTCAGCTATGTGTGGCTCCAGGATTTAAGATGACCTTTGAAGTCGAAGCTGAGATCCAGTCCCTTGCTGGCAGGTGTCTTGCTCCAACGGGTGTGAGCCCAGCTCACGTGATCTACAAACAGCTGTGCACGTGTTTGGATTTAGCTCTGCCTTCAACTGACTCCGCTTAGAAAAGGGTTGTTTGTCTTGTTCTCTTTGTGTTTACAGCTGCTTGACCAAACCAGAGAGTTCATTGGCAGCTATGTGCAGCTTGGCCTTTCCTTAGTGTCGCTCTCCAGTGAAACATCTGGTTGCAACGCAAGGTCAGATGGGCCTGAAATGGACGAGGGTTTCAGATTCTCTCTGCAGAGATGCAGCCTGATGGGAAAAGAGCCTTTTCTGGGCATGTTTAAGACATTAGGCTGGGAAACAGAAACAAAAAAAGAAACAGACATGGCAAAAAGCATAGAATCAGGGGGTTGAGTCTCTAGTTGGTTTAAAACCAAGACCACCCTCGTTGCCACACAAACTGCCAGACTTTGTTAACAATATTTCTCGTTGTTCCTGTGTGTACAGGGGGTCTGACAGATGCTCTCGGTATGCACACTTACCAAGGGGCTATGTAAAAACACCATAAGAGACGCTCAGAAAAAATATATCCCCCAAATCAGAAAAGACAATCAGAGGACTAAAAGAATGCCACTGTGGCAAGAAAGCTGAGTAATAGAGGCTGTTAGAGGTGAAAAGGCACCTTAAAATTTGGAGGTTAAAACCTAGTGAGGATAATAGGAAGGAGCACAAATGCTGGCAGGTCAAGTGTAAAAGTACCGTACAATAGGCCAAGGAAGGATCTGAGAAGGAACTTGCTAAAGGCACAAAAAACTAACGGTAAGAATGTTTGTAAGTACATCAGAAGCAGGAAGCCGACCAAACAGGCAGTGGGACTGCTAGATGACAACGGTGCTAAAGGAACGCTCAAGGAAGACAAGGCCATTATAGAGAAGTTAAATGAATTCCTTGCATCCGTCTTCACTCCAGAGGAGGTGGGGGAGATCCCCACAGCAGAGCTATTCTTTTGGGGTGATAAATCTAAAGTACCGTCCCATGCTGATGTACCCACAGAAGAAGTTTTAGAACAAATTGATAAATTAAATACTAGTAAGTCACCAGGACCAAATGGTTTTCACTCAGAGTTTGGAAGGAATTGAAATATGAAATTGCAGAAATGTAAACTCTGGTATGTAACCTAGTGCTGAAACAAGCTTCTGTACTGGAGTACTGGAAGTTAGTTCATGTAACGCTGATTTTTAAAAAGGACTCCAGAGGCGATCCTGGCAATTACAGGCTGGTGAGCCTAACTTCAGTACCATTAAAACTGGTAGAAACTAGAGTAAAGAACAGAATTATCAGACTCATAGATGAACAAGATTTGTTGGGGAAGAATCAACGTGGCTTTTCTAAAGGGAAGTCATGCCTCACCAATCTCTTAGAATTCTTTGAGACTGTCAACAAGTATGTGAACCAGTGGATATAGTGTACTTGGATTTTCAAAAAGTGTTTGACAAGATCCCTTACCAATGGCTTTTAAGGAAACTAAGTAGCCCCCCCCACCCCCGTCTTTGCAAATAATGTGGCTGTGTTCATGAAACTGGCCATTTTCTCCTTCATTCTCTAACTTGGTGTTGCTTTTGGTCCTGAATGAAGCCTCCTTTTGTATGTAACATTCCCGGTGTGGGTCTCCAAGGGCACATAATCGGGCCTGCAATCAAAACAAAAGTGCAGCCCAACTGCAGTTCCCAGCCAAAAACAGGAGTCAGCAATTTCTTGTGTCATCATTCCTGGTTCGTTTGGCCATCAGAACATAAGAACGGCCGTACCGGGTCAGACCAAAGGTCCATCTAGCCCAGTATCTGTCTACCGACAGTGGCCAATGCCAGGTGCCCCAGAGGGAGTGAACCTAACAGGCAATGATCAAGTGATCTCTCTCCTGCCATCCATCTCCATCCTCTGACAAACAGAGGCTAGGGACACCATTCTTACCCATCCTAGCTAATAGCCATTTATGGACTTAGCCACCATGAATTTATCCAGTCCCCTTTTAAACATTGTAATAGTCCTAGCCTTCACAACCTCCTCAGGTAAGGAGTTCCACAAGTTGACTGTGCGCTGCATGAAGAAGAACTTCCTTTTATTTGTTTTAAACCTGCTGCCTATTAATTTCATTTGGTGACCCCTAGTTCTTGCATTATGGGAATAAGTAAATAACTTCTCCTTTCTCAACATCACTCATGATTTTATATACCTCTATCATATCCCCCCTTAGTCTTCTCTTTTCCAAGCTGAAGAGTCCTAGCCTCTTTAATCTTTCCTCGTATGGGACCCTCTCTAAACCCCTAATCATTTTAGTTGCCCTTTTCTGAACCTTTTCTAGTGCTAGAATACCATGACACGCCCAAAGAGACTCCCCTTGTTTTACACAACTGTGCATGACAAGATACATGCGAAACATCTATGACAAAAGTCCCATATTACAAATACCCTAGAAACTTCTAGTCTGGCTACCTTGGGCTCTGCTGGTGACCCGTCACACAAGAAAGGCAGGGCTCAGTTTGCATGTGGATAGGAGACCTCCGAAGAAAACTCTGGGGGCTTCAGAAAGTGATGTTGATGATTCAATCGGTGGCACTCTTCTCTCAGTCTGTATCGAATGCCCCAACCGAATACTAGTTTTATATCTCATCCCAAAGAATGGTACGTGCCTACAAAGGTCCTGAGCACTGGTGGTCATTAAAGAGTCCATTGCTCTTGCCAGAACAGTGTAGTCTCTGTCCTGGCCTAATTCCAGAACAAGAAATGATTAGATTCTGCCTACCTAAAATTCCTCTAATGGTTTTATATGAAGGAAATATTATTCACAGGGTTGCTGTGCACTGCTGAATAGCCCCACCTCAGAGGAGGCTGCATTATTGCATTATTTCAGTGGAGGATGAAGCTGTGTATCTCCCTATCTCTATCTGTACAGGTCAGTCACTCCCTGCCAATTTTCAAGTCCCTGCTCCAAAGCCGGGGGTTGCTAGAGTTTTTCAAATAAAAGGCCACCAGGATTTTTTAATATGGGCAAAACAAAATATCTTTTCCTAGCCTCATCCTTGGAAATATCTGAGTGATTTTGGCTGAACTGTTGCACAAACATTCAGGTTGAGACAGATACCCACCATAGCTACAGAGAACAAATGGCTCTAAACTGACCATCAACAAGTTTAGGCTCGAAATTAGGTGGAGGTTTCTAACCATCAGAGGAGTGAAGTTCTGGAACAGCCTCCCCAGGGGAGCAGTGGGGGCAAAAAACCTAACTGGCTTCAAGACTGGGCTTGCTAAGTTTATGGAGGGGAGGGGATGATGGGACTGCCAGCGATGGCATGTGGCCCATCAGTGACAGCCAGTAGCAAAAATCCCCAATTATTGGAGACAGGACACTAAATAGGGAGGGCTCCGAGTTACTACCGGGAATTCTTTCCCAGGTATCTGCCTGGCGGGTCTTGCCCACATGCTCAGGGTCTAACTGATCTTCATATTTGGGGTTGGGAAGGAATTTTCCCCTGGATCAGATTGGCAGAAACACTGGGGGGGTTTCATCTTCCTCTGAAGCATGGGGCCTGGGTCACTTGCAGGTTTAAACTAGTGTAAATGGTGAATTCTCTGTAACTTAAAGTCTTTAAACCATGATTTGAGGACTTCAGTCACTCAGCCAGAGGTTAAGGGTCTATTACAGGAGTGGGTGGGTGAGTTTCTGTGGCCTGCAACGTGCAGGAGGTCAGGTTAGATGATCACGATGGTCCCATCTGGCCTTAAAGTCTATGAGTCTATTTCACCCCAAATGGTTAACGTTTGTCAAAGTTATAAACTACTTTAAAAAGATCAGGTAACAGGAAGCGTCAGACAATCATAATAATAGGTGGTGCTACCAACCCCACCTATAATACAATACATATATGGTCACTTTGGGTTGCTTCAGGAGGAAAGGTAATATAAATTATTACTACAGATCTGACACACGCAGCATGTGACATGTTACCTACTAACAGATGCCACAGTACCTATGCCTGCAGTCTACATACCACTACAATATCACTCTGCTCTCTTGGCTTTCCAGTTTAGCAGGAAACCTCAGGGAAGGGATCTGGCATCAGAATGATGGGGGTGGGGGTGGGGGGTGGGGGTGGGAGATGGGGGAAGGCAAATGATCTTCAGACCCCTCTTCCCTCTTTGGTTATTCCCATCAGGGATCAGTAAACCTTCCCTTCAAATCACCTAGCACATCACATCATTCACGTTCACCCACAGTACAATGGACAAGCAGGATACACTGCATACATATCGCTGGTATGCATAATTATACATTACACCGTGCAACCGCTACAGAAATACTGCCATCAAATGATTTCAACTGATCAGAATAGGGAAAAAAAGGAATATTAAAGCCCCAGATACCAAATTAATAAGAATAAAAGCATGTAGGTGAGAATTAAGAAGGCATTAACATTCAGATGGCATCTGCTGACTAAATTAAACTGCAGAAGCTCGGGATCAGGACAAATAGTTCTCAGATGGAAATCAGTTTTTTTTAAATATGCACACAAAAAAGAACACATTTTAGGACATTTCTGACTGTGAAGTTCTTTCTCCAGGTAGGGTTCTTAGGCTAGCTGGAACAGGCTGAAACGTGATAAAAACACTGTTTGTTCCCTTCTCCACCAGAAGGACCAAGGTGGCTAATAACAGGACCCAGAAGTGCTACTGGGCTATGCAATTCCACAAAAGGCTTCATTTGCTGTTGTAGATGGACCTTTATGATGTCATGTTTGAAAACTATTTAATTCATGGTGATGACAAGTATTAATGTGGGCTGAGCCAGAGAAAAAAGGACAAGTATTAGGAATTGAATTAGGCCCAGATATTCAAAGATGTTAGATGTACAATTATATGGGTAATTGCACACATAATTTACATGCAGTTACTGTGACTAGTAACAGGTAGTGCCATAAGTAGCCTTCTAAGCATGTGATTACCTGATCTGAACAGCCAATCATGTAGATTTTGCACACAAATTAGGCATTCAATTGCATACACATTTTGCATCCCTCATCGGGCACTTAATTTCTTTAAAAATTACGGCTTTAATCTCCCAGCACATCTAATCTCAGAAGCAGAGCACAGACAGACCACGTGACACAGAAAATCCAGTGTGAGCACTGTAGCACAGTTCAGAGTGGACCCTCAGTCAGCTAATTAATTTGATCTGCTCTTTCCTAAGCTGTAAATTACCCTTCAGTTCCCAGATTTCTGTCCCATTTCGTTCCTCCATTCAGTAGCAAAGCAGTAAAAGGAGAAAGTGCCAAATAATGAGCTCCCATTCTGATAGAAGCAGCCGAGACTCACTCATGCTTCATATGCTGTCCTTTGCCTGCGTCCAGAATACAAAGGCAGTCAGCGCTTAGAAAGGCTGCCAATGAGTCCTGGCTTTTTCTGGAGTTAGGGAATTCTTACTCTGTAAAAAAAACAACATTGCTCTACTCACAGTTGAGAACCTCTTTAGACAGGCTTAATATTGTGACAAAGTTTTATTTAATACCATTCAGGTCTGTCAATGCTGTAGGCACAGCACAAGGCCCAGGACTGATGCAAGCCCCAGCGTGCAGTGGTTGGGAAGATAGGTCTACCCGAACTTCATAAATTCATGGATTCCAGAATGGACCACTGTGATCATCTAGTCTGACCTCCTGCACAACACAGGCCAGAGAACTTCCTTATGCTTCAGCTGAGCTAATGCAACCTGCCATGCCTCGTCCCCACTATGGCCAGGAAGCAAGCCTTTCCTATTCAGGGAAACTCTTCTGTCCACACCTTCCCGGGGTCAGTAGAGAGACTGCTCTGGACAAACGGCGCCTTCAGCCAAGAGGGTCTGGCATGGGGGGGGCATCTTTCCATCCACTACGGCCCAGGCCAGAGGCAAAAGCTGCCCACTTCTTTTGCTGTTTTTAGATTGTAAAATCCTGCTGAGAGAAATCTAATGATGTCTGTGTCTTTATTTAGAAGGCTCCTCTGGAGGGGTTTCAAGGATCAAAGCTAAGAGATAAATGTGTTCTCCCTTTCATTGGCTTACAAGCCCATTGAGATCCAGGAAATTTCCATTCATCTGTTACACATCTCAAACATCAATTGCAGCAATTATGTCCTCTAATGTCTCCTTTGCGTCCTATTGCTCTGATTTTCTGCACCACATATGATGAATTCCCCTCCCCCACTTCTTTCTCTTTAATCATGTCTACACTGCCAACCTGTTCTGAAGCTGGCTTCCCCGGCTGATGGAAGATGTCCCCTTTGCAGGACAATCTGCAGGTGGCATAGAGCTGCCAGAGAGGCTTTTATGCCAAGCCCCCTCCTGCTGAACATGTGGATTGTCTGGCTCAGAAAAAGGGGCTGCCAGAACCGCCTGCAAATCAGAGCATCCTTTAATTTGCACCAAAGACCAGATCAGCACCTGAATGACCGCAGGATCTTTAGTGCAAATCCTTGTGGTATTTAAGGGTGCTAGAGACTTACCTGCTAAATAGCCTCTAGTATATATAACTGTCGGAGAAAAACTCAGTTCTCGCTTTTTGTTTGGGTGCAGCAAAATCAAATACTTTATTATTTCTCCAGTAATTACAATGGAGGGAGAGAGTGCCATAGGACACAGGGTCGCCCCAGTTCCGGACAGGTCTCTCAACTAGTAAACAATTACATCAAGCCTTTATACCTTTGTTACAGACAATTTCTATCTATCATGGAGACAGTAAAAAGCAACAAATACATTTTGTTTATACATAAGCTTTTCTGCTATCTTATTTATCTCACTACTAAGAAAAGCAAGCCTGCATATTTGCAAGGTCGTAATAACTTTTCACACAGTTCAGTCTGTCTCACATTATCTTGCTTCTACAAATCTCACGTCATTAGGGTCACAGCTAGCCTAACTCATGCTAACTGACTAACATGCATTAAAATCCCCTTCAAATCCTTATTAATTCTTTACTGGCTTCCACAATAACGCAGTAATCACATGGAGAAAAAAATGTTTGCCCACATGGCTCAGGGAAATGGTGCTTTCAGTAGCCGTGCTTAAGTACAGATGTGACATGCTAGCACAATGCCACCCATAATGCGGAGGCTGGTCCCCTAACAGCAGGGACACCACATAAACACGCTTACAGTAAACTGCCTGTCCAGTCTCTTTGTTTTAGTGGGTAACTGAATCCATTATTAACCACTTTCCTTTGGCTGCATGGGCCTGGGCCTTCGGCAAAAGCTGATGTTCTCACCCCCGTGTGGTTGTGGGTGTAAAGTGAGCTGCTCAGGTGTGTGTTCCGCTGATGATCTCACAGGCGACGTTTCCCGCTTTTTCGATGTTTCCCCTCTGCTGACTTTTCTCCCCTTACAATAAACAAATGAAAGCTCTTTCAGTGGCATGGCTTTGGAGTTTGCTGGTCAGTGGGTTTCATTTCCTCCGCAATTCTCAGGCTGTAATTAAAACTGGTTCCACCTGCATTTATTTATTTCCCCTTCTCCTGGTGCTGAAAGGCCCGGACACAGACACTTTGATGTAACTAGCTCTAGTCCCTCGTCCTGTCTTTTCTTATTCTATTTCTATATGGGCATACTGTGTTTCTCTTCACCCAGCCACGTTGCTCCTCTCTCCAGCTACCTCCCTCCCGCTTGCTGCTATTACACAGCTCTCCAGCCAGCTTCCCTCATGCCCCTGGGGGAATGGCAGCTCTGGGCTGTTGCCACACAATGGACGCCCTCTTCCGTCATGGCAACAGAATGCTCTGGCCTGATTATCACAGAACCCCCTGTTGGAAGGACATTGAGAGCTTCCTCATGCCATTTCCACAGCACATTTTCAAGGGCCATTTGTCTACTCTGCAACAAGCTCCTTCCCCATTGCCTCCTGATTAGTGGGCTTTATGGTAGCATGAAACCTCAATATATTCAGTAAGAATTCCGGAAGAAAAGGGACTTCCCTTCCTGTATCATTCCTGTGTGCTAAGGAAACCTCTTCCAGCCGTCTCCCTTTATGGGATTTGCTGGGGATTTGTTCTGCCTTTTGTCTTGCTATGAAAACTCTTATGCTGATGAGGAAGCATAACTCTGATGCATCAGCAGTGCCTAGGATGACCAGACAGCAAGTGTAAAAAATCAGGACCGGGTGGGGGATAATAGGTGCCTATATAAGAAAAAGCTCTCCAAATCGGGACTGTCCCTGTAAAATCGGGACATCTGGTCACCCTAGCAGTGCCAGTGGTAACCAGTGTGTGTTAGATACTTGGTTGGAGCTTCTTGTTCACATTTCCATGCGGCCAGAGGGGATGATTCTCACTGCTTAGGAGGCCGTGGAGCAGTTTTCCAGTGGAATGATGATTTATAGTTATATTTTGGTTCAGCTCTCTTAAAATCAGGAGCATCCCACTACAAGCAGAAAATCCAGCTCCGGTAGAACTGATCTTCTTGTCCTGCCAACAATAACACTGTAAATAGTAACAAGCCCAGAGTGAATGAGATGCCGGCTGTGACTGTAGAGGAAATGGGGCTGACTTACTGTCTTGCTCTGAATGGCAGCATCTAAATCTCCATGAAACCCTTGTCAAAGCCTGGGAAGGGACAGTACACTGGAGGAAGAAAAAGATCAGCTGGCTGGGTTGTGTGGCTGAACTGTATAAAAAGCGACATTGAAAGAGTGCAACAGATTTGAACTCAGGACAAGAGCAGCCTCAAAATCTGTCCTCTTTCAGGACACTTAAAGGACAAACTCTGCTAGTTCAGTATTATGATCAATTCTCCTATTCTCTGGGAGAGGGCGGCGTCGCCCAGGCACCACAAATCAGCACATACTTCCTTCTCTGGCTATGGCCTCCAGCAGGAGACAGAGTATCTGACGTTCACCAACTGGTTGGGCACCAATCTGTAGTGATTCCCATAGGCACAACATCCAGAGGAGGCCAAGGACTTTGGACTTGCTGGTTTTGTCTCCAGAATGCCTGGCATCTAGCCTGTAAACTGAAAGAGCAGCTCCACGGGTTCTTTTATGGTCGAGTTCTCCACTGATGCTGCTGTCACCCAAAGCAGCGACATTCAGCCACACTGCTGTTGCAATCTGCCTGGAGTATTCAGGAGCATCACAAGCTATAAAACTAGCTACTTCCAGCTGAGACCAGCTTAGCACTTCTTCCCTCTGACGAGAGTTGCTTCACTCTCGTATCGGGCCGCCAGTTTAGAGCTAGTTCTGCTAATGAGAAAGAAGTATTCCTGGTATATTACTATAAACTCATCCCTCATATAGCACTTTGAGCGTGGTGGCACAAGACAATACTGCATCGTGCTGGATCAGTCCACCCATTTAAGTCAATGACAAACTTCCGTTAACTTCAATAGGATCAGGATCATATGAGTGAGATCCAGCTTCTTCTGCGCTAATGGAGCCTCTTTTATCTTCCATAGAGAGGAAACTACCTTAGAGCTGCAGATTCTGAGTTCCAATCTCAGCCAGATGTGTATGTGCAATAGGTTAATGACCATAAAGCTGGGACATTTGTTACCTTGAATCATTTACATGGTGTCATTGCCAAGGCCTGAGCCGGTTAAAAAGGGCCAATTAACTGTATAGGCTGCACCTGAAGGAGAGTCAGGGCCTGATAAAGCCTGATTGAAGGTGAAGCCCTGCCGGGCAGAGGCACGCTGGGCTTGTACAAAATCAGAAAGCTGAACACAAGAGGGGCTAGCAGGGGGGAGCTCTGCAGTCCTTGCTGAGGGAAACAGGGAGCTGGCTAGGGATAAGGAGGAGTTTTAGGGGGGGTGTGTAAGCCCTGGAATCCTGCCCTGGATTACAGCATTTGGCAAGAAGCTGAGGGGGTGAAGAAGCCACTGGGAGTGGAGAAAGCTTGGGCCGGGAAACCCACAGTGGGGCAGGAAATAGAGAAACGAGGTAGGAAGGAGCCCAGGGAAACAGCAACAAGGCTGGAGATTGAGTAGACTGTTGCTAAGCACAGGGTTCCTGGGCTGGAGGTCAGAATAGTGGGTGGATCCGGGTTCCCCTACCAGGCACTGGGAAAGAGGTACTGGACCTGCACTTTGATCGGAAGACTGCCTGACACAGCATGCAGACGGTTTGTCTAGGGGGACTCTGATACTCTGGAAAGGGAGGATTAAATAGTGACTTGCCCGGAGGGACAACTCACAAACAGGGAGCAGCCTGAGTCACACGGAGAGAGGGGGGAACGGCGCAAGCAATCGATGACAAGGGGTTCCAGAGTGGGCAAGAGCCAATTCCCAGACCCGGCCGCAGGGCAGTGCCCCCGCTGTGAGTGAGACCCGTCACACATGTGCAACACATTTTACCACACCTACAGACTGACTGATTCCCGAAAACCTGAAGCACGGGATTAATCATTACTCTTGGGAGGTTGAAACCGGATAGCAGATTGGACTTCCAAATGAGGCATCCAAAAGTCCTGCATTTTCCAGGAGGGAACTGTTACATTTCCCTGTTAACAGAAACGGAATCAATGGTACGTGTGCAACATTCCCAGCTCCCGCAAGTCCTTTGTCTGCCTAGTTAGACCTTGCTTGGATCGTTGCTTTGTGTAATGGCTGGAGAACCACTTTCCCTAGGCTACTGAGATGTAAAGAGGAAACGTTTATTGCATAATGTGAGACAGCCAATGGGTCTGGGCCATGGTTTAGAGATAAAGACATGGCTTTCTTCCCCTCAGAAATAGAAGTCACTAAAAATAGCAGCTCCGCAGAAACAGGGCTGCCTGAAAATAGCCGTTTCTCAGGAGCAGGGCTGGCTGCTTCTGAAAGACGTAGCTATTAATGTATAATTGTCCCTTAGGCTGGCATCCGAGAAAATGCTATATATACAGAAATCTGAAATGAGATCTATTCACAAGCAAGGAACAAGGGCACCGCTTAGTTGTCAACTGTCCTGTGAACTACTGTGGATCACACTAGCTCAATCAGTTCATAGGCGATTGATCCGCTGTCATGCATATCTAGTTCCATCACAGGAGTCAATTTACTGCACCTTAGTTAAAACAGGGCTATAAGAATGGCCATACTGAGTCAGAAACAATGGTCTATCTAGCCCAGTATCCTGTCTTCCAACAGTGTCCAATGCTAGATACTTCAAAGGGAATGAACAGAACAGAGTATTATCAAATGATGCATCCCTGTTATCCAAATCCAAGCATCTGGCAGTCAGAGGTTTAGGGACACCCAGAGAATGGGGTTTGCATCCCTGACCATCCCTAGGTCCATGGATGGACCTATCCTCCATTAACTTCTTTAATTTTTTAACCCAGTTTTGGCCTTTACAACATCCCCTGGCAATGAGTTCCACAGGTTGACTGTATGTTGTGTGAAGAAGTACTTCCTTTTATTTGTTTTTAAACTTGCTGCCTATTAATTTCATTGGGTGAGCCCTGGTTCTTGTGTTATGTGAAGGAGTAAATAACCCTTCCTTATTCAATTTCTCCACACTGTTCATAATTTTATAGACCTCTATCATATTCCCTTTTAGTCATCTCTTTTCCCAGATGAATAGTCCCAGTCTTTTCAATCTCTCCTCACATGGAAGCTCTTCCATACCCTTAAGCATTTCTGTTGTCCTTCTCTGTACCTTTACCATTTCTAATATATCTTTGTTGAGATGGGGCAACCAGAACTGCATGCAGTATTCACGGTGTGAGCATACCATGGCTTTATATAGTGGCATTATGATATTTATTGTCTTTTTATCAATCCCTTTCCTTATAGCCCCTGACATTGTTAGCTTTTTTTGATGGCCGCAGTACGTTGAGTGGATGTTTTCAGAAACTATCCACAATGACTCTACGATCTCTTTCTTGAGTGGTAACAGCTAATTTAGATCCCACCATTTTGTACGTATAGTTGGGATTGTGTTTTCCAATATGCATTATTTTGCATTTAGCAACAGTGAATTTCATCTACCATTTGTTGCGTGGTCACCAGGGCCAGATAATTTAATGGTCAAGATTGGTAAATAACAAAGCTAGGATAATGATATTGCAATCCACTCTCAGCTAACCTAGCTAGGTTCTTATACCATGCCCAACACTGTGATATCTGAGCACCTTACAAATCTAAAGCCAACTTGGAAAAATCAGAAGTCTATCTGCCTCAGGTTCAGGTTCTGCAGCTGCATGCCCACTTGTGGAACCTAGCCCCCATTTTCAGCTCTGCTCAGCTTTTTCAGTTCTCATAACCCGAAAACATCACCCGCCAGCTCCAGGTCTTCAGAAGAAAGGCCTTGTGCCACTCTAGCCACTGTACTTCACAACAAATATGGAGAAGCAGCAAGTGCTAATGAGATAGGAGACTGCTTGGCCAGTCTTTCTCTAAAATGTCTCAACCTCCCTTCTTGCTTCATCTCTGTCTTAACGGATCATGTCTCAGGCCTCCTCTTTCCCTTCCCAACCCAGACAGCCCATGTCTCTGCAGCTGCCATTTCTCTTCCTCCTTTTCATCTTGGGGAAAACTCCAACTGGCAAAGAGCCTCAGACCAAAAGAGAGAAGAGGAAGAGGCCCCAGGATATGAGGGCTTGCCAGGGCAGCAACTCTAAGGAA
Organism: Mauremys reevesii; assembly: GCF_016161935.1. Classification (NCBI taxonomy): domain Eukaryota; kingdom Metazoa; phylum Chordata; order Testudines; family Geoemydidae; genus Mauremys; species Mauremys reevesii. The sequence goes on along the minus strand of NC_052632.1, from coordinate 76,971,134 downwards.
ACATTAATGATAGCAAAGTGCAGATTGCGCTGGCTGCTGCTATGTTTTGCATGCCCTGTGTGCACCAAACTTAACACCATGCCTGCAGCCAAGCTATCATCTGCTGTGGTTGCCCTGAGATCTCAAAAGATAAGTAGGATTGGGTTGCATCACTACTTGGCTAGGAGACCTGCAAGTAACATCTTCCTGTTCTAGGGAGTTGTGCTAGCAATTCATTAAGCGGTACCCTCCCTTCTAGTCATTGGTAAACCAATACTCCATTAAGGTGTTAGGTGGGGGTGGGGGGCGGAGACAGTCTTCTGGATGTGATGTAAAACTGAGGGTCTGATCACCATGGCCATTGAAGATCCCATAGTACTTTTTGTTAGCATAGGAAATGAATCCTTGTGTCCTGACCAAATTCCAATATAGATAATTGCAATCTGCCTGCTTGAATTCTCTCTGCAGTTTCAGTTAGCTGTGGTAGCCTTCTTTACTTCCTGTCCTTATTGCTAAGCAGTGCTGCTATGTGTTGCTAAACTGCTGCATTATAGCAATGGATAGAAGGGTCCTCATATATCCCTTACCTACCTTAATTCATTAATATTTGTAAAGTGCGTTGAGGGAAGGAGCTAGAGGAATGCAAAGTATCATTACTGTAGGATAAAAGCTAAGTGTGTGGACCCTTTGCAGTTTGGATTGGTTTGATTTATGCAAACATTCTGCTACATCAGTAATACAATAATAATATTAAATAATAATATTCTGTAGCACTCATCACCCAAGAATCTCAAAATATGTTACGAGGCATAATGGACGTTATTATTATTTGTTTTACCATAGCACATAGGACCAGGACTCCTTTGTGCTAGGCACTGTACAAACATTAATTTTAAGCTACTTCTCATTCGGCTGGCTATAAAACCTTTCTTTACTCAGTGGCAGATTAGCCACTGGGCCAATGAGGCCCATGCCCAGGGGCCCCAGACAATTCCGGGGCCCTGGAAAAATGGGTGCTGCCATGCCCTGATCTGCTCTGCCCACCCAGCACTCCTGCGGGGCTTCTCCCACTCCCTGGTAGGAGCACCGGGCGGGGCAAGCCCCTGCGCCCCGACCTCATTTCCCCAGCAGGAGCGGACTGCAGGCGGAAGGAATCGGGAGGGGCCCCCACTTGCTCTGGCCCAGGGCCCCACAAAACCATAATCCGCCTCTGTCATTGCTCTTTGGCTTACAATTGGCTTCCCCAATGAAGCATACTGTAATACCGTGAATCAAAGATGCTATATAAAAAGAAAGACGTCCATCGCATTCACTGAATTCTGTTACAAAACGCTCTGTATATTTGAAAGATGAAATCCTTGGTGTTTCCATGTGATTACTTGTGAAGTAACTTCCCACCATTTAGGAGGTCCCCGGAGGAATGAGTGAAAGCCTCAGGGCAGCACTTCAGTAGGCTATTACATGTCACAGAACCACTGCACATATTTACATCAGTTAAATATTGTGCTCAAATCAGGGCTGAGGTTGTATAAAAACTAAAACTCAGCTCCTCAAAACCTGTTTAGGCACCTAACGCTGACTGATTTCCATGGAAGTTAGGAACCTAAACACCTTTAAGGTTCTGGGCCTAAACAGCTTCTATCTCTACTCTTACTCTTAAAGAAGGTGGACAGTTCTTGTCGGGGTTAGATCACTGCTGTCTAAGTGAACCTGTATTGGAGATTTAAAAAAAGAAAAGCTGATTTCAATTCCACCCCTAACTTCCACCAGCCTGACATTATCTTCTTTGCACAGTGCCAGGCACTTTTCCACAGGACAGGAACTGCTTGAGAACAGGGACCTGACCCTACAGATTTTCCCCCTGCAAATGATCCTTGCTCACATGAATAGTCCCATTTCAGACAACAGGACTACATGCCTCAGGAAGGGAAGCAGGACTGAGCCTATAGAGTCTAGCAATACAAGAAAAAGGCCATATGAGAGTTCGTCAGGGGCCAGTTTTGCAATATAAAAAGCATTAGCGGTAAGTGCAATAATAAAATAAAACTTAATTTAATAGAAGGATTTTTAACTCATTTAACAGAGAATTGGGGAGGAATAATTCCTTTAACTGACTGAGCACATTAAATTTTCCTAATACTGGTTCCTACTAATAAGTAAAAGAAAATAACAGGCATTAATTTATGCCATCCTTTTTCTTATTTAAGGGAGAGAGCATCCTTCTAAGTTAAGAAACTGATTAAGGCAAGATATGAGCTGAACACGTAGAACACCTGAGGATAAAGTCTATTAAACTGTAGAACGGTATTATCAGGATGAGGGGTAGCAAAGCTTGGGCCTTCCCTGGCACTCCAGAGGCACCGGTGGACGGCTAGTCTCTGTTTCCTACCGTATCATTTTGCTTTCACAGAAAACCCAACGCTTATTTCATGAGTTTGAATTATGTCGTTTTAAAACCTCTAGAGGTCGGGCTAATGTAGAGATTATTTCTAGATGAACAGTTCTGCTAAGCAAGGCTGACACCTGCTGGGGTTTTCTACTTGTTAAAATGATCATTCATTTAATCCTATCTAGTTTTTTCAGACTCCCTCCCTCCCCTCTGCATAAAGAGATCTCCTTGCTGCCCAGCCCACACATGCCAAGGGACCCCAATAGTGACTCATGGGCAAAGAAAATTAAACATGAAACAAATCTGGATGCTCTGTTAATATTTATAGAAATGAGGAAATAGCACTCATCACAGCAAGGCACAGCTCCTGCAGGTAATATGCCAACTATCCTTACAGGCTTCTGCCTATGCAACGGCACAGCAGTTCTTAGTTACAGCTACTGCTGTACTACTCCTTGGCTGCTTTCGCCTGTGGTGCTGAAGGGTGGGATGGTTCTGACATGTAAAAAAAGCCACAAAGGGACTAAGATGGGACCACGTGATTCATTTTTCACTTGTCATATAATCACTAGTATAGGAAAAGCTGGTGGCCTAACTCACCCCCTTCATCCTATAAGTAATTTCACAGCAGAGCTTACACTGCACTGGAGACCACACTGTAAGGCACAATCCTGAGACAGAAGGGGGATGTGGCAAGAGCACAGATGTGTGGGGAACAGAAAGAAGTGGAGTAGGAGGATAGAGGCAGATGCTAATTATAAACCAAAATCCATGACCCCAGAAAGGGCCCAGGAATAGTTTGGGGGTTCTGCAGTGACAGGCTCGTTCCAGCAATAAAATTAACATATTTTAGATTCACACTGTTTTGGGTGAGGAAGGAGGTAGCAGGTCCTCAGCTTCAGAAACATTAAGAAACACTGGAGGAACATAGCTAGAAAAAAAGATCAACCCCTCCAACTCTCTAATATCTTTGAAATGGTAAA